>NC_143016.1:25754895-26102395 GCF_055824585.1 Amblyomma mixtum
AGACAAACATCGGAGAAATCTGAGACGAGGGGGGGGGGGGGGGGGGGGGTTGTAGTGCTGGAGCATTAAATACAATCACATTGCTACAATGCTATTTGAATACATGACCTTCATGTGTCGCGTACGGTGCTCTATAACGGCGTCTGGCCAACCTTTTTCTTTCGACTGCATTAGCGTTGCGTGTAACCTAAACTTGGGATACTTCATCCGCGCCACCCTCATCCATAGCGTACGACATAGACCGCCCTATAATACCGCAAGCGCCACGTCGAATGTGCACACAGGGTGAGGATATTGCTGCCTTATTTTTATTCAGTAAACGATACGGATTCTCAGTTTCATGTTAAATTTTGCTTTATATGCAATGCATATCTCCTGAGGTCCGTAATTACCTCTAAAGAATTAGTCCATAGTTGAGATATATCAACTTTATACTTTTGATGAATTATGATTGTATATAACGCTCTCTCCGCTCTCTCCGTTCACTCCGCTGTGTCAGTCCTGCTGCCTGCTTGTGCTGCTGCGAGTTTTTGCTGAGACAAGGGCCTAGTCACGCTCTCACTGCTATCGCCTTTTGCCTCTACCCCATGACAGTTTTTTTGTAATGTCTAAAGAGCAACAAACAAACTGCTGTCAGAGCTCGACTCCGACAGACATTTGTTGATTTGTTAGGCATAAGCACTCGATGCATGCCTAACAACAGACCCATAGTGATCATGTGACCAGAGTTCTGTGGCGTTACTCAGTTTTTGTTCCGATAGCCATACTTATATGACTGCAATAAAAATCACAATCCCTGAACTATTTTCACAATGTATCTATCAACTTTTAAGAAAATAACTGCGATCTCATGGCTTCAGCGTGACTGGTGTCTCTGTGGAAAATAATAAACCGACAAGAATCTGCACTGCAAGCTCTGCGTGGCGCGGCTGCCCTGGCAGTAGTTTCTTTAACCCGCCTCGGTTAAACTCCTTGAATATTTTTCCTCCCAAATGTCCTCTGAAAAACGTTGAACGCGATTCGAAAATGTGATTTGTACGCCCTACATACTAACTCGTTCTTCTTCACTTCCTATCCCTCTAAATTTTGCTGGCGTGTGATCACCCTTTCTGGAGTACACAGTCTAGGCTTTACCTCTCTATTCGCCATTACCACACACACAAACGTACGCACCCACGGCCGGGCGAAGAGATGCCGAGAGAGGCGTCGATTCATTTTTTTAATTTTTATTATGTATTCGTTTCCTCGAAGGTCCCGGGTGTGGAGCTTTACATGAGGGATGGGCATGACAGCTATAGAATGGTAGCCTCTATGGTATTCTTGGAATGAAGAGGGTTGGTATGGCGTACGGCGTCTAGCGGTAGGTCATTCCAGTCCCCAAACGACTTGACGAAAAATGATCAGAGATGAGCGATAGCTCTTGCAGCAAGACGTAGACTGCCTTGTGATGGCCTTCTCGGCTCGACAGGCTATGAGCTGGTGCTGGGGCTAATGTTCCCAAAGATTAACGATAAAACTTATGAAAGAGGCACAGTCGAAAAATTTTCCGTCGCGTTTCAGTGTTCGTTAAGTTGGGTCTGGATCTTAAGGCAGACTTGCTAGTATAATGTGAGTAATCGCAATAAATGAAGCCGACAGCAGAATTTTGTATCTTTACTAATGTTAAAGGGAAGTGAGGCTCGCGAGTGTCCCATACTGCTGACTCACGTTATTGTTCACGGGAGACAAAAGTTAGGTATGGTGATAACTTTTCGGACAGGATAGGCAATCGCAGATTGCGACGCAGAAAGCTAAGGGTGTGGTCAAGCTCATTAGCAATGTTTATGATATGGGATGGACCTATTAGACTGTGCGTTAGGGTAATGCCGAAGGACTTACAGAAAGAAGCGGCTGGTGCTTCAGAACCAAACAAAATGCATTTAAAATGCATGCACAAGTGCTTGCTATGGAATGAAATCAAGCATGTTTTAGTTGTAATAAGTCCTTATCAATTGTTTGCACCAAGTTTCACGTCGAGTAAGACCTTGTTGGAGGGATCTTACCATCAGCACTGTTAGAGGTCGGGAGGTTAGATATACAATTGCCTAGAAATAATCAGATGTTAGAAGTAGTAAATAAAGTCCATGCCCCTACGTTGGGTTACACATGAAGTAACTCAGAAACGAGGGAAATAATACATGTTAGTGAAGAGAAATTGCTCGTTGTTGGTCAAAAAGTTCTTGTATTTGTAGAGGGTTAAGGTTTAGGCTTAACAGTTTTAATGGTAGCCTCTTGTGGGAATTTATCGTTGGTATCCTCAAAACCTGGCATGGGAGTGTAAGTAGATAAGTTTAAGACTAGTTTGGAACCTAGGTTGTTAACGAAAAGGACCGACTTGAAAGTCCTTTAAAAAAGTCTTGCTGGTCAGGGTGAAAAAATTTGACCGACATGAGGAATTTAACGATGAGAGAACAAACATGCTTCCTTTGTTTCGAGCAGACGTTTGAAACAAAAATGAGGCAGTATATTTTACATGAAAGAGATCACCTTTTTTGGGGCACTCAAATGATCTTGCCTACCTTGCGATCTTTTTGAAACGTACCTTATAATAAGTGTTGCTGAAAAAGTGGCACAAAATAATGCGCTTACAATGATCTAAGTATCTTTAAGTGCTTTAGAATTTAAGGCGGCAGTGGCCCCCAGCTTGTAAACGCTGCTTCTAGAGGCGAAGCCTAGCTTCAAATACATGTTTGTTGAATCCTTCCAGATGCGTGTATGTTAGGATTAGGCAGCAAATATATTAATGCAACAGCATTAGACTTCACATCATGCGATTTCGCGTCCTGCATCTCTCACAAAAGTCGCTACTTGATCGAGATGCCTGGCACATCAAAAGGTCACGTGACCTCTTGACGTCATCACAACCTGCCCACCGTGGCAGGTTTAAGACTAGTTTGGAACCTAGGTTCCAAACATGCGATGAGAGGGGCAACGTGGTGTGTGTGGTGAAAGAACTGGCACAGACACACGAGCACAGTGTAGCAGTGACTTTGCTTCTAATATGCTGTCGCATTTCACCCTAAGGGGACTTCAGCGCACCTGCACTTTTTTACTATGGAGAGACACACATATACAAGGAAGCCTTGATATCACGGGAAAAAGCTCAACTATCTTTGTGTATGCCGTGTATTTGTCACTAGCTGCTTTCCTCTTCTGCCCTCTGTTGAAAAAAAAAAATCAAGTTTTGCTTATTACTCTCGTTGTTTTTCTTTCAAATTTGTTCTTACAAAAGCAAATAATTTACAGTTCGGAGGCTTTGAGTTGAGTTGAGATGCTGTAAGATACAGGTGGGGTTAGCATTGCGGCTTTTGCCAGCTGTTGCTTCACCCTTATCACACCGCGTATATTCTGGCAGTATTGTCGCTTTTCCGAGCCGGTCACCGACACAGGTTTGTGATTTAAGTACACAGTCAATATTTCCGAAGACCAGTATTCTAAAAATGTTTAACAGCACATAGAAAAATGTAATAGAAACAATGGCTCCCTTCTTTGCGTAAGTAAACTGGAATTCGTAAGAAGAGATAAACGTTCCACGAAAGGGCGATCTATGTGCCTCACTATTTTTAATCTTGGGATGGAGTTAGAGCAGCATAAAACGAACACAAGATGACGCAGGACAAGTGCGTTGATCTTTTTTTTTTCTTTTGCATTCGTCTTCTGTACCGTACACTTCATCCCAGGTAATGCACCAGCTACGCCAGCAGCAACTTTACTCGAATTCGTCTCGCGTCTAGCTCAAAAGCAAGACAAATTGCATACATATTGGTACACCTCAGAAGTGGAGGAAGCACTTCTTTTTCCTCCACCTCTGAGCTGTATCAATATATGCCATGATATTGTGACTGCAATGTGGAAAAAATGTGGCAATAATATGATTGTCAAGTTTCTGTAATAAGTGCTGCTGAGGGTACAATTCAGTAAGAGGAAATATGAGGATTAAAAGAACGCAGGGGAAACACCCAGGAAATAGCTATAGATTTTGCAACTGCCCCTAGCTTAGGGTACGCACATAATGGTCTAAAACACCAGTGTTTTAACACAGACTTCATGAACACAGGTTCCCTGTAGATATTTAGCATGGAAGACACATGGCTGTAATGCATAAAAGCTGCTGCGGCTTTGCACCCTTTCATAACGCATGATTAGGTTTGGTTTATGGAGTTAAACGCCCTAAAGCGACTCAGTTTATGAGGGACGCCGTAGTGAAGGACTCCGGAAATTTCGACCACCTGGGGTCCTTTGACGTGCACTGACATCGCACTGTACACTGGCCGCCAGGATTTTACCTCCATCTAAATTCGTAATGCATGATTAATTGGTACAGAGGGTGATAAAATCCAAATGAAAATTAAGCAGTCATTCTAGATCAAGAAAACGGGGCAGACAGGTGCAATAAGGACGTCTATTTCACTTACTGATAAAATACTTGCTTTCTGGGAGGGATTTGTGCCGGAGATTTAATAGCTTTGCAATCGGATTTCTTGTAGTTTCTTAGTGTCTAGGAGCTGTTTCTTTCTCTTTAGATTTTTTTCTTCCTAAACAGTCTTTATAAACAGTTTTTCTGTCGACAATAAAGCCCAGAAGTTGACGGAAACTGATCTCGCGTTCCGGTCCTCGTAGCAAGCGCATGCTATACCGTAACCGAGGTGGCTCTATAACGCATACTTCAACAGATAACAATTATTTCGCGCCGCCTGTACAGACCGCGTAAATATTTCTCGCACTAATATGCGGCGCAGGGCAGAAGAGAGGCTTTCCGACTCGCATAAGCGAATAGCAAGACCGGCAATCCAAGCATAAATATTGCAGGCTAAACTATAATCGCAAAGCTTTCTCGCTTGCGCCTCGTGCTCACGCTCGGTTAAGACATGATACATGCTTAATTCCGTCTCCCGTTGCACTCCTTAGTCACCTTCCTCGTATAGCGCAAACGAGGCGTGAAAGGGTCTTATTAGTGGCGGTGGGCTTTACAGCTCCACGGAAGACGTGGCTGAACAAGGCCGGATCGCGTTTACGATGTCGGCCTTCCAATCCCTCTTCTCTCGGCTCCGTGCATGAGCCCAGATGGAAATTAAAATGCGCAATAAATGAAACAACGTGATCGCACCCGGGAATGGACAATGACGTAAAGACAGATGACCCATGAAATCGAGCGGGTGCTTTTTGGTAGTGTCAAGAGATATTGTGACAAAGGGATGGCGCTTTACGAAACAAAAAGTATTAAAAATCCTCCCAATTTTTTGTGTGTCTAGCTAATTTATGCCCATGTGCCATATGACAAAAGTTCTCTTCCACAGGCGCACAAAATATGAGGCCTCTAAATAATTCCTCCTTCTCGACTCAAGTTATCTGGTTAGCAATTCAGAACGACAGCTTGTCGAAAGTGGACCCTGTGAACTGACCTGTGAGGATTCAACTTTCGGCCATTTTTTTAATTCTATTTTAAACTAAGTTTCATACTGCCTCTTGAGCACGGGGCAGGAGCACGGGGCAGGTGCCATTCGTATCCTTTCACTTCTGAGCAGGGTGAAAAGAAAATTCCAAAAGCAAAAGCAACTAAACAGTAATATAGGTGAGCAAGGCTGAGGCTTTTTTCGAGGTCTGGAAATGTGGCACATGCTATTCGTCACGCCTCAGAGGGGCGGGAGGCGGCAAGGAGGGAGACGAAGTCAATATACCTGTCATTCTCAGTGCTATCCTTGCGAGACTTGAGAAACTTGAACATCTTCCAGAAAAAGTTGACAATATTGACAAGTCGATCAATATGATGTCAGAGAAATATGATGAAGTGTTAAAAACAATGGCTAGACAAGAGGCAGAGATTAAGGAACTTCGAAAGCGAGTTGTTGTCCTTGAAAGTTGTAGTAACAGTGAGGAAGTGAATCATCTGAAGGTCACTGTGAACGATTTGGAGTGGAGGAATAGACGGCAAAATTTGGTATTCCACGGCATTTCGGAGTCAGATGGTGAGAATTTGCTTGAAAAAGTGAATGATGTGGCCCACTCAATTGAGCTTCCTGAGCTGTGCGAAGGCGATGTAGATGCCGTACACAGGCTTCCCGCGAAACAAGGCAAAGTTCCAGGTGTGCTAGTTCGTTTCACTTCCCAGAAGCTCAGAGATCAATGGTTTTTGAAAGGCAAATCACTCAGAACGTCTGACTCTGAGGTCTCAATCGTAGAAAACCTGACTCGGTTGAACAGAACGCTTCTCGATTCTGCGAAGAAATGGGCTGATGCGAATGCCTACAAGTATGCCTGGCACCGGAACAACAAAGTGCTTGTACGAAAGGCGAACGGGGAACTGGCACACGTGATTCGATGCGATGACGATTTGAGGAAGTTGTTGCAGTGAGTCACTGCTCTTGGTTGTAATTAGTTCCTTCTATATGGGTGATACTTACCTCTCTCCTAATGATATTAACAATGAGGTTCAGGGCCAGACTAACCATTTTTCAGTACTATGTTTGAATATTCAGTCTGTTCGTGATAAACATGACATTTTACGGGCATTCCTTGAACAGTTTAAATTCATGTTCTCTGTGGTAATGCTTACTGAGACATGGGTCAAAGACAAAGTTGATTGTCCTGAGCTGCTCAACTATCAGTCTTACTTCCTAAACAGAACAAGCAGAAGAGGCGGAGGCGTTTCTTTGTTTGTGCTTGATAGTGTTCAGTGTGAAAGGGTTGATGAGATTACTTCGGTTACACCTGATTATGAGGTGCTCTCAGTTTGTAGCAATAAGAATCTCTTCACTGTTGTGTATCGCCCCCCGAATGGTTGTGTTGAGAACTTTTTTCACTATATGGAGCATGTTTTTCAATTTGCCACTGAATATAATTACACTGTATATATAGGTGGTGATTTCAATGTCGATATGCATGAAAATACACCCAGAAGGTCACGCTATCATTACTAATGGAATCATATTGTCTTGTGAACGTTGTGGCATTGCCTACACGCATAACACCCACTACGGCAACACTTCTTGACTTGCTGATTACAAATAACGCAACAAATGTGCTCTCAACCGGGGTTATTAATTATGCTATTAGTGACCACCTGCCTGTTTACATCGTATGTAATAGTGTGCCTGTATTAAAATCAAACTGTAAACAAACAAATGTAAAAATACAGCAGATCACCTCAACTACGTTAGAAACATTTCGACGCAAAATAATGAACGTCAATTGGGAACCAGTTTTTGCTGCATTGACTGCTGACATAGCGTTTAGTTGTTTTCTGAAGATATTCGCTTCTATATATCGTAACAGTTTTCCGTACAAAGATGTAAAGAAACCAAAACGAGCTCGTAAACCCTGGATTACCTCGCATATTCTTCGAATGATTGCCAGGAAAAATTCCCTCTATCAGAAGTTCTTACAAAGTCGCAGTCCAGAATCGTGGGCAACATTCAAGAGGTACCGAAACAACCTGAACTTAACTTTAAGAAAAGCGAGGAATGCATATCACCTTAACATGTTCGCTGGTTTGACCGATCAAAAGAAAGTTTGGAATAGGTTGAATCAAGTCTTGAACCCTAACTCTACAAATACAATTGACAGTATTATAATGGAAGGCATTAGTTATAGCGGACTCGCACTCGCAAACAAGTTTAATAGCTATTTCAGTGGACTTGTTGATAGTGAACACAATAATATGGCATTGGATTACATTACGAATCATACAAGTAACAGTATTTTTATAACATGTTGTGACGAAAATGAGGTGCTTAATATATATAAAGGCATGAACAATACAAACAGTGAAGATGCTTTTGGACTTAAAATGAAACCTGTTATGTACGTCTTGGACATTATCTGCCCAATTTTAACTTATATTTATAACTTGTCTTTGACTACCGGCATTTTCCCTTCGGACATGAAAATAGCAAAAGTAGTTGTTCTTTATAAAGGTGGTTCGAAAAACGATCTTGGTAATTATAGACCAGTGTCTATATTGCCTATTTTTTCTAAGGGCTTGGAAAAAACAATACATTTACGACTTTCCAATTTTCTTGAAAAATACAACGTGATAACTCCAAGACAGTTTGGATTTAGACCTAAGTCCTCTACTGAAATGGCTCTCCTGAAGCAAAAAGAAATAATCTTAAATAACATTGAATGTAAACAAATAACCCTTGGAATATACATAGACTTCTCCAAAGCCTTCGATAGGATTCATCACGAAACTCTTCTTCTTAAACTTTCTGCATACGGCGTCCGGAACAAGGCACTATCTCTTATCACCAGCTATTTAACTGACCGATATCAGTACGTTTCTATAGATAATCATCGCTCTACTTATAGTAAAATAAAGCATGGTGTACCTCAAGGAAGTATCCTTGGTCCCTTATTATTTAATGTATATATTAATGACTTAGTACAGATTGACTCCGAAACAGAATACGTAATTTACGCTGACGACACTACTTTATTTCTGTCTGGCACCAACGCGAATGATATAGTAGAAAAGGCTAACAGCGTGTTGGGCAAACTTAACTCATGGTCTGAAAAAAATTCCCTACTAATAAACACACGGAAAACAAAGGCGATATTTTTTAGAGCGAAAAATGTCAAATGGGCTGTACATACAGATTTAGTATTGGGTGGTAATATGATAGAAATAACTAATGTTGTAAAAACACTTGGCGTTCACTTCAATGAATTTATGCTATGGGACTACCACATCGAGCAAATGGAGAGTAAGCTAGCTCGCGTTGTCGGCATACTCAGAAGGTTAAAGTGCATGATACCTACTAGGACAAAACTTGTTATTTACCATGCCCTCTTTGACTCTCATGTTAAATATTGCCACTTGGTCTGGGGTACAACGACGCAAACTAATATTCAGAAGGTTTTGACATTACAAAAAAATGCAGTCAGAGCAATTGCGGGTGCCACATACTTAGCACATACGAGTGCTCTATTTGCAAAATACCGCATTATGGATGCAAGGGTTATTCATCAGTACCGTGTAATTCAGCAGTACAAATCTCAGGTACATAGTGACACCACATTTTTTGCTGACCTTGCGAATCTACGGGAAAATACCGCTGTTCACAACACAAGACACTACGAATATTGGTATGTACCTTGTCCACGCACCAATTACGGTTTTCAAACTCTCAGGTATGTGTTGCCATCTTTCCTTAATAGTAACGCTTTCACTAATCAATCCATTCTTTCCGTTTCATATAACGCTGTCAGAAATATGTTTTTACAAAAGAATGAATCATATCCAACTGTAAAATAAACAAAGTGTCCATGTGCTGTGATTAAACTATCATTTGCGTGTGTGTAACAGTACCGAGACTATTCTGGTGATCTGTTATGAAGATATTGTACATATTTGTTATTTCATGCATTCTCTTGTTATTGTTTTACTGCTGTCTGTCATCGCCGTGCCAAGCCGCTACGGGAGATGGGAGCTTTGTCAAGCCGCGTGCGCGGCTTTTTTTCCTTTCTCCTCAGCCATTGTACATGACTGAAATAAATGCACTGAACTGAACTGAACTGAACTGAACTGAGCACGACAGTTACATTAGTGTTGAGGTCAATGCGCTCAGTACCCTTGTTCTATTTCTTTTTTTTTTTCAACACAGTGCTCCGTAACGGCGGAGAATAAAATAAAACATGTGCAACCGTGTAAATTCAACTGAAAAAGTCGTTCGGGGTAACTTACGCCATGACCTCGATGGAGTGCGAATAGCTAGAGCGGTTTCATTCTTGTAAATCTTTGTGCAGCACATTTATCTTAATGTGGTAAAATGCGTTGTGGGCAACGGCCCCCTTAGGCGTAGCCCATCGGCGCACTGTAAAGGTAGGGTGCTGTTGGTAACAAGCTAACAGCGTTTCGCTATCACTTATCGCCTCTCAGTTGTCCAAGTTGCACCTCGGGCTACGTCAGGCTTTTGTTATCGAATACCAGTCGCGGTTCATGACCTCTTTACGAGCTGGAAAAACGTTTGGAAACGCTACCACTAAGTTCTAGTGCGAAGAGAAATTATTGTCGTTTTTTCTTTCGCAATGTGTTTCACGCGCGTGCCACTGGGACACGTGCTGACTATCACTGAAGGCTTGGTTGTAGATCTTTTTTAGTATTTATTACTGATTTGTTGCATCTCCTACGCCTACGATTTGTATGCGCTCAGACACGTGAAGAGTTCAACAATAGGTGACCGTGCAGCAGGTGCCTTCTATATATTGCTTGCTACAGGATACGAGAGAACCAAACTGTTAGTCGGTTCTATTGTAAGTATTGTGTGCGTGCGTGCGTGCGTGCGTGCGTGCGTGCGTGCGTGCGTGCGTGCGTGTGTGTGTGCGTGCGTGCGTGTGTGTGTGTGTGTGTGTGTGTGTGTGTGTGTGTGTGTGTGTGTGTGTGTGTGTGTGTGTGTGTGTGTGTGTGTGTGTGTGTGTGTGTGTGTGTGTGTGTGTGTGTGTGTGTGTGTGTGTGTGTGTTGCGCACCTGCACTTATTATGCATGGAGTTACACGTGGGCTCCCTCGCGGTAATGTCAAGTAAGTGGAGGAACTGCTACAAGGACGCTTTCGAGCTTTTGCCATACAGTGCCCCGCTTAGTTTAGCCGGCGATGCTACGCGGTTGTGTGGCGTGTAACACAAACATCAGCAAAACACACCAACAGGCTGCAGCAAGCAGTAAAGAAGGAGTTGCCCTACAATGTCCGCGAATGAAAAACTTTTGAGTTGAATTCGCCTTATTAAGTTATATTAATTTAAAGCCTTGGCCATTGATCATGAATATTATGTTGCGTTCATTAAACTCACCCGTTATTCAAGCACAGCTCCGTTCATGAGACCTACTAGGTATCGTAATCATGCGCTGCCGTCACTCGATTATCAAGCCGCTTTACACTGATTACCCTGAAGTGCGGTTCAGTATAAACATTCTTCAGAGTTGCATACGCTCTTAAATAAGCGTCTGTCATCTGTTTTATGTATATTTGATAAACGCGAAGCTGTTTTAAAAAAAAAATCAGAATAGTAATGTAGTTGCGCGGGATGCATGCTAATGACTCAATAAACCGGAGTTGTGTTTGCTGTCATCGCTCCTTTCAAAGACACCGGTTAGGCCCTTTACTTCTCATATACTTTGAGGCATATTTGCGGTTCATTTCCTCACTGACTACCACATGTCTTATTCGAGTTGGTTGAAATTTATTCCACATTTTTTCTTTTTTAACTGGACTAGAATTAGTTTTGCAGCAAATACTTCCATTTTTGTTGTTTATCGAAATCTCTTGTATTTTTTTTATTAATACATACTTCATAAAAACCACCTTCATACATGTGTACTGTTCTGGTTCAATAGTTTTTCATTTATTTGTAGATAAACGGGAGAAGAAAAATTGCCTTGTATTTTTATTTTTCTTGCCAATGGGTCATATGAAATAAAAAATCTGAGTAGAATATTTCGGGTCAGCGAAAAAGCATGCTTACTTCAGTTTTTTTTTTTTTTTGCGAGAAAACATGCACTGAAGCATCATCTTAGCAGTTACCACACATGTGGTCAGCACGAGGGTAAATTTTACTGTTCATTCCTTGTCACTTAGCTTCTATTGCCCCCTTTTTTTATCTGTCGTGCATCGCTCCAAGTTTATATGATACTTTCGACGACGGTCCACCTCACGCAAACATACCAGGATCTACCATACGTCTGATATACCTAATGCCTTCGGGACCTTAACCTTGCTATTCTGAGATGTGCATTCTAAGGAAGGCAGCCTCTGGAGTGCGCACCAAGTTGGCCTTATGGATTCGCCCGTAAGAACACGTCTTGACAAGCTCTGGCTAGCTACTGTTAGGTTATACGGCACAAAAAACTTAATTCAGCGTGTCATTAACAACATCACCGTCACTTGCCATCTCCTGGCGAGTATTTGTGCTCAAGATGTTCGTTCATCATCTGTCTCTCGTACGCACGAAGTGTCCGGTCCTTTCCTGCAAAGGCCGCGTCAGGGCTTGCTGTGTCGGTAGCCAATATGTGGGAGCAGGTTTTTTTCGACATTATTTCTTATCACAGAAAGAGCGAGTGAATGGAAGCTCCTAAGAAATCTGGTGTTCTCGTCCGCCACTTGTTGAGGAAAACCGAGGTGATCGAGCTCTAATAAAAAGAGTAAAAGCATGCGAGTCACTACATAACCTTCATAAAGGTTTCGGATGCAGAGGGGATTACTAGAAAACTAGACACATTTTTTTTTTATTTTAGCGATCTCTTTCCACTTAATGCAAATGGTAAACCTCCATAGGTCTTTGCTAAAACGCAAAATATTTGACTGCTCTGGATTACACTGAAAGCACATATACTTAAATGCGACGTGTAATAGAACCTAGTTCAAGCCATTCCGAAGGACGGGAAGTATGCAGCCACTACAAATCATCAGAAAACTTCGAATATATAGGAACACCCGCAATCATATTAAAACACCCACCACTACTGAAATTCTAACTCAGAGCTCCAAAACCAGGCAAACTAAGAGATAGCTTACATGTCTACCTGTTCAAATTTTAAAGTTGTCATTAACGATTAATTCGCATCAAGTGAAAGGAACAAACTTTCGTTATGGTTAATGCACCCAATGCGCGTGGCTTTGAGGAACGTCGCACAAGTTTCTTTCTTTTAATGCCGTAGTACAGGATAACCTCGACCGGTTTGTCAGCACAATAATGAAAAACTTCCAACGCAGATGAAGAAAAATATATCCCATGTTGACGGCAGTTCATTCACTGATGTGCTTTAAAAACATGAACATACGGTGGCTTCCCGCCTATTACATCCACTCTAAAGCTCGACTACAGAAAGCAGTGGTACTTTTTGCTCCAACTGGTATCCTGTGATAGCGGTTCATTTGTTATGAAACTCTTTGTTGATATGGGCTCATGAATCCTGAGAGTTAACATTTCAATGGGAGCTAAATGGAAGACATTCCTGAGCTGAAGTTTCAATGAAAACACCCTAGATGGTTTAAGGGAATTTGAAGGTAATCATTACCGCGTGCCTCAGAACTCGGGTGCGGTTTCCGTACACAAAAACCCTACTCAAGTGAAGGTTCACAGATGGTGCTACTTGAGTTCACTCAGTAACACCATCACTCGCATTGTCACATTTATTGTGGCGAAATTAATAACTCGGATACAATTCGTAGCCAGTTTCAAATACAAAAACTATAAGGTACAAGGAATACGTTCTCAACTGCTTCCTCGTACAACTCCTACTAATTACGAAAGCGCCTAATTCATTCCTCGTCGTGGCTCTGTAGGCAAACTCGTTGTGCTACTAGAGCGTATTAGTCTTTGACATCGGCAAACATAAGTAGGCTACATTCCATAGAGGTGTACAAGCACAATAATCTTTCGTTCGGGTTCACTAGCATGCGTTATTTTCAAGTAAAAGTAATTATGTTCAGCAAACCTTGCCTATAAGTGTGATTCACGGTGCACGAAAGGCGTGATCTAGATTATGAAATTGTATGTCCGGTCATTTTTCAGGAAAGCAAGCTGCCGGGCTAGTCGGTGATGCATTTTTCGAAAGAAGTTAGCGCAAAAAACGGACAAGGGACAGAAAGAAAGTACACATAAGACATTCCAAGAGCTACTACCAACTGTTTATTCATGCGGTCGTACAAGGCATATAAAAAGGAAAAACGACGAGCGTGCGCGTAGAGAGGACAGAACAGGCACAGCAGTCAAGCAACAAGTTACTATTTTTAGTCTGTGTGATAGATTGTGCAGTCACGCACTGTGACGTAGGAGTGCCATAAGAGAGCATGCGCCAGTTTTGTACCTGTGATGCTATAACCGGTTGTGCTGATAACTGGCCACCGCCGTAACAATTTAAGCAGTCGTATTCTTTCAATAAAGCGCTTTTTGATTCTGTGCAGTGTGACTCACGCGTCAGTCTCTTACAGTCTGTCTAGTGGATTATACCGTGCTTAGAAGGAGACTATGAAAGTGACGGGAAACCGAGATAACTTGGCAAAGATTAGTTTCTTTTTCTTCATATATTATTTTCTGCCGCGCAACAAACTTTTTAATTAGAAGAGAGAAGAGAACGAAGCGGATAATGGGAGCGAAATGACAGGGGTATCGGGGTGGGAGGAAGAGAGGGAGGCAGGGAGGGTCGCGGTGCACATGCAGCTATGAAATTTTATCATTGCCATCTTCTTTGCTGTAATCTTCTCCATCCTGCTACCGCGTAACATTGTAAGCGCTTCAAGCAGCCAAGCTGGGTCTAGTTTGCTCAATTCAGTAGTGATAATAAGCCGACAGAGAGTCCCAGCATGCTGAAATTAAGCTTTTTTTTGGTGTAAGGCGAGCACGCACATAACTGAGGTCGCCCTGTTCCAACTTCAGCTTTCTTCTGATTAGGCGCACAATGACGTCGAATGACACGCCAGAGAGAGCTCGCTTCTCGACGCGGTTGACTGCCGCGTATTGATTGCCAAATAATCCGGGAAACAAACTTACAGTTGCGGTAAAAGAGCTTCGCCGCGTTTAACTCTCTTTCTGTATTGCGTTGACTGTTAATTTGCGCTCTTACCTCATCCTCATTTAATTAATTACAGGACGTCCCATAGCAGCTCAAGAACATTTACAGCAATACATTCTTTCTATTTCATATTTGTACTTTATTACAAAGAAATCGAATGAAATGAATAAAGAAAAATGCATCATACCTGCCACGACTCTCCTCGTTCCGACGTCTCTGATGCGCCCATCATAAAAATTAATCCAGAAACGTATTATTAATTGGCATGCTCGCAGATACCCGCCCAGTGCGGAGCAGTTGCGAACACACATCCTTCTTTACGTCTATGATAGAGAGAGGGTAGGCAGATGGTTTTTTGACGCTCACACAGTAAACAGGGAGGGCAAATCCTCAGGCTGGTAGCCAGTGTTTCGACAAGAGGCTTTGTCCTCGTCTGGCCGTAGTATTCATCATTAGTGGGGTTTGAAAAGGGATTTCATTCCGAGGAACAAAGCATAGTGATGGGGAGGAGGGCGTGAAGCGGGGAGGTTGTTAGGATGGGGAATGTGGATGTTGTCCAAGCATGATTGTAGCTAAAGAGGATTAACCGGTTGACCCGCAAAACTATGAAATGCCAGCTCAGTCGAAAGGAATCCGGGGGGGGGGGGGGGGGGGGGGGGAGAGAAGGCGGAGAGACAGCGAGCATGGGCTTGAAGCGCTGTGTGTCCGCACATGGGGAGCTGCGGCAGGTGGCATGGGATGACTGGTTGGGTTGAAATGGATAAACTATAACACAACTGACCGGTAAGGCCAAACGTAATACCGATTGAAGCGACGAAAGAAGTACAGAGGTGCAAAGAAAGAGGGAAAGAAAGGGGGGGGGGGGGACTGTCTGAAAGCAAAGAGTTCCTAAGAAATGGTAGCAGGTGGTTAATTCACAGATTAAGGTAAAGGTAGATAGGAATAAATGGTAATAACTAAAGAGAAGGGACAAAATGGGAGAGGAGGAACAAAAGAGGAAAGGTAGGCAGGGGAGTAGGGTGAAAGAATCGATCAAGAGGCGATTCGCAGCACCGAAAAACGGTATGTGAGTTTGTTTCTTTGTTGCTCTGAGCCCGCGAAAAACCTTTTTTAAAAGAATTACGTCAGTAGAACTACCCCATGTAGAGGTGGTTCTGCCATGCCTCCTTAGGGCGTGGGGCTTAGGTGACATGTTCGCGGGTGGACTTGTGTGAAGGGGGACGCATGTCCAGTGTTCCATTCATCTGTCTTGGTCATCCCACATTGGGTACCCGTAACTAAGAAAAAGCACTAGGAGCACCGCGGGCCTGCCCCCGCACAAATACATAGCGAAAAAATGCTAAAAGAGCGCAAAATGCTTCCGATGTACGCAAGCATAGGGCACAGAACTGTACTGCCGAAATGACCAAAACGAATATATTATAAAAAGAGGAGCACGGTCAGCAAGAAAAAAAAAACTTCCATAGTGGCTACAATAAAAGGCGCATAAGAGTGGCGATTCGCTTAAATGTTGGTCTAGGGATACTTCTATAGCGCCGATATATTGCCTGTAGCATGCGCTTCAAGAACTGAACTTACGAAATATCAACTCATTTCATTTAATTACTTTTAAACATGAAATGCTTTAGCTCCCGTTGTCGGCAGTGTGGTGACGCCACGCCGACACCGAGAGCCAACATCCGGGCACTGAGTTCCACTCATCCGGGCACTGAAACGAGAACATCCGGGCACCGTACGAGATTTAACGAGACTCATACGTTATATGTTAGGGGCTTTGAGAGAGGGCCGCTTAGAGCAACAGGGGAGCTCCAGGGCGAGATGGGCCTTGGAGCTGAAAAACTGCTTCCGCGCCGTCCTCAAGGATGGCGCTGCGGTCCCACACTCACGCATGTAAAAGACAGGCCGCTGTGCCTTCAGCTCATGACGTTTCCCCCTTTGGCAGGCAGATGTATACACGCTCGCGGAGTATGGGAACGCGCTGCATATATGTACAGCCTTTGTCAAAAGTTTGGAGCCCATGGGGTTTGGTTCCGAGCCACACTTTGTGGTTCGTAATGCACCTCCAGCGCTCCAAATTTCCTGAAGGTAAGATGATTTCTGGTCCTGCCTCCTCCAAAGGGTAGGGCTGCCACGAATGCTTCGGGAGCCCCACTGCAACGCTTAGAAGCAAATCCCCTGGGCTCTAAACTTTTGACAAAGACTGTACATTCTTGTCAGGCCTGCGCCTCGTCGTGTCCGCGTTTGCTTCTGCATCGTCCTGCATTTCAATGCCACCACCGTCACAGCTGCTTAAGCCGAGCAATGAAGCCTGATGAAAGGAGAGGAAGGAAGCGTATTGCGGAAAGCGATCGCTTTGCGAGTGATACGCCACAGCAGAGACTGCTCGCCCCTGCCGACAACGCCATGATTATGCGGCCGCTCCCGAAAGCGACAAGGTCGCCACGGTTCGCGGCTGCCTACCTAAGCCCGCACTATTGCAGGCGATCGCTTCGACGCAACAAGTCTTGTGTGGCGTGGCGTGACGTGACGTGACGTGGCGTGGCGTGGCGTGGCGTCGCGTGGCGAACACTAGACCCATTTCAAGATTCTGACTGGTACCATCTACAACCAATGTGTTATGCCTGTAAACATTTCATGCTTATTCTACTCTCGCAACGCTTAACGCTAGAACCTTATCCAATGAAGCTAGCTTAGCAGTACTGCTAGTGGAACTAGCTGGTAATAAATGGGATCACTGGAATCATTCGAAATGAGAAATTCGAATCATCGCACTTCGTGCAAAACAATTTTTCATGGCCACACATACTCCTGGTAGGGGACTTTTATTATTCCTATATCGACTGGCATAATGGGAGGTCATGGGCGGCACAAGGAAGTGTAAATATCAGAATTTTCTGGACATACTTTCTTTGCTCTACTTCCCTCAAGTGTTTTATGTCCCTACAAAGTGACTCGCTTTTCGATCTTGTATACTGCCCATAGAACAAGACAAAATGTCAGGAAATGTATTAAACGGTATAAGTTATCGCCACATTCTGCGCTGCGAATTTAAAGGTGCAGTGAAGAGGAATCTGAACTCGTCTTTTTGCCGCGGGAACTCAATCTACACGTTCCGAGCATTCTTAGAAACTTCGGTTTATTGCCCTGTGTGGCCGATTTCCCTAATTAAATCGAATCAACGTCCGGCTCCCGCCTTTCTTTTTTTAATTCTCCCCCGTACGGTGGGCGGAGTCGACCAACGCGTGGAGTGCCTTTCACCCAGTCCCGCGGCGGCTTGCCGCTCTGCCATCGGCGGAGTAATACGTAGTAGTCCGTAGAAGCAAATAGTCCGCGAGTATTTGTATTTCTGCGGACTCATTTTGCGGCTATATTATCTGCGATTGAAACTATTTATTCACGGAAACCTAAAAAACAAAATAAACTGAAAGTAAAGCCTCCACGGAGCTGGCTGAAAGGCACTCCACGCGTTGGTCGACTCCGCCCATCGTACGGGGAGAATTCAAAAAATAAAGGTGGGAGCCGGACGTTAATTCGATTTAATTAGGGAAATCGGCCACACAGGGCAATAAGTCGCAGTTTCTAAGAATGCTCGGAACGTGTAGATCGAGTTCCCGCGACAAAAAGACGAGTTCAGATTCCTCTTCAGTGCACTTTTAACATAGACAGGATCAAACCAGAAGAAAATTGGCAGTGGTTTAGCTCTGGTTAAACCTGGAGGATTGCGAAAGCAACGAGGTAAGAGAGAGAGAGAGAGAGAGAGAGGCGATGCACAGCGCGCGGCAGCGGCGGCGGCCCCGGCACGCTAGCTATGCGCCGCTACTGCGCATGTGCAACTGGCGGGCGCGGCGGCGGCACCTCTGAGTCACCCGCGCAGCGACGGCGTCGGCGCGCCAGCAGTGCGCCGTCCTCGCGCATGCGCAGTATGGCCGTCAGCTCCGCGAAATGGCTCGGCGACTCGCGTAGTGTTGCATTTACATATGGTTACTCCACAGCAAACACTGATGTGCTAATCAGTGAACTGTCATCCTTTCCTGTTCATGCACTCATTCAGTCTTCCGAACACAATTAAAAACAGGACATATCTTCACGACAAACTGACTTCCCTAAAAGAGAACTTTATACCGAAAATCGGCACAAACCCTGTAGTTCACAGCACACGCAAAGCACAGTATAAAAAATGATTATATTGAAAAACCAAACGGTCGGGCTCCGTGCACGATTGGAAGCTGTACCGCGAGCATGTGCAGCTGCGTAAATGCGAACTTAATGGTTTGTGGTTTATGGGGTTAACGCCCCAAAGCGACTCAGGCTATGGAGGACGTTGTAGATGAGGCTTCCCGATAAAATCGACCACATGTAGTTCTTCAACGTCCGCTGACATCGCACAGTACACGGGCATCTAGCATTTCTCCTCCACAGAAATGCCACCGCAGAAGTCGGGATCGAACCCGACCCTTTCGGGGCAGCAGCCGAGCACCATAACCATTGAGCCACTGCGACGGCTAAATCCGAAGATTAAGCTGGCAACCAGAAATTCTGTAATTCTGTCATTTTAACATGCTTCAAAATGGCACAAAAGAAAAGATTCGAAAGCTCTTCCTTCAAGTGCGCTGCACAGACATCAATGTCGTTAACAAATGAGGGGAAAATTTTTTCCTTGGGCTGAGGTGGCTGTACAATATAATGACAATTTTTTTTTGCTCTGTATTTACTGATGAGACTCTGATACCAACACACTGTAAGACAGGCCATCGGCTCCCAAACCCTCGGCCGCTGGCGCTTAAGGAAGAAGACGACAAGTGAAAACCGTGCCGATGCTCGTACGTGTGCTGGACCGATTGCTGCCTCTGGTCTGCACAGGGACTGTACCGCTAGCTGTTCGCGACGCAGCGCCTTCGAAGACGTCCTACACAACAACAACTTCATTTTTTGCCGTTGTATTTATGCATTCATGATATAATTATCATTCTCCTCAGCATATCATCCGCTATTCATCGTCTTCCGGCCAACTCGGCACCTAAACTCGATGGAAATCTCGCAAGCTGTTTCTGTCGTATTCTTGCTGGTTTTTCAAGAGCCTATTGATACGGGACGACTCCCAAACAACTGAAAAATTGCTCGCGTCAACCTTTTTTCAAATCTGCTTTTCAATCTGGCCCAAAAAACTATAGACCTATATCATTAACTAGCATAAGCTGCAAATTACTGACACATATTATTTCATGAGCTATAATGAATTACCTCGACAATCAATACTTTTTTAGTAAACTTAACAGTTCCTGCGTTGTGAATTTTGAGACACTAAGCTTTTCAAATTAGTTAGCGATCTTCATCACGCCGTTGAATCTTTGTCCCCAATAAACACTTTTGACAAGATTTTTCATCTTTCATCAGTGCATCATTACCAGACATGCGAGCCTGAACATAAGTTCAAAGGTTGTTAGAGAGATGCGTAGGTTCCTAACAAACCAGACCTAATCAATCTTCGTGAAACACCATTCATCTTCTCTTGCCAACGTAAAGTCTGAAGTGCCAGTAGGTGCTGTTTTCGGGCCAACATTGCTTTTAGTTTATAACTACGATGTAAATACCAACCTACGTTCAACAATCACACTATATGCAGTTTTTGCTTTTTAGACAGATTGCCAACCACAATGATGCTAATTGTTTACAAACTGATCTGATCAAGCTTAGTAACTGGTGCAGAGAGTGGCAAATGGAGAACAACGTGAAAGCCATCACACTTACCTTTATTAAACCGATGCTCTATGAATGGACAGTAAACAACGTCCATGTGGATTTATTATTTACCATAACATATTTAGGTCTTCATATGTCATTCAGAATGTCATGGTACCTTCACTTGGACATGATCTCGAGGAAGGCTTCAGCAGGCGCAACTTGCGTTCGGCCTATTCGTCGAAAAAACTTACGGCTGCCATGACATTAGTTTGCTCAAAAGTCGAATGTGGGTGTCTTATATAAATCTCACATGAAGCTTGTCTAATAAATAAATTTCAATCTCTTCAAAACAAAGCTGCCCGGTTCAACTCAATGAGCTACTCACGAACATCTAGCGTAACTGAAACGAAAAGGTCCCTTAACTTGCACTTCTCGAGGAATCCAGGTTGCTTCAACTATTGTCCTTCTGTCGCGAGATTTATCACAGATATTCACACTTTTCTGCCCAACATAGTAGTTCAGCTCACCAAATATTTTCGCAACTGATCACCATCTCTAAGTACAGTTATTTTTTTTAGCGTAAAATCTTTTCTTTCACTCATCCCTTCTCGCCATCCGTTACTAGAGTCACCTCCCAGAACACATGACATCTATCACTGACCACGTCACATTTGTCCATAGCCTAATATACTTCCCGGGGCTTTGAATGCAGTAGAAACCACGCAGATCTCCCAGATGGTGCCTTTATTTCATGTACGAATTGTCTGACTTCTGCGTGTTTTGTGTATATTCAGTGCATTCTAAACCATTAATTCACCAGCGGCTGAATTTCGATGGAGGCAAAATTCTAGAGGCGTGTACTGTGCGATGTCCAGTGCACGCTAAAGAACCCCAGGTGGTCAAAATTTTCGGAGCCCTTCACTACGACGTCCCTCATAGCTTGAGTCGCTTTGGGACGTTAAACCCTAATAAACCAAACCAAACCATTAATTTCCCCCCCCCTTCCCCCAAAGAATGTCCGCTCGGTCGTTTATGGTAGTTAAATCAATAACTTAACGATGGCCCCAGAGAGCTTGGAAATTTTTCGACAGAAAGAAACAATCCCTATCTGCACTTATGCTGAAGGCACGTTACTCACCAACAAAAGTGATATTGCTAAGAAACTTAACTTACATTTTCATGTGGGTCTACAGAGTCAAAATATTAAATTCCAACTCTTGCTTCATGTTCCCAGCTTGAGCATGATCTTGTATCAGACACTGGCGCATTTGCAGCGAAACGGAAAGTTCAGGCAGTTGGTACATCATATTCGTTTAACACTGCAACACTGCTCGAAAGAGATCTATCAGTGCTCGTCTCGTCTACTTGCTTGTCCGTGTCTTTCGTGCCGTTTTATACAGTATATGGTGAATCTGAAACGTTATTTATCTTCAGCAACAAAGCAAGCCCTGCTCCTGATGAAATATCCAAGGCCTAGTACATTGCTACGCAGAGATCCCTGCTCACTTTTTTACACATCATTTTTAGCTTTTCTGAATTGTTTCAAGGGCTACCATCGAAATCGGGTGATGCACCTACTTTGCGTAACCACAAAAAAGGTGATGCCACATTGCTTGATAATTATCACCCCATATTTAAACCTCATTTTGCTGCTAACTTCTTGAACATATTACAGCTAATTGCATGAAAAAGCATTCCTTGCAGCAGCTGCATATTGTCAGCTTTCCAGCATGGATTAGAAAAGTTATTCTAGAGTCAACATGCTAAAACTTGGCCTCCACAGTTTTTCAGAGGTTCTTGACGATTCAGGCCAGGCCGATGCCATTTTTCTCGATTTTAGCAAAGCTTTCGATTTTGTTCTGCTGTAGAACTTATCCACAAACTTCGAGCAACTGGTCTTTTTATTTCATTGTTTCCTGGAAGACCAACGACGCCTGGTGGACCTGGCGAGAGTTCCTGCAGTCTCCGTGGGAGCACTGGACTAGGGGCTGCACCCAAACGCAAGAGAATGTTTCTCAATAAACATTTTACATTGATTCATTGATTCATTGATTCATTCATTGATTCATTCATTCATTCATTGATTGATTCATTCATTCATTCAATTATTCATTTATAACTTCATTCATTTATCGATTTATTCATTCCTGGTCTCCTAAATATCTAACCGACCTCTCTGTATGTAGGCATCGATAATGACTGCTTTAACTAACTTCCAGACGCTTCTGATTTTCTACAAGGGTGTCCTTGGGCCATCATTGTTCCTTCTATATAAATTACATTTCTGACATCATCACCAACCCTGTTCAGATTGAACTGTTTGCTGATCATTATTTTTTTAAATAAAATTGGTGCACCCAAAAATCACGTTTTCTTAATTCCGATCCACGCAATATCAAAGTGCTACGATAAATGGCGAATAAAAATCATGCTGGCAAGACAATTTTCATTCACATGGCTAACAAAAGAAACCTTCACTCTTTCTGGTAAAGGATTCCAGTCCGACAGCTTTAAGAAGTGAGAATACAAGTACCTTGGAGCAACCCTAACGAACAACCTTGGATGGAACAAACATATCGCCATAGTGAACTCTTCTTTCCATCGCGATCTTCATTTTCTTCGAGAAACTAAACAACCATTTATTAAAGTTAGATATTTCGAGTATATATATCACCATGAGTAGAGCTAAACTTCAGTATACCTGCAGTGCCTGGGATCCTTACAAAAAACAAAGATTAATGCCTTAGAAAGGATTCAGCGTAATGTTGATCGAGTTGCATATTTCTTCCAGCGTGTCAGCGACTCGCCCACAAGATTAATGCCTGAACATGATATATCGCCACTGAAACCTCGGCGCAAAATCTAAAGGCTGAATTTTTTTTTACGAAAAAATAACATGGTGTCTACTGTTCCTAATTTCCATCTCACAACGCTAACTTCGAAGCTAACAAAAAAGTGGCACACAGAGTCCCTAAAACCATACTTTGCAATAGCGAAAATCTTCGAATTTTGTTTTTTTTTCCTCAAAGCGTGATCGAGTGGAACCAGCTACCAACATCATCCCTTACTAACTAATGATTTAGAGCAGGCCCTTCGTTGGCTAGCTGCTTTTGTTAATGTTCTGATTTTTACTCTTTTTCATTCACTATCTTCCTCCTTCCAGAGCTCTTAACTGCGCCGGCAGTATGTTGAAATATTGTCACGTTGGCAATCAGCGAGATGTCACGTTGGTAATCAGCGGCTGAGGGTCCACAGCGGGTCAACAGACGTGCGCTTCGAGAACACTTTTACTTTCACACACACACACACTTCCTCTTCTTCTTGAGAGGCGCTTCCGTCTGCACGAGCGCTGGCGTCATTAGCCCCCCTCCTGCGAAGGCATCGACCCGATGCCGCCACGAACGCAGGGGTGGTCTCGAGAAGAGTTAGTGCGCCCTTTCGTAGTAGGGCATCAGGCGAACGACGTGGACCACCTCGGGGCGGGGGTGGCGGCGAGATTGTTGGGGCTCGTGAGGGACGACTTCATAATTCAGGGCTCCAAGGCGTCGCACAATTCGGTAAGGACCGAAATAGCGGCGCAAGAGCTTTTCACTTAGGCCACGTCGTCGGATTGGGGACCAAACCCAGACGAGGTCACCCGGGAGGTATTCAACAAGCCGTCTCCGTAGGTTGTAGCGTTGCGCGTCCTGGCCCTGTTGATCTTGAATGCGAAGCCGTCCGAGTTGGCGGGCAGCTTCAGCGCGTTGTAAGAAGGATGCAACGTCGTCATTTGGGTGGTCTTCGTCATGGGGCAGCATGGCATCGAGTGTTGTCGTCACCTGACGGCCATAAACGAGGCTAAAGGGTGTCATGTTGGTGGTTTCTTGTACGGCTGTATTATACGCGAACGTGACATAGGGCAGGACGTCGTCCCAGGTTTTATGTTCCACGTCCACGTACATGGAAAGCTCTTGAAACGCCTTCTGCTGCGGAGGTTCCCACTTGAACGGTACATGCGCTTTTGTCAGATCAGTAAGGGGTGAAGCAATTTTAGAGAAATTCTCCACGAAGCGGCGGTAATATGCGCATAGCCCGAGGAAGCGACGAACTTCCTTTTGGTCACGAGGCAGTGGAAAGTTGGCAATGGCGGATGTTTTTTCAGGATCCGGAAGAACCCCTTCTTGGTTGACGACATGGCCCAAAAACTTTAGCTCTTCATAAGCAAAATGGCATTTTTCGGCTTTGAGAGTAAGGCCTGATGATGTTATGGCCTGCAAGACCTCCTCGAGGCGACGAAGGTGCTCCTCGAAAGACGGGGCAAAAACGATGACGTCGTCCAGGTAGACCAGACAAGTTTACCACTTCAAATCCGCAAGGATGGTGTCCATGAGCCTTTGGAAAGTCGCGGGTGCCGAGCAAAGACCAAATGGCATCACCTGAAACTCGCACAACCCGTCTGGAGTAATGAATGCCGTCTTTTCGCGGTCTCTTTCATCTACCTCAATTTGCCAGTATCCAGACTTGAAATCCATGGAAGAAAAATATCTGGTGTTGCATAAGCGATCCAAGGCGTCGTCAATTCTGGGCAGCGGATACACATCCTTTTTAGTGATGTTGTTTAACCGACGGTAGTCAACGCAGAATCGTAAGGTGCCGTCCTTCTTCTTCACAAGCACTACAGGTGCCGCCCACGGGCTCCTAGAAGGGCGAATAACGTCGTTTGCGAGCATTTCTTTCACCTGTGTGGTAATAGCCTCACGTTCTTTGGTAGACACTCGATAAGGTGACTGTCGGAGTGGCGGAACATTTTCGTCTGTAATAATGCGATGTTTCGCAAGATGTGTCCGCCCGACGCGTGGCGAGGACGCGAAGGCACCACGGTAGCGACTGAGCAGTTCCCGTACTTTGTCTCGCTGGCCGCGCGGCAAGGTTGGGTTAATAACGTACTTAACACCAGCAAGTCCGTCGGGCTCAGTTGTTGAAGCAGATGTTAAACTATGCACACACCTATTTTCACTAAGAGCGTCAATATACGCCACAGTCGTTCCCTTGTTAAGGTGTTGGTGTTCGTTGCTGAAGTTGGTGAGAAGAACGTTGACCTTGCTATCTTCAAGGAAGACAACCGCCCTGGCGACGGAAATTCCTCTGTCCAGTAGCAACAGCTGCTTGCTTTCGACGACACCCTCAAGTTCCCGTATGTGCTTCGAGCCGACGGTTACCATCACACTGGAGCGTGGAGGCACGGTCACGTGTTCGTCCAGAATGTGCAGCGCCGCTGGGAGAACACTATCCACGGATATGGCCTTCTCGGTCGAGAACTTGACGGACTGCGATTGCAGATCAATAACTGCACCATTTTCGGTCAGAAAGTCCATACCGAGTATGACGTCTCGGGAGCACTCGGCTAACACTACGAACGTCGCCAAGAATGTTTGGCCTTCCACGGTTACCCTCGACGTGCACGTTCCCGTAGGCGTAATTAAATGTCCTCCCGCAGTACGCATCTGTGGGCCATCCCAAGCGGTTGTGACCTTTTTTAGTGCCGCGGCGAAATGTCCACTAAGTACTGAATAATCGGCACCTGTATCCACCAACGCGGTTACATCGGCGCCGTCAACCAAAATCTCCAAGTCGGCAGTTGGTGGTGTCTTACTTTGGGGATGTCGAGGCGTTCGGTTTCGGCTGCGGTGCGTCGAAGGAGTTCGGCATCGAGGAAGGGCGTCGTGTCCATGGAGGGGTGCGTCAGGACATCGGCTAGTTTTGGGGTACGTGGGCTCAAGAATCGTCGGTACGGCTACGGAATTCGGCGTTGGTTGAGAACTGTCTTGTGGCGATGGAGGATCTTGTATACTTTGTCGTTGAGCAGCCGCACCTCCAGAGGCTGCTGCATCTAGTTTCCCCTGCGGGGACTCTGAGACTGGCCTCGCCCTGGGGAACTGTAGCGACGCGGCGATGGAGATCGAGAGAAACGGCGCTGTACGGAGTCCGCTTGCGAGATGTAGTCCGCGATCTCCTGCGGTCGTTCTCCATACATCGGACGATGACAACCGAAGGGGAATCCTCGAAGGCCCATCTCCCTGTATGGGCAGCGACGATAAACATGTCCAGCCTCACCGCAGTGGTAGCACAGCGGCTGATTGTTTGGCGCTCTCCAGACATCTGTTCTGCGGCGTCCTAGCCGCTGTGGAGAATTCGGCTGGGGAGGTGGAGTTCGTGCAGCGGCGGAGGCAGGTGTGTCGTAACGTCGGTTAGGCTGCGATGCAATAAAACGGCGTGTGACGGCGGCGTAGCTTAGATTCGGAGGCTGGGGCTGCACAGGGCCGGCAACAGGTAGTGCTGTACAAGTGCCTAGAGCTTGCTGCACCTCCTCACGGACAACGTCAGCAAAAGTGCTAGGCGGAGGTTTTTCCTTGTCCGGAAAGAGCTTTGCCAGTTCCTCCCTCACAATACATCGTATCATCTCACGTAAGGAGTCCGCCGACTTCACCGTGGCGTCCTCCACAGTGGCCGTGAGCATCGACGCTGTTGTACGATCGTACTGCCGGGCCCTCATGTCCAAAGACTTTTCGATGGTGCTCGCCTCCTTTACGAAGTCAGCTACCGTGACTGGAGGACTTCGAACCAGGCCGGCGAACAGCTGCTCCTTAACACCTTTCATAAGGAAGCTCACCTTCTTCTCCTCCGACATGTTTGGGTCGGCACGCCGGAACAGCCTCTTCATTTCCTCGGTATACACCGTCACACTCTCGCTGGGGAGTTGATGTCTGGCTTTTAAAAGCAGGTCGGCCTTCTCCCTGCGCGACGTGCTGTCCTTGAAGGTTTGGAGGAACTCTGTCTTGAACGTATCCCACGTTCCAAGGCCAGATTCATTGTTCAGAAACCAGGTCCTCGCGTAGTCTTCAAGGGCGAAATAAACATGCCGCATCTTGCAGTCAGCGCCCCAACCATTGTAGATGGCCACCCGGTCATACTGGTCCAGCCAGTCTTCGGCGTCCTCGTGTGGTTGACCGCGAAAATGGGGTGGCTCTCGCTGGTGGTGGAGCAGGACCGGCGACACTGTAGCTGGAGGATTCATCGTTGTAGGACCTGCCCTCCGTGAACAATGCGAAACAGGGAGCAGTCCAAATTCGGGAGGTAAGCCCTGTAATCGGCGACTGCCCTGGTGGACTGGCGTGTCTACCTTCGGTATCTGTACGGGGCTCGAATTGCGGCTTGAAGGGGGCGTACGGTGCATTAACGACGTACCCAGCACCTCCACCAGATGTCACGTTGGTAATCAGCGGCTGAGGGTCCACAGCGGGTCAACAGACGTGCGCTTCGAGAACACTTTTACTTTCACACACACACACACTTCCTCTTCTTCTTGAGAGGCGCTTCCGTCTGCACGAGCGCTGGCGTCAATATATAAATTATGTCATGCATCCTGGGCTTACGGCGTTTCAGCGGCACGATCTAAGGTTTACAAAAACGCTATCTTTCACCTGAACTTTTGTCCAGCCGGTGAAGTTAGGTGAACTGAAAGTGATGTCGAAAGAAAAACCTTTAAATTTAAAGTCAGCGGTTGTTCTGCAAGTGTGAGTGTGGTACAAACGTTTTTAAATTTTTGCTCAGTTTTCCCGCACATGAATGATTCTCATTACACTTTTCAAAGTTTTATGTCAAAGAAAACATAAATTTGCTTCTACATTTTTGGTTTCCTGCGAAGAAACGTGCACCTCGAAAAGGAGAAACAGGCCAGCTATTGCTGTTCAATATAGTCGGTATGTTGCTGTAAACATGCGCTTCAAGAGCTGAAGTTATCATGAAAAATCAACTCCTTTTATTAACCCTTTACTGAAACTTGATAATAAAGCTCGTTGAAAATGCAAACAATTAGTGGCCGAGACACAAATCATCTATGCTTGTATGTACGCAGCAAAGGCAAAGCTACCCACTCAGCGGCATGCCCACTCGCAAAAGTACTGTGTTTGTTACTGCGCTTTTGACTTAGTATAAACAGAATCTGACTAATGGACTTGTGTAACCATACACTGCTTCCTCATAAAGATCCATTACATTTCCATGGTTTTCATAGCTTTAATGAACATTCCGAACAGCCTGCATTTCTCAAAAGTGCTGCCGGTCTGTGGGGTTACGGCTGTCGATTTTCAGTGTAGTATAAAGAGAAACCGGTTAGAGGGCTTATGTAACTGTAAACTACTTTCTCATAGACATTCAAAAATGTTCATGGTTGGTCCTTGGAGCATTGGAAGGTCAGGCCCTTCAGAAACGAGAGTTCTTCGGTGTTCTCAATTTTGGCTTTGAAAGCATCGATCTCCGACTGCGTCCAAGTTTCCTTGTACGTGACATAGTACCACACTGCAAGGATAAAGCATGCGAATGTACTGAAATACACGGGCAATCTAGTGTACGTTGTTCCGTGAGTTCGAGTCCACGGCAAAACAAAAATATGTAAGCAAGAAACAAACATTAAGCCAGAAGTAACACGGAGACCATTTGTACGTAATTGAACTTTCTTATCGCAGCGCCTTCCGTAATCCCCGTCCCTTCTGGCTGCCTCATTGGATTCTTTATTTCACATCGCCAAATTCTGCCTCTTGCACGTATACGAGAATATACGAGAATTAAAGCCCGTTTTTTCATATAGGAGTGCTTACACAGGAAAGCATTTGTCTAAACATTTACTCATATTGGTTTCAAGTGCGCGTTTCTCTCTCTTCCCAGCTGCCTTGCCTCCTTACCGCAGCGGTTGTCCAGTGGTTTGAGTATCCGCCTGCGGGAGGTGCGGGATTTATTTATTTATTTATTTATTTATTTATTTATTTATTTATTTATTTATCGCAGTTACCTACATGTAGCGCCCATTGGCCATTATCGTAGGAGGCTAATTGCAAACATAAAGATTGCAAAACAAAAACTGCAAACAGGAAAGCCGAAGGTAAAGCATACAGTCAGTTCTAAAGCAAGAAAAAGAAAATAATAAATTCAAACGGTCATTTTAACAAACAGGACGGAAACGCATTAAATGCCAAGTGTAAAAGAAACACAGAACAAAAAAATTAGTCAAGGTAAAACAAGTTCAAATAACGTTCTCGATGGCAGGTGAAAAATTAGGTACAGATACTACCTCCTTCGTGAGTAAATTCCATTCTGAAATTCAGCGCGGAAATAATTAAAACTTAAATGCATTTATGCGACTTTGATGTGGCCTGATTTTTGTCGAATTGTCCATTTTTTTGGAATTCCATCCCCACTGCTTCCGCGCATCTACCTGTTTCCCTGGCCTGGAGCTCTGCTTCTCTTGGGTGATATTCTTGGAAATGGGCATCTGACCCCATCTTGTGCAAAGAGAATACCTATCTTGTGCCACGACGCTTTATGGCTAAAGCCCTTCTCCTAACAAGCATTTATCACCATCATCTTAACCCTTTGAATAGTTGGCATTTCTTAGCGCCCTGTTTTGGCTCGTAAGACTTACTTCCTTGCTAACTTTATTCTTTAAATTTTGAGTGTCTCTCAAATTTTGTCGCTGCCGGAATGCATTTCTCGCTCAACAAAATAACCCCTTCAGCAATTTCCTTTCAAGAGAGGACCACATGCAGTATGGTTGCATTCGGCTGGGCATGCAAAAACCAGTACGGTTTGCGTCGTAGCCGCCTTGCCTTGTTACAAGAAGGCTTCCCGGTAAAAGCTTTTCACAAAAACTTCTGCAGAAAATATTCTTCCTAATCCTAGGCTCACGCCAAGGATTTGGAATTGGTTAAGGCAGCTCATCTGCCCTTTGTGGAAAAGCCAGACACAAATTCATACACCACAGTCATATCAGGTGAAATGGCATTTCGGCTGTGGACATACTCTCTGCGCATCTGAAGCGGAGAAGTTACAAATCCCATCTTTGTATGCAGGGGCCATTACTTCACTGCACTTTTATACAACTAAAATTTTGTTTAGTGGTGCTAAACATGCTTCATGCAGGCGTGAACGAAAAGAAAGCAGCTGAGGGACCGATTATTACTGAACCCAACTCGTAACAATATTTGGGCGGGCACTACATTGCCTGCTACATTTACGCCAACTTGGCTGCAAGTTTATATTCGTGCTGTCAATAGTTTGTATACTTAGCACACCACTGTGTTAAGGTATGTGTCGAGGGCTCTGTGGACCATTTGCATTCGGTCCATGGGCGGAGCTGCTTTGTACTGCTAAGACGAGATTGTTCCTGCACATCCCAGTGCAAGCGCCGCAGCCAATCAGTAAACGCCAATAATGTATGCGGACATATTTGGTCTGCCGCTGTGAGGTGGCGCAGCTGATTAAAACTAAGAGAAATAGTTTGTATCGCGCAACCAAAAATATTCAACTGGGCTACGCCTCTTGAAAGACACTAAACACGCTTGCATAATGCCAAAGCACTTTCAGATGATTTATGCCAGCCTTACCTGAACCATCTGGATAACATTCGAGGTAAACCAGGTACTTGCAGTTGTCAGTGTCCAGAATTATTGATCGTACTTTCTCTGCAAGTCAAGCAACAGGAACGTTGTTAGCTCAGCAGCTCGGGTGTTCCACGAAAGTTAAAAAATTGGCAGTGGTATAGCTCTGGTTAAGCCTGGAGGATTGCGAAAGCAACAAGGAGAGACAGAGAGGCGATGGAGAGCGCGCGGCAGCGGCGGCGGCCCCGGCACGCTAGATGTGCGCCGCTACTGCGCGTGCGCAACTGGAGAGCCCGGCGGCGGCCCCTCTGAGTCACCCGCGCAGCGATGGCGGCGGCGCGCCAGCTGTGCACCGTGCGACGTCACTGCTCCTCGCGCATGCGCAGTATGGCCTTTCCTCAGCTCCGCGACTCGCGTAGTGTTACTTTCGCAACAAAAATGTCAAAATGACTTTACACACTGGGAAAACAAGGGCCCAACCACAAAATTCCTGGTCCCCAGGTGCCTTTAGCAGTACTATTCGAAAATTAATTAAGTGATTAGTGCATATTATGTATTTCGCTCCTTCAACATACCGGAACGCTTAAAATGTATGGTCTCGCAAGCAACGCCGTTGCCCTTGTTATTGATATCCTTTCTTTCTCTCAATACAGCAACTAAATTAAGATGCACTCAAAGTTGGTTGTGACCGATTATAGACTATCTAATATGGCAAGTTGGCGCATTCGTAATGATGCTATTTCGCTGTGAACTCATTAATGTGAAATAGTCGGGGAGATCCCCCGCTTCCCCTCAGCATAAAATGCGATAACTAATTATTAATAGGAGGAGAGAGAGAAGTTGATAACGACGTCGTTTTACTACCGTTATCGATGTTGACCTCCAGGTACTGCTCGCCATCTACAGGAACATATGTGAAGCTGAAAAGTGAAATAGACATTTTTAGAAAGCAGGGAGCAGGCTGCGTTAAAGAAAAAACGCAATGCACTTAAAAACTTACAACCGTCTCAGCTACACTAACTATATATATTAATTGCAACGGCTCAGAAAGGCATTGCAGTGCTCCCCAAGGGAACAAAAAGAGTTACTTATAGTTATAGCGAAACCCGAATAACCGAATAACAACCACCCGCAACACACTCCTAAACAGACTAGGTGAGCTGGCGCGCATGCAGTAGCGTTGCGCTCACTCACTGCTGTTGTGTCTCCGTAGCTATGTAAAATATTTCACGTGCAAAACATGTAACTATTTTCTTGATCTTTGTTTGCACAGATGACCGTTACGCTCAATGCTAGACAGCGCAAAATGTAAAACATTTGTTATACTGCACACGTAGATTAAAACACGCTCAAGACAAGCGCATTCTTTTTCTTTTTGGTTTCTTGTTACAACTGTGGCAGAATTTCGTCGACACGCTCTCTAGACATGACAGCGAACGTCTCTATTCGTTCAAAGCGTAATATGGTTTTGAGTACGAAAAAATATAGCGAATTTTCGGAGTCAAAATAGGCACATTAGTGCGCGCAACTTTCTTGAAGCTCTTCAGGCTTTGGGAAACCAGCGCTTTCTTGAAAACTTGTGCCAAGAAATTTCTGATCGATGTCCTCGACCGTTATAAAATTGTGAGCAGTTTTCAAATAGAGCTTGAGTGCTCGAGTTTTGTATAGCAAGCTAAAGTAAAAAGTTATTTTGTTATTTATCATTTCTTACTTCTTACTTAAAGAACGTGCAGGCAAATACGCGATAAGGAAACAAATCCTAATAGTCCGAATTATTGTCAGATATATATACTTTTGATAGGTGTACTACACGCTCACGGCGATATAGGAAAATGGGAATGGTACGTTTATCTTCTTGGTGCGCAGCACAATGGAACAAGGCTTTATGGGACGTATTGGACCCCCCAAATCTCTAGCAAATAAGTAGGTCCTGTGTACTGCACCATTTTTTAATTGACATTGAATCGAATTTCGGCCGTAAATAATACCCGTACGCGTCGTCGATGTGGAAGTGAACTGGGAGACTTGGAGGAGAGGCGTCGCCCTTTCTCAGACGTCTGATTTGGCTACACCGGCAACACAATAAAAAGAAAGCAAGCGGTGCTGCAAAAATTGTCCAAGATCACTGTCAGCTCTGGGAGAGGGACAGGCAGAGGAAAATTTTGCCGCAATGGGTGCTGTACGCTTGTATCAGTCACAATAGAAGTGCAAGCAAACAAGGTCCTTTAATTCATGCGGAATCCTTTTGCTGTGGACTATCTTGGAGAAAAACACTTTTTATCGACCGTCGCCGCCTCTGCGATATTAAAGGCGGCTTAGCCGTGCAAGTCACTTATGAATAAAAAGAAACTGAGCGCCGAGAATTAGTTATTAATGTATTCAAATGATCGCTTATTAAGTTATCATGGAACTCGTGAACTCGCTAGCTGTCTGAAATGCTTCAGCAGGAATACGATCACTGAGCATCTGAAGTTATCGCCAGTCTGAATAATAATGTGGAGAATGCAACCAATTGTGTTACTTCATCCAAAATGCGCATACATGGAATAACAACGCCGACAAAACCAGAAACGCGCTTGTAATCTTAATACTGAGATGGGCATGTTCCGCAGGAGAAGGAAGATCAATATATAAAAGTCACTCTCGTACTTTAGCACTAGAAAATATTGACGTTAAATGAAGCAGACCAAGGAAAGGGACCACAACTAGCTTCGTACAGCTGCTTATTTGTCCTGTTGGTAGAATAACAACTTTTGATTTCAGTTATTCACTATCACCATGCCGACATACATCTTTTGCTTGAAATAATCAGCATTGCTGAATTTATATTCCTAGGTTACTACAATTAATTTAGCACCCCAGGGGTCCCAGAGCTGCACTAGCGCTGATGATAATTTTATATAACCTAAAAAAAATTTTCTTTAGGATTATTTTCTTCTCTGTTTCCCAATGGACTTCCCTACTTTTGCGACAATGCCATTGTGCTATACCCCAGAAGCTTGTCTCACGAATGCTCGTCATGAGACACACGAAGGCGGTGCTTACGGAGTCATGGCGCATCCGGCGGTCTCATTGACTTCGTAGCTTGTGAAATAGCCCTCCGGTGATTTGTCGATGCTGTCGCGTTCGCAGAAGGGGCTCTCCGTCGGTGGTATCCACACACAGTATGCGTCGGCGTTTAGTCCGCAGTCCAGGATCTGCGCAGATGTCCGCCACACGTGAATGAAAAGGCAAACCTCGAGACGCAGCTCACAAGCATGCTCAGACGTGGCCTGCCGGTTTACATCGTATTAGACAAAAATTTTGGTGCATATAGAGAAAAATATGGGTGTATAATGGCGGCTGCTTTTCTTTTGAGGCACACAAAATTTTGCATGCACTCGCATTATTCTCATAAACTGCCGCCAATATCTTCCTCACAACGAAAGATTACGAATATCTGCCGGCGAGGTAATATCTTTATTAGGGGTGTTCGAATATTCAAAATTTTCGAATACATTTCGAATATTATATTTTTAGTATTCGTATTCGATTCGAAATCCAAGTATTCGTGTTGTTTCGAATATTCGATTCAACGCGAATATTAGTATCTAGCCGAATATTCTACTGCGAGCACCGGTGTTCATTTCGGTCAGCAAGTCCTATCGACAGAGAAATAACAATATGACGGCGCCCAGAGCAATGCGTAACGTTGGGCCATGACGTAGCTGACTGCGCTGGTGAGCTTCTTTGTGGGTATAACTGCAAAGCTGGTATAGTCAGAACTGTGCACGAAATACCGCGCATTACGTGCCAGTTCAGTGCTAAGTGAGAAGGCATTTTCTGTGGCTGAAGAAGTCGTTTCAGCTAGAAGAGAACGACTACTGCCTGACCATGTGGAGCAGCTGGTTTTCCTTTACGACAACGTTTTATGTTCATCCCAGCAACGCGCTTTTGTGCTTATGGCAAGCTAGCCTTAATCGATGCTGTGTACTAGCCATCTTCTCTGATGTTTCCAATCTTGTAAGAATAATGTTCGAGAATTTGATGCTTTTTGTGCGGCCACACACACCTTTTGTGTTCATTTAATCATTGATAGTTGAACTGTGATGTTCTTTTGTAGTGAAATAAATGTTTTGTAATGGTTAAATGCGTCTGTACTTGATTATTCGCTATTCGATTCGATATTCGGAACCAAGTATTCGTATTCGATTCGTATTCGAAAAATTTGATATTCGCACACCCCTAAATTCTTTATGCACCTGTCAGTGAAGTATTCTGTTTATTTGTGTACTTCTTTCAAACACCCCGACTTGGTGGCACCAGTTTATGTTCAGGTAGCTTCAGGTGCAAGTATTTTGTCACTGCTAGACGACATCCTGCCTGATAATAACAGAAGAAAACACACTTTGCAGTGTTAGGTAAGGTTTATGGTTTATGTTTATGAGGGTTTAACGTCCCAAAGCGGCTCAGGCTATGGGGGACGCCGTAGTGAAGGGCTACGAAAATTTCGAACATTTGGGGTACTTTAAAGTGTCTGACAACGCACAGTACTCGGGCGCCTAGAATTTCGCCTCTTTCACAATTCGACAGCCGCGGCCGGGATCGAGCCCAAGTATTTCAGGTCAATAGCCGAGCGCCATAACCACTGAACCACCGCTACGGCAAAGTGTCAGGTAAGGCGCAGAGCTTATTATCATTTGCGCCTTACTGCAACTAGAATCGATACCAAGGTAAGAAACGCATAGAGTACAGGAAGTTCTCTCTAAAAAGGTAGATCCACTAGTGATGGCGAACTAGGTTAGTAATGTAAGGAGATTGAGACCCTGAACAGTAAAGTCACGAAGACTGCACTGGGAGTTCTACACCAAGCTTCTTCTAGCACGACCTTACTAGCCCGTTGCCTTCCGTTACGTCTGCAGGCCTCCAAAAACCTTCTTTCATAATTAGTTCGCCTTGGACAGACCCGGACAGGTCAGCTTCTGCTTCGTCGACTACGAGCGAGGACGCAGAGTCACTTCTTTGCAGCCCTTCATACCCAAAGCACACTGGGTTGGACATCCACGGGACGCAGGTGTGAGCAGAACCCGCTATGGTTTTATAATGACATTCATTGCCGCCTCGACATCAAAGGCTTACGCACAAAATGGTCGCTAGCTCTGGTGTAAATTACATCCTTGGTTCCTGAACATCTGACAAGTGTCTACGGGGACCACGTGCAAGTTCACACTGAATGCCCTGTGAGCAGACATGAGCAGTCCTGCTCAGCCAAATTTGCAGTGGCTGAACTTGAAATATCCTGGGCTGGGCACCTGCAAAGAGTAGTGTGGTCTACTTTGGCTGAATCATTGGCCATTTCAAGGTCGTTTAATTAAGCGCCTGTCTTTTTGCAAACCACACAGAGTCGTCATTCTGTCCGGCTCTTACGTCAGCACTAGAGCCCCTGCAACGAGGGACTCCCGTGGATACATTTTGCGTCAGGTCTCTCACCTGGCTGAGTAAGCTAAAATTCAAATGATTTACAGTTAACCCGCAGGGGATACTATCTCACGTTGGAGCCGCTGGTAACACGACGGCAGCCTTTTTGGCCCAGGAAGCACTGTCTTGCCCATCTTCAGTGGCTGTCCTTAAGGACGAAAACTTCTGCCCTGGTGCAACACTTCTCTGTACTTCGGCCAACTCTGCACCTCACTAGCGTTGCACGAGGCTTGTCGCGCGACAGAGCTGCTCTTTAATATCCACTGCCTCGGTTTATACGCCGGTATTGATGCACAGGATTCACCGTACCAGATCATCTATGTATGTTCACTGTGAAGTTGTGAGTGACGTGAACCATTTCTTTTTAGCGTGTCCTCCTTTTTGTGCCAAGCTTGAGAAACTCCAGCCAAGCCTGAGAAGATTGAACGTTCCCTTGGACGACGTCTTTCACAATGTTTTCCCTTAGGGCTCCCAAACTAAGCGGTGATGAGTGCCGCAGTCGTCGTTTTTAGTGGACACTGAGCTAATGGAACAATGGTACTGACGCAGTCATTTAAATCAGTGACTCAGCCAGAATAGTTTCCGACAGGCCACTGTAAGACTAATCCCACCAGTACATTCACACCACCACCTATGGGGCAGCCGATGCTCAGGTAAAATGATGAGGTAGAAAGTCTGCACACATTCGGCTACCGCAATGGCTCTGGAAAGCCGTAATCGAGTCCGATAAGAGGAGCCATTTCCCTGCATTGGACTGAATGTCACTGATAGCGATAAATATTTTCTGCTGGTATCATTTACTCGAGTAATTAAGGTTGTAATAAATTTAAGCTTTCTCGATAACTTGTAGTTGTCACCGCGGAATTTAGGCATAACTACACGTGAGAAAACGCGAAAAAGCGCGGACAGAATCAATCAATGCAATAAATTAACAATGTTTGATTATCAATGGTTACCTTGGCCAGGTCGAAAGTCGTTATCGGGGTAGCATTGCAAGCTTGGTCATAGCTGGCAGCCCCTTCCGCAAAAAACAGATGAGCTATTAAAGCTGTAAAAAGGACAGCGAGGTTAGAAGGTATCATGGTCATTTTTCCTGCCTGAAATGTGCGATTTAAGACCTGCTGACCGTCCGGCAAAGGATGCTTCAGCTTGTGGAAGCTCGGTAGGAAGGAACTCCTTTAAGTAGCACGCCGGAGGGCGATGACGATGATGATGGCTCAGCTGTTGCGCACGTGTCAGTGTTCGCCACGTGGAAGAGTGAGAAAGGGGAACTAAGGTCACCAGCTGGGTGAGGTCGTACATGTTTGGAGGAATAAAACCAGCGGAAGCGACGCAGACGCAGTAAAAACGCAGAGGACGACGCTGAAAAACCAGCCATAACAACGCGCATAAGGCTCTCCTCTCTCTCGCTGCCGACCACAAATATTTGCGCAGTTTTCATTGCGGACACTAACCCTTTCTAGGGTCGTGGAACACACGTCTATTTCACTTGCTTCAAGAGGCCAAAAACGAACGATGCACCTATGTACCGTATTTTTAAGACGAAAGGCATACTAGCCCCATTACGAGAAAAGCCGGCGGTGTGTGTTAGTGACTTATGTTGAATCCCAACGGCAAATCCAGACCAAGTTTTTTTGCTCTGTTTGGAGCAGTTGTATACCAAAGGAAGACTGGGAGCGCGAGTTGTGCGTTCCGACGGCAGTTCGGGATCAGGCGTCGATCCCGGATCGCTCCATGGAACAGGGATAGTTGTTCCGCCGAAGTGTAAACCGGGGTGCCAGCGTCATGGCCCTACGTGGCCTGGACACATGCGCGTAATGTGAGGGCTGTGCGGTTGCCCTGAGACCTTGCGCGGTCGAAATTCGCTCGCATAATAAAGTTTTCCATCCATCCATCCACCGAAATTCACAGATTCGACAGGAGCCACGCGTGGCGTTTCTCTTTCCTTCACGTCTCCTTCCTGTCACGACCAACTGCGGCTACTTCCTTCCTGTCGTCGCTAAGCGATGATCCGGGTAACATATAAGGAACGCTTATGACCTTTTTTTTTTTTGGCCTGTTAGCCACGTGCAGCGCCATCTCTGCCGAAACGCGCAATGGTAACTGTCTCAAATGTAATTATTTTTTGTTTTCTTCGCGTCCGCATAAATAAAAATTACTGCATAAGTAAAAAGCTTTTTGAACAGAACGTCAATTCTTTGTGACCGCTTTTAAGACCAATATCGGCAACCTGTTTGAACCTCTCATGCTTTCTGACGTCAGACGACGCGTACTCGCTAAGCTCAGGCTCTGTAAATACGGAAGCAATCTGAAAATTTGGCGTGTTTTATCGCTAAAATTTTGTGGTCCGAACATCATCTAACAAAATTCAGGGGGCACTTTGACTGTCTAAAGTGCGTAGAGGCGAAAGCGTTTTCCGCACCACTTTCGCTGCTTCTGTGGCATTGGTGACGTCACATATAATTGTGTACTAACTACTAAGTGATGACAAACCACTAATTAATGGTTAATTACTGATTAGTGCATGAATACTAATTAACTGCTAATTAATGACGCTTAAGCTTCGCCTTTAGGAGTGGAACGCGACGGCGTGTTGTAGCGCTGCCAGGGAGTCCGCGGAACACCACCACCCGTTCGGCGCGATGCCTTGCCCTTGGAACGCAACGCTTTTTGAGAAAAGGAAATGGCGCAGGAATTCTCTGTCATCTTGGTGGACACCTGAACCGCACCGTAGAGGAAGGGAGGAAGTTGGAGTGAAAGAAGATAGATAAAGAGGAGCCGTAATGAAGAACATGGAAATTGTATTTGAGGAAAAGAAATTACGCAGTAACTGTTTCACATATCTCGGTGGGCACCCGTCAAAATTCAGGGGGGCACTTTTTTTACCTAAAGTGCGGTCACTGACTAGTAACGTTGGTCAATGATGTGTGGTTAAGATCAACGTTACCAGAACCAACGAGTTGGTCCTAGTAACGTTGGTTAAGATGTTAAGCTTCGCCTCTAAGAGTGGAACGCGACAGCGACTTGCAACGCTGCCAGGGAGTCCACAGAACGCCATCGCCCGTTCGGCTCTGCGCCTTGCTCGTCGGTAAATTGGTTTTTGAGGAAAGGAAATGTATCTGTCTCGCATATCTCGGTGGACACCTGAACCTCGCCGTAAAGGAAGGGAGGAAGATGGGAGTGAACGAAAACATCGTATTCACTAGACGCGCCTTTGTTCGTTCCAAACCATCGAGCTGGCGTGGCGGAGTGGTTAGCGTGCTCGTCTCGCACTCCGGAGACCCCGGTTCGATTCCCCAACTCGACCGATTTCTTACTCGTTTTTATTTATTATCTGGTCTGACTAGAAAAGTTAATTAGGCTAATTGGTTAATTAACTAAACTCAGTCCCACTTACTTGGAGCATCACTACGATGGAAACAACATTATTACACACACAAAAAAAAATGGCTGAGGCTTAACTTGGTTAAGCCTGGAGAATGCGAAGCATCATCGTGTCGCGTAATTTGGAGGCGCACAACCACAGCGACTGCGCGAGGTGGGCCCCCGTTTCTCCACTGTCGTGACGTTATCGTGTCACATGGTGTGACGTCATGTATCACGTGATTTGGAGGCGCACAACCACAGCGACGGCGCGAGGTGGGCCCCCGTTTCTCCACTGCCGTGACGTCATCGTGTCACGTGGTGTGGCATCATCGTGTCACGTGATTTGGAGGCGCACAACCACAGCGACGGCGCGAGGTGAGCCCCCGTTTCTCCACTGTCGTGACGTCAGTGTGTCACGTGGTGTGACGTCATGTATCACGTGATTTGGAGGCGCACAACCACAGCGACGGCGCGAGGTGGGCCCCCGTTTCTCCACTGTCGTGACGTCATCGTGTCACGTGGTGTGACGTCATGTATCACGTGATTCGCAGGCGCATAACCACGGTGAAGGGCTGAAGTGGTAGCTAAAGTAGTATGCTTCGCATAAAAAAAAATCTTCCAGGGTGGTCCCCTACTGGTCCAGGAGTCCACGGGCTTGTGCTTCACGTAAAGCCCGATCCACCAGCCATTTCTGGCCGGCGGGCTGAGTGGTCCGTATAGCAGCCTCCCAAGAAGAATCAGGAGGATTGGGGACGGGGGGTACTGCCTTTGGGGAAGGACATTCTCAAATGTAGTGGAAAAGTGTGGATCTGGGCACGCCACAGGTGGTACAATCAGGAGGAAAGGTGTGGTGAAAGCATGAGAGACGGTGGGGTGAAATAAAGCAGCCTGTTTGTAATTGCCGCCATGTGGCGCCGGATAAGGGCGACAAGGTACTGTGGGGTGGTGGCAGTGTCATGGAGCATCACTATACCATCCCTGTAATTGGTTGCATGGTTACTAGGAGGAGGAGGTAAACTTTATTAAAGAAGAGGTCTTAGGCGCGGATTGGGGTCATGTTCCCCTCCCCGCGGTGGGCTCCTCTTCTAGGCCGGACGCCAGGTGGCCGACCGACGATGTCGTTCGGCGACCTCTTCGGCTCGCTCTGTGGCTCGAAGTTGAACCTCCGGGTCCGAGCTGAGCAGCGCGGCCTCCCACTGAGATTGGGTAGAGAGCTGCAGACTGTGCGATGGCTTGTCTTGAGTACACGAGTATAGGATGTGCGGTGTGTCTGCCTTTTGGTGCCCACAGAGAGAACAGACGGGGCTGTACTGCTCCGGGAACCATATGGAGTACATGTATGGATTAAAGAAAGTGTCTGTTTGGAGCTGCCGCCAGCTGACTTGTTGTGTTTTACTGAGGGATTTATGTGGTTCTGGGAAGATCTGTCTTTCTTTCTTGAAGTGGGTAGTAATTTCTTTGTAGGTTGTCATTCGCTCCTTGGCCGACCTGAGCTCGGGGTAGCGCACCTCCCGGTTAACCACGAATCCTCGGGCAAATTGGTGCGCCGCCTCATTTCAAGGATGGTCCGAATGGGCGGGGACCCAGATCAATGTTATCTGGCGGGTATTGGAGATTTTTTGTAAGATTTTGATGGCTGCTGAGTGGGCCCTTCCTTTTGCAAAATTTCGAATTGCTGTTTTGGAGTCACTTATGATGTATTTGGCAGTGGTGGAGGTAATGGCTAAAGCTATGGCAACTTCTTCGGCCTCCTCCGGAAATTTTGTTTTATCTATTGTCGCCGATGCAAGGGGAGAACCTCGATGATCGACAACTGCCAGAGAAAAGGCGTCTCTGTCCGCATGTTCTGCCACGTCCACGTGCGCCGTGTCTTTCTGTGAAGTTTTTGTACCCCAGCCTTTCTTCTGTCCGTATCGTAGTGTGGATGCATGTTTTTGGGCAGAAGAGGGACTGTTAAGTGTTCGTGCACGTGTCTTCGAATTGGCAAGGTGTGTGTACGGATTCCTTCATATTGTATTCCTGCTTTCTTTAGAATGAAACGTCCCGTTTTAGTGCCTGATAGTCTTTCATATTGTGCAATGAGGTGTGCTTCTATCAATTCCGCTAAGGTGTTATGAATTCCTAACTGTAATAGTTTTTCATTTGGAGTATGACGTGGGAGGTTGAGCGCAATTTTGTAGGACTGTCTAATTAGAGAATCCAGGTCGTCTCTTTCTCTTACTGTGAGGGTGACGTATGGTGTAGTGTAGTTGACTCTGCTAAGAACGAAGGCTTGTATTAGTCTCCTGGTCTCGGCTTCTTTAACTCCTCCTCGCCTATTCGCGATGCGTCTGATGAGGAAGGAGATTTGGTTGACAGTGTTTCTCAGTTTCTTAATTAACGTGTCGTTTTTTTGCTTTGACTGTATCAGCATTCCTAAGATTCTTAGTGTTTCCACTTCTGGGATGGCTGCCCCTTCCGCGTAGATTTTGATCTCAGGACCACATTTATCAACACAGGACACGATGCTCAGACTAGCAAACGAAGTCCTATCTCAGGAGCAAGAAAGGAGCACCAGGGCAATCCTAGCTCTAGATTTAACAAAAGCTTTTGATAACGTCAAACACAAAGCAATCCTAGAATCTCTTTCACCGTTGAATGTGGGCGAAAGAGCGTTTAACTACATCAAGGACTTTCTCTCCGATAGAACGGCTAAAATTCAAATTGGTGCAATTAAATCCGACACCTTCAGCTTAGGAGACAGAGGAACGCCGCAAGGATCGGTCCTCTCCCCCTTCTTATTCAATATAACCCTCATCAAAATGGCACACGCACTCGCAAAAATCCCAGACCTAGAACACTCTTTGTACGCGGACGATATCACCCTTTGGACCACCAAGGGGAGTATCGCCACAATACAAGATACACTACAACAAGCGGCAGATGTAGTAGTAGAGGAGGCACAAGCCGCGGGACTCGCGTGTTCCCCCCAAAAATCTGAAGTCCTCATCCTACACCCAAAGCGTCAAAGGAAAAATAAAGCGCCTGCATGGTTACTAGCGAAAGTGCAATTGACCCCGTTTGAAATTCGCGCACTGTGACGTCACGACCATTTCGACCAATTGAAAAGCGTGACATTTCTGTCGACGACTCTTGCTTTCAACAATGAGGCATTAAAGGCTTCCGCCTTAATATTAAGGCGGAAGCCTCGTTGTAAGCAGCAGTTGTCGACAGAAATGTCACGCTTTTGAGTTTGTCGAAATGGTCGTTGCGTCACAGTGCGCGAATTTCAAACGGGGCCAATTGCACTTTGGCTAGTAACCAATAATGCAACCACTTAAAGGGATCGTATAGTGATGCTCCAAGTAAGTGGGACTGAGTTTAGATGATTGCTTAATTAACCATTGAGCCTAATCAACCTTTGTAGTCTGATCAGACAGATAAATAAAACCAAGTAGAAAATTGGCCGATCTCGGGAATCGAACCCCGGTCTCCGGAGTGCGAGACGAGCACACTACCACTCCGCCATGCCAGCTCGATGGTTTGGAATGAACAAAGGCGCGTCTAGTGAATACGGTGTCATCGGTCACTCCTATCTTCCTCCCTTCCCGTTACGGTGAGGTTTAGGTGTCCACCGAGATATGAGAGACAGATACATTTCCTTTCCTCAAAAACCAATTTACGGACGAGCAAGGCGTACAACCGAACGGGCGATGGCGTTCTATGCATGGACTCTGTGGCAGCGTTACAAGACGCTGTCGCGTTCCGCTCTTGGAGGCGAAGCTAACCACACATCAGTGACACGAGCAGCAACATCGCGCTTAAGGCTTTCGCCTCATCGCAGTTTAGGTCACCAAAATGCCCCCCTGAATTTTTTTCATGCTTATGCTTGCTCGAGACGGCTTAACACGGAAAACAGCTTACAATGTGAAAGCATTAGTGCTGAGTCATGCGACTTGAGAATGACTATGAGTCACTAGTCATCACTAGGACTATGAGGTATGACTATGCATACTTCGTACACACTATATACTCCTTAGATTACGTTACTTGTGCCGAGTCATGCTACGTTTCAGAATGATAATAATAATAATAATAAATTCTTTATTTCACTCATGAAGTGAGGGAGTGCGGGAAAAAAAGCTGAAAATTCAGCTTGACTAGTTCCCAGCTCCCCAGAGTACAAAAAATTCAAGAAACAAAAGAAGAGAGGAGAAGAAAAAAATAAAATAAAATAAAATAATGGCAGAGCGGCATAAGAACAGCACAAATCAGAATACAGAAATGCTTTGTTTACAAAGTCAGATCGGCTTGTGCAAGGAAAATAAACAAAACAATTCTAATTGAACTGTATGAGACACCGGTGATAAGCGAAAGTACATGCCGGAAAAATCCCTAAAAAACAAGAACGTTACATAAGTAAAGGAAAGAGACGAAGAAAAACAATGCGCATGAACAGAAAAGTGTTGCTCAAGGAACGGTACAGCGTACATATGCAGAATGCGAGAAATACACCATCACATGAACGGATTGTTGTCTATGAACAGTAATTTCAGTTCTCTTTTTGAAGTTAACTCGGGAGTGATACCGTTTCTGTAACAGATATTTAACAAGTGTGGTAGCATTCTGTTTATCATTTGTCTTCCATAATCTGTCCTGCACGTTTTTACTAACCAAGGCTGTGTGCTTCTATATTCATAAGCTAGTGTCCTTTTACAAAGAGATGCCAACCGTAATAGACAATGAGTGTTGTTTTTTATTTCAATCCTATAACGAAAGTGAGTCATGAATAATGACTACGACTACGGGTCATGGCAGCACATATTTTTAGAATCTCAATACACATTGCATTCCACTATGTGTAAAATGCTGAGTCATGATACGTTGCAGAATGACTGAGTCATGACTATGACTGTTAGTCATGACTTGCATTACTGATGCTACATTACGTTTCATTATTCGTGACTATTCATGTTCGCTTACATGTGTTCTGACATCGTACACCGGCGTTATGACGTAATCCAAATTTCGTGCCATGGACGGCGGCGGACGGCTTTTGGGCTAGCCACGTGGACATTTGTAATGCTTTCGCATTAAAAGACAGGACGAAGGTGGTGGTGGAGAAAACTTTTATTTCATGAAATAGAGTTTGGGAGCCACAGTGTGGCCCCGCTGCATGGTTGGTGTCCCTAGTCCGGGACACCGCATGACGAGGCCCCGTCTCTCGCCCGTTTCACCAAAGCCCTTTCGGACTCAAGCGAGGAGCAGTTGAGGAGGGCAGTCTCCCATGCCTCTCGGGTGGGGTAGGGGAAAGGGGGAGGTGGGGATTTTGAGTACATGCCCACACTATGTGGAAGGTATCACAGGTCTCCCCACAGTGCGGGCATCGCCCATCCGTTTTAGGATCGTAATGTTTTATGATTGCAGGACAGAGTAGAGTACCTGTCTGCAGGCGCCTTAAAGTTCGCTCCTCCGTCTTACTCAGCCCCTTTGCAGGGGCCGGGAAAAGGCGGTGGTTGTCGCTATAATGCGTTATTATTTGCTTGAATCGCAGCAGCGGCTGGTTAGTCTCCGAGCCATAAGAGCAGGGATGAGGATCCCGGTGAATAAGCGCTCGGGCAGCCGCGTCAGCGGCCTCATTACCTCGTAAGCCCTGGTGGCCAGGAGCCCAAATGATTCTTTTCGGTGTTGGATCAGTGGCAGTCCGTCTTAGAATGCAGGCAGCTAAGGGGGAGATCTCCCCTGCCAAGTAATGATGACATGCTTTTCGGGAGTCCGTGATAATGATTCTCGAATTGGCGTGGGCGGCAACAAGCGCTATCGCTACTTCCTCGGCTCGCATTGAATTCGGGGCTCGAAAGGAGAGTCCATCAACGTGCATTTCCTGGTGAACGACAGCGGCCGAGTAAAATCCCGTGGGCGATGGCCCTGCTACGTCTGCATAATATACGCCGGGTCGAGAGCCGTGTTGTCTCTCAAGAGCCCGAGCCCGCGCTTGTCGTCTGTTTTCGTGCATGTCGGTGTCCATGTTACGGGGGAGCGGGAAGGCTTCAATGTGTACTGAAAGGGGATCCTCGGAGTGCGTGGCCACCGTGCTTCGCGGAGCGATTTCAACGCCCCGAGCAGGCTATGGGGGTACCCCCGGGAGGACAGACGTGGGAGGAAGCTTGCGGAACTTCTGCTGCCGAGGGACAGAGAGAACGGACGGCACCAGACGTGTGCGGGGAAAGAGCAACCGCCCGTGGTTGCTGCGCATGCGCGTTTGCCGCCTGTCTCGCCATGGCTCGGCGGCAGTGCTTCGCGTAGCTCCGAGGCCACGCGCTACCGCGTTCGCTTTCTGCTGCTGCCTGTAAAATAAACATGTTCGCGCTCACTCCCTCTTCCTACACCGCTAGCACAGTGGGAGTTTCAGATGCAGTGCCACTGCACGTGCATAGCACCGGTGCTAGGGCACACGCGTGACGACGGAAAAAAAAAAGGAAGGTGAGCGCCGGAGTCCTTCATACGGCAACGCTGGAAAGAATGCGAATTTCGCGCATATGCACTCGAGATGTGGGAACACTTTTTTTGCTTAGTGGTTTTTTTTTTTTTGTGAATCAGACATGTCCCGAGGTTATTCCATTATCCTTCACAGCGCAACTGCAGGTTGTGCTATAAAAAATATTTCAGCTGCTGGTGCTCCGCGGGCCGACAACTCGGTTGCAAAACGTTAAAGGCCCGTGGAGGAAGCACAAACATTATTTCAATTTTTTTTTTCATGAAAGCAATTGAAAACTTCAAAGCAGTGCCTTTAGTGCATCAAGGATGGTAAATGCATTTCAGCTTCTAAGGCACACTGTTCTCGTGCGCCTTTCTTTTCCTTTTTTTTTTGTCTGTAATTATGGGACTATGGTCTCGGGAATCAGCAGCTAGCCGAGCAGCGTGGGCCTGAGTGGGAGGAGCAGTCCAGAACACCTCTTATGTGTATATATCCACCCGTGAATGTGCGTCCGTCTGACAGTCTTGCGCCATTTTAGGGACCTAGAAACACAACTCTTAGACCCCCAAAATAGAACCCTTACCTTTCTTTAAAGCCTTAATCGTAGAGGTTTTTGGAGTGCCCGGAGAAATGTGTGAAAGGATCGTCCTCCCACCTTACTGAAAGGTAAAGACTAACGAAATGTTGGCAACATACTGTGAAATTCTAAATGATTTTACTTTTGCTGAACACCCACGAAGAACATATTCACATGACGCAATAAGCGAACTATACAACATATTTTTTCCTGTCTGTCGTGGCGAGCAAATGAACCTATTTTCTAATGTGGTGCACACGACGGCATATTGCATAATATTTAGTTTTCAGCTAGTTATAGTATTTGTAGAATGTAGAAGTTTGCGTTCAGAGCTGTTTTCTGCAGCACTCAAAAAACCTTACGTCATTGTTTCGTGATAAAATTTGTTTTTGGCAGAGGCTGGTCTTGCCACCGTCGAGATAAGCACGCTTGCTTTAATATAAAGATGAGAAGAATTTATTCCCCGCTTGAGAAAAAAAATCTGAGGCTGAAACGCGTCGAAGATATCAGCGCAGGTATGGCATAGAGCATAGAGCACATCGGCCGACAACGAGCGGCAATGGAAGCAACTTGATCCGCTATTTTTTTTACTGGAACGGATATTCACTGCCTAGAAAGGTTAAATACGTTCTTAGGTGTTGCTGTGTTGTGTGATTTTTGTATTGCTTTATTTTGCGGCAGCCTCATAGCGGAAACCGTTATTTTCATGTGGCTCTCAGTCCCCATGAAAATCTCGTGTAACGGCAACAGTAATGATGTGTCTACTTGTGGCAGCGGTGACGATAAAAGGCTAGAGTTTCCACCTGAAGTTTCTCACATAAAAATTTAGGGACACATACTGCGCGACTTTTCGTCCTTCTTAACGAAAATTTGATTCTTTCAGAAACGAACTGCTTTGGCACAACCATTTGACCCTTTCGAGACCAAATCTAAAAAGGTTAACTATTCGTCTGCTACGAATCATCCTTTAGGGCACAACTGTTCGCTCGAAGCGAGAAAAGTAGTGGAGCTACCGTTCATCCAAGGAGAGCAACAGCTAGCTAAAAAAGAGGAGGAGGAGAAAACATTTATTCGAGCACTGCAATGATTTGCAGATGCAGAACGGATGGTTGTTGTGCTAGCTTTCATTTCTATATGCCGGGACGCCACTGCCCGCCGCCGCTGCCGAGCTCTCAGGATCAGGGCCCACTGGGCCTGTAGGTCCGAGCTGGACAGGGCCGCCTCCCAGCCCTCCCTAGTTGGCTGACTTACATTGTCTGTATTTGTATTACACTGACAGGCCCACAACATGTGGTACAGGTCAGCGCGCTGCCCTCAGAATTTGCACCTGCTCGTGAATGTCAGGTCCACGTGTGTTTTACTGTGGCGGGATTTATGAAAAACTTGGTTCGGGGTGTTACCTTAGACGGCTCCATGCTGGAAGAAGAAAAAAAATTCGGACCCATGGGCTGAACCGAACCGCCACCACTATTTTTTTTTTGCTTTATTTCCTGGGAAGACACATTACAGAATACTGTTTTGAGCCTTTATTCTCATCAAAATCATGCAAAATGTACACAAGCATCATCAGCCGTACTGAGCCTGACCTAGAAAGGCTTAAATTTTTTAACTGCCGTCATAGTTTCAATGTATCGGACTCAGGTGCCTGATTCTGAAAGCCGATTAATTAAATATATTTTTGAAATCATTTCTTTAAAACTCTCTAATAGGCCTTGAGTCAGATCTAAGCGACGCGCCTCCATCCTGCTCCTTCATATACCATGCGAGCTGAAATCCTTGACAAGATGTCAGGCACACCATCCCCATTTTCAATCGGGAGGTATCTGATGCCGCGGAGGTAAAGAGTAAAATCCTTCGGAAGACATCCCAGAAAGAAAACGCGTACCAGCAGTCCAAGAAAACGTGTTAAATCGTTTCATCTTTTCTGCACAAAAGCAGACTCTCAACGGTTACAGTGCCGCTGTGCGATCGAAAAGAGAAGGTTTTGGCTGCTGGACAAATCACTATTTGTTGAAGTCTTTTTAACATATCTTGCCCTGGACCAAGATCACGGTCGTGTAGACTGGAGTATGAAAGAGCGACTCGCATAGATCTGTGTGAATATTTTTCGAGTAACTTGACTGAGATAATCAGAGGAAATGCGCGTAGGCAGAAAATGACAGAATTGCACCATTTCTTTCAAGTATCCGCGGCTTGGCCAATATATGGCAGGATTGTACCACTTCTTTAAAATATCCGCGACTTGGCCATTGAATACAGTGCGATGTAATTGAAATTCAGGCAAAACTTCGCCTAATCTCCACTGAATAACACCACCTAAAAAGGTGGCTGTAGCCTTATTGAAGTAAAGAAGCACTTGACGAACTGTCGAACAAACAGATGACATAAACCAAGACCTCCATCGTGAACCAGCGGAAAAATTGGGCAGTGACTAATTAGCTCTCGTTAGGCCTGGATACACAAGCGAAAAGCTTCAGTTATGCTTGGTTTGACGTCATGGCTGTCGCAGTTCACGCGCAATGCACTGGGAGCACCACTACAACGGTGAAGGTGTTCGGCCGTCCACACACTGCCTCTACGGAGGCGGAGGAGGAGACGGAAATCGGCGCGGTTAAAATTCAGGGGGCACTTTGGCGCTCTAAAGTGCTGCAAGGCGAAAGCGTTTCCTGGCGCAAAGTTTTCTCTTTATTTTTGTTTTTATTTTTCATATTTTATTTTGTGTTGTGTTTTATTGTTTTGTTTTTATATTTTAGTTTTCCCTTCTTTTTTGCTTCATTTCTTATTTTTATTGTTTTTTCTCATATCTTTTTATTTCGTTTTACTTTTTATTTCCGCTTCTTTTCTTATTTTTACTGTTTTTTATTTTCATTTTTCATATTTTTTCTTTCATTTTATATTTATCTTTGTTCCTTTTCTTATTTGTATTGCTTTCTATTTTTATTTCTTAGCCCGTTTATTTTATTTATGGATCCTATGCATTCACTAGATGCGCCTTTATTCATGCTGAAACCTTGCGCCTTCGTGGCGGCATGGTAGCATCTCTGCTTCAAACACCAAGGGCCTGGTTCGATTCCCAGCCTCGACGCAGTTTCTTTTTAAGTAGCAGCTGCGCTGCGCGTGTCACTCGGTCGCGGCATACGGCATACGTGAAGCTCGCCTCCGACCCTCATAACGAATCTTTTCGCTTCAAAAGATTGGTTCGGCTTGTTCACCAAGAAGAGAAGCCCCGGACAAACACTGCAAATACTCCGTGCAGCTTTTGCACATTCTAACGAGAACAGTGCAGGGCCTGCATTACATGCCATAGTTTGCTGACCAAGAAAGCAATGCAAACAGTGGCACGTGTCAACAGTGACAGGTGCAGTCAATTAAATTCTTCTCTTTCTCTTTTAATTCAGCATCTTTGCATTGTCAATAGGGCTGACAGCCACAATAAAATTCAAGAGGGGCACCTAAGTACTGGGGTGGTGGGGTTGTCGTCCAAAATACTTGGCGAAAGCACTCGGGAGCCGAGGCCATTCCCCATGTCAAAGTCCCAAGCACTTTCGATTCACCGCACTCCCCCTTGCCTCGCTGAAAACTTTACTGACTTTATTGACAATTTCTAGATGCTTCCATGATTAGCGCAGAAAACAGAAACATCATCAGCTTATGCCAAGGCATGAACTTCTTCCCAGGGCAGCCAAAATCCACTAAAGCAGTTGCTTTGAAGGATGCAGTCATAATGACTCAACATAGATGTAGAACAACAATGCGGGAAAAGGGCACCCTTAGCACACAAACCGCTCGACTTAGATTCGGTTTCTGACCTCTTTTGTTCACAATAAGGGGTGTGCCCTGCCGCGGTGGCTCAGTGGTTACGGCGCTCGGCTGCTGACCCGAAAGACGCGGGTTCGATCCTGGCCGCGGCGGCTGAATTTCGATGAAGGAGAAATTCTAGAGGCCCTTGTGCTGTGCGATGTCAGTGCACGTTAAAGAACCCCCGTTGGTCGAAATTTCCGGAGCCCTTCACTGCGGCGTCCCTCATAGTCTGAGTTGGTTCGGGACGTTAAACCCCAATAAACCAAACCAAACCAAACAATAAGGGGTGTATAGTGCTACTGATGTAAGTCATTTCCAATTTATTGTTCCAACGATAACATGATATAGCAAGGAAAAAATAATACTGTGAGGGACGCTATCAAAACCTTTTTTCAAGTCTACTTGTAGCATCCTGTCAAGTGCCAGTGTAGCATAGTAATCACAGCCCCTAGCATAGCAAACACAGCGCTCCTTCTGAACATTTGTGACGACACTGCGTCCTTTGACACCGAAAGTTTTATGACTACGTACAGTCTCTCTTATCACACTGTGTAGCCTTCTGGCCAATACCCTCATAAAAATATTATAGTCGACAATTCTGAGACATATCATACAGTAGGATTTAACTTGCCTTAGATTGGCTGGGTCATCTGTTTAAGGTATGAGTGTTGTATGTAAAGATAAAAAAGACGGTCAAATGAGTTTTACATCAAAAGCTTCGTTGAAAACATCCGTTAAAGCAAGCAGTAGCTTGTATTTAATGGTTTTATAAAACACCGCAGGCAGTCCTTCTGGCCCTGGTATTTTACCGGGCCTAAGGTCGTCAAAGACCATAGAGACTTTGCGAACAAAAAATGGTTTTCTCGCGTTATTATACACTTTTGGCATTAGGAGTAAGCAATCTCTCATAAACAGGCCTTTACTTACAAAGTGAGGGGCAAAGATTGGTTTTTGTTTTATGACGTTTAACGTCTCAAAGAGACTCAAGCTATGAAGAACGCCGTAGTGGAGGGCTCCGGGTAATTTCGACCACTTGGGGTTCTTCACTTGCACTGACATCGCACACAACACGGTCGTCTAACATTTCGCCACATCTAAATGTGACGGCATCTCATCTAGTTCATAGACAACGCAGGAAAAAGTGCAGAAAACAAGAAACGAGTAACAAATTGTTCCTAATAGGCTAACTTTCAACGCAGATTTCTCGCATCGCATCGTATGATCCCGGTGCAATTTTGTTGACCGCTCGGGACGCGTTATAGCTTTCATTCTCGCCAGACGCGACCGGATTGCTCTGGAGGAATCGTGAACACGCGTGAAAGCTTCGAAAACGTATACAACTGCTATAAAAAATATTCCCATTTCTTTTTGGGGCACCTGCGAAAACAGCAGTTACACGAGACAATTATGCATGCTGAGCCAGTTTGTCGTCAAGACAGGTATGATGTATCGTCTGTCTAATCATCGCGAAATAAACACCGCTCGCCACCGAACTAAGCTCGTGACATCACGGTTGAAAAGCAGCGACCCTTCCCTTCAATTTATGTCTAAGTAAATACCCGCAAATACAGTGACCTCTTGCGCCTGGCACTGCATAACAGCAGCCAGCTGATATGCGAGCGCTGCGAGGTTGCGAGCACGAAAGAACGCGCATGTGCCCATCAAGGTCTCGACATCAGGGCCGTACTCTGTAACTATCCTTTTCCTTTCCACTCTATTTGGCCCTCTGTCATTGGTCGCTGCTCCCGTTGCAACCGGATGTTATAGCGGACGACACGCTGGCGGTAACAGAAACACGCCAATGATGTCATCTGCTTGCATAAACGCCTGTTGAGCCTGCTCGTGCCCCTGTCGAACTGGCCTACCGGCGCAGACGTCTACGAATGACGAAGTACAGCGACGTGCTTGACACGCCTGACGAGCTTTACCACCGTTAATTTTATATCGGAAACAAACTGGGCGTGATTTCTGTGAAGAATTGATGCAGTGCAACCTTTGCGACCCAGCCGGACTGGATGCGGAAACGCGAGGCTGGCTAGCGGCTGGGTTTCGTCGCACTGACGACGCGGCCAAATTAAATGGAAAATGAAACGAATCCTTACAGAACACGGCCCCGTAGGTGCAAGTTCAGATGGCGCGGTGATGCAGGTTTGCCTAGTTTAACAAAGTGGCTTGTTGACTAGTGTTTCTGATCTCACTTCAAAACGAAACAGTGTTACAGCGTATTTTCTAGCCTCGGCTAGAAGCAGCCAGCTGCCACCTTTCTGCTTTTGCCACATTGTTCGAAAAAAGAAAAGATGCGGTATCGACTTAACTTTTTAAATTCAATTTAGTACAGGCAACTCTTGTCATTATGTACCTCTTACGAGCCACCAACTACTGCGCAGACGCTCTGCTAGCCAGTCTAGAAACGCGGCTTGAGAAAAAAAAAATTAACCATTTAACCTGGTTCGGTCAAATGAGTATTAGGTGCACTTCTGTTTCCCTATCGGTTTTGGCTTCCATTCCAGCCCCGGTTTTCACGGTTCTCAACTTTGCATCCATAGGTCGCTCCTCACAACACTCCTGGCGCAGTGGTGACGCGGTTAAGCGATGCGCCTGTGCCCTGCGATGACAGGTGCTGCCACCGTGATGTTAGTGAGACCAAGGTTGCTCTTTCTGTGCACCCCCTCGGAAAGAAGATCGAGAACGAGCAGAAAGAAATACACACCACCATGAGACATTAGCACATAAGCGTAGCGTAAGTTCCCGGACGACCCAGGCAGCCACCCGCGCTTTCCAAAACCATTTAAAGTTTCCTGTTATCGAGACACTCACGTGAACCCTCGCTCTAACTCTGAGCACACTTTAACGACGTCGTAATTAGAACCTGAATGCGTACTTGGGGGGTCGTTGGAAAGTTCAGCAACGAGTTTAACCCCTGTCCTTAAACCTTTCGCGAAACTTTTTGCGTTCCATACCTTAAGAAAGCCTTGCTCGTTTCATGCTCCACTTGAGTTTCGCCGTCTTCCAACTCATGAATGTGCACGCTATTCATATAACTCGCTGCTCGACTCCTCTGAATGTTCTACCCTCATTAGCCGCAAGGGCAGGGCCGCTCGCACAAGACTTACCAGAGTGTCCAGCAAGTTATAAGCAAAAACTTACGACTAGTGCGAATGCTTAATGCGCCGTTACACAGTGATTGGTAATATTCCAAACGCATTTTCCTACTTCGTGCAGTTATGGTCCGCTTGCGTCATACGAGTTATCAGTTTCCAGGCCCACGAAAATTAAAGGTTAAATTTTGTTTTTATAGAGAAATGTAGAATGTAAATTTTCTTCACAGGGGAAGTCGGTCTGTGTTTTTTTTTTTTATTCCAAACCAGCCTAAGGTGAGCATTAACGCTCAGGTGTTCTCCCCTGAGCATATAAACATTCAACTCGGTCCATTTCCAGGAGGTGGTGAGACGGTGAGCAAAATAAACTTCCGCAGACCAGTTGTCAGGTAAACGATGACTACAACATGCATCTGTATTTTACAACCCTATCGGTAAATTTTGTCAACAACTACCCGAGAAGTATGCGGCAAGCATTTTCCTTGTCCTTATAATATTTATCGCGTAATTTATATAAAAATTACGCAGTATTTATCAATATAATCTTTTTGTCCAATACAGGTTCCGCGCTCAGAACGATTGCAGCTGAACGAAGTAACCCGGTTTCAAAACACTTCCAGACTGATATGTGTGCCAACGTAAAGATTCATTTGCCGCAAGACAAGCCCACAACATGCCGTCTTACCACATGCTTTGAAACCCACTCTGGTGCTCGCTTCTTCGACGAAGAAAGTTGAAGAAATTTATAACAAAACCACCCCCTCCAGAAGTTGCTTCCCATTCCGCCCTTTGTTAGTACCTAACACTTTGCAATGGGCACGGTGTTTGTCACAACTGATATTGTCCACATTTTTATCTCCGCATTATAGTTAAGCATTAGTCATATCGCACCGCAATCCTCAATTTCGAGGATGAGCAGCTGAACTTCTGTGTGCAGCAACGCTTGATCGTGTAAGCGACACAACAGACTACGATCGGTGCTAAGAGGTGAAAAACTAAGCGCAAGAGATGTGGCGAAAGGATGGCAGCGCCCCCTCTCTTCCATGACTAAATAAATATCCGATTTCGGAACCAACAATGCGGTAAAACGACTTTGCAAAATAGTCATGGAAGCGAATGTTTTCAATTGTAGCAACGAATATACTGCGTCGCATTACGCTCGTGAAGCACTTCCTGTCTCCATAGCGCATGGCGACCTTGTGGATACAGCAGCCTGCTTATTTTGCTGTATTTTCCAATCTTTCAATGTGGCTCATATGTATTTACATTTACAGCTGTAGCAACGAGTATACTGCGTCGCATTGCACTCGTGAATAACTTCCTCTCTCCATAGCGCATGGCGACCTTGTGGATATAGCAACATGGTTATTTGCTACATTTTCGAATCTTTCAGTGTGGCTCATTTTTATTTACTACATTTTTAATCGCAGCAAGGAATATACTGCATCGCATTTCGCTCGTGAAGGACTTGCTCTTTGCATAGCGCACGACAACTTTTTTGATATGCCAACCTGGTTACTCCCTACACTTTCCAATCTTAAAATGTGGCTCATTTTTATTCCCATTCCCAACTGTAGCAACGAGTATACTGCGTCGTATTTCACTCGTGAAGGACTTCCTCTCTGCATAGCGCATGGCGACGTTGTGAATACGGCACAAAGCGCTGCATCGAGCAGCGCGAGTCTCTTTATATTTCTGAAAGGCCTGAAAGATTGTTTTCTCTTTCCCTGTTTTTTTACATTTTTCGCCTGAAAGTTGATGGCACATCCACTCCTACCTCTTCCCAAAATTGCTATTTTTCCTTTCTTTCGTTGCGCAGACTGTTTTAAAAAAATCCATTGCTGCTGCTGGCTGGCCATGACGTAACAGCGTCATTTGGGGACGCCTACGCATTGATTTCCTTCCATGCTGCCCCCTTTCCTCACCCACCTCATGCCGTCTCAAGGCTACCATTGATAGGGCGCGCACCAGGCTGATTTTTTTGTTGTTTGTTTCAGACCAGTAATCAAGCGTAGCTCTATCTTGCCACACATAGCACGAATCGCAGCATCCCTTCTTTTTCACTCTTGAAAACATCGAACACTTAAAGCAGTGGCATTACTTCGGGCAAAGAAAAGGAAACGACCGAAACGAGAAGGCAGTGAACTTTTTAAATGTTTGTTTTATAAAACGCGTAACAGTTGCTCGTAAGCGAAAAGCGTCTGCCGTCGTGCAAGGTACTCCAGACAAGTAGCACCATAGCGCGATGAGACTTTATTTGACAGGGGAAAGCAAGAGAAAGCAGTGATGCAGTAGTTATGTGCTACGAGCTTGCCTAAAACATTATATAAGCCAAAGAGTTGTACAAGAAAAAAAAGAAAGGGATAGCAACGACTACGCAAGAGCAGCAACCCTCGAAGGGGACCGCAATTTCATTTCACTCAGTGTGAAAGGAAAGAAAAGATAACAACGTGACTACACAAAAGCACCAATACTCGAACGACATCGCGATTTCGTTCCACTTAGCTTTTTTAGTTCCACTTGATGTAAAAGTAAAGAAAAAGATAAGTTGCCAAACAAGACCAGCAGTCCTCGAACGGCCTCGCAGTTTCGTTCCACTTAGAGTTTTTATTTTCACTTACTGTGCAATGTAAGAAAACAATACCAACACAACTACACAACAGCAGCAATACGCGAACAGCACCACAATTTCATTCAACTTTGCTTTCTCAGTTCCACTTAATGTGAAATAAGAAGGCAAAAACTACTGCACACGAGCAGCAAACTTCAAAAGGCACCGCAATTTCGTTGCCCTTGCAGCAAGCTCCTTCTACCAAGATCATTCTTTTATAAAACCAAACTACCTTCTTTTTATTAGCGGTGCAACATTACGCAATAGGCCTGGTCAGTATTGTTTTGTGTTTCGTATTTGATCCCATTTTTGTAGAAACATTTCTTTTTCTCCAGAGAACGCTGTTCCACTGTCCCGAAGATTGAATGAGCTTTGCTTCTCTTAAACACTGCAGCTTCGTTTCAAAGCAGGTTGGGCTGTCTATACGACTAGCCCTCACGGATAAAATGAATTCTTCGAGAACGAGAAGTGTCGCACGCAGCTATCGACGAAACTCCACGCTTCACGCCCACGTGGCCACTGAGTGGATAAATCTCGCTTGCTTTCCTTCGGAAAACGACGTATTTCGCAGTGTTTTTCTCTCTGAGTATCTCTCTTTGCCGCTTAATACAACCGGAGGCATTCCAACGCTCCAACCATGGCTAAATCAGGCGTCGCAGCAAATCCACCACTCGCGCGCGCCCTCCTTGTTCCTTTTCAATCGGAAGGCCTACGTTCCCAATTTAAACGCTCTGAAAGCCGAGCACTTTATCGCTCGAAGACGTGGCAATGTCCTTTAGTAAGATATCCACTTCTTCTTTTTCATATTTGTTTTTCTTTTCTAGAGTTTGAAACCGGATCACGACGCTGAATCGCTGATTAAAAGGTATGCGTCGATGAATGCATAAAAAAAACACGCATTAGAGGAATATAGTCTCCCCTTTACAAACCCTATCGACTACGAGATATGTCCACGCCTGGAGAGTTCCAGCTGCCATTTATTTTACTGCCGGAAACAATGGAATGAAACTTGCAAAGGAAAACTTATCTGTTACAATATATTTCCGAATTGTGTGAAATTTACCAAGAGCAACAAACCAGCTTAGTGGGAAAAAAATAGTTTGTTAGAACGTCCAACGCGAACCACGCGTGACTGCAAAGCTTTTCCTGGTCTCTCCACTCTATGTCGTGCAATGCAGGCAGTACTAACGAAAAATAAACGGCTTGTGAGCAGCACTACCTCAATATTTCGCGCCGCCAAGCCAAGCTAAACGGGGTTTTGTTGACAAAGTCTCTGGTTGATATTAAAAATGCATTAAGTCGTACTCGCCCTTTTCAATTTTATTGTAAAGTACGTATTGTAAATCTTGCCCCCTACTCGAACCATATACCGAATGCAAAGAGCTCTCATCATTCATGTTTTAACATCGCGAAAAAAAGAAAAGCAAAGACGCAACACAACACAAGTACATGCTGCTGAAATATGAATCTGCACCAGTTCGCCCAGTTTTCTGTACTACGTTCGTTCGTTCAGTCGTTAAGATGCGTTCGGCTCTTCGTGACCTTATGTAGCACAGCAAGCCAGGCCTTTCCGTCCTCCACTGCCTTCCGGATTTCACACAATTTAATCTGCATTGCATCCGTTATGCCATCTAACCGTCTCATCCTCTGCCGTCCACTTCTTGTGGCCGCAAGGTTTCCAAGCACCGGGGTTTTTTCCAGCGACTCCTCTCTGCATTAGGTGGCCAAAGTAATTGAGCTTTAACTTCAGGATTTGGTCTTAAAATGAGCAGTCAGGGTGTAGTAACGCTAGTAATGGCTGATTTGACCTTCTTGCAGTCTAAGGAACTTTCAAGAGTCTCCTACAGCACCACAGTTCAAAAGCATCAATTATTCAGTATTCTACCTTCTTTATGGTCCAATAGCAGTATTCACCCTGGCATTAAAAAAAAAAAATGAAACGGACACAGCAAAACCACCTCTGCGTGCCACCCGTGCATACATTTCCGCCTCTCCGGGAATTCCCCGAATACCGAATGAGACGTGTAGTTGAGTTCGAAGCAGTCTAGCAGCATATTTTCTTGGCACCATTTCCCTCATAGTCGCACAGCTGACACTTCCGAGGTTGCAGGTATATCTACGTCGATGTTGAGAGCACCGCTTTATTGCTCTTCTCTTCCCCGCGCCTCTGCCCTTCCCTTTTGGCGAAACGACGGTGCCGTCATCTTCCGCGACCATACGAATGCATCCTTTGTTACTGTAGCGTGTAGCTCAAGAGAGAGGGTGCGCCATAAATGACCAAGCGTACGGGAGACGCGCAGAGGCATAATTTGAGAAATTTTTCGTGTCGGCCTACAATACACATGCAATTACGGGGCGTTCAACAAGTCCTTTCAACGGATTAACTTAACAAGATAGATTAGAAGAGCGTCGCAGTTTTTCACGAACTTCACAAAAATGTGCGGGGTTTTTACGGCCCGTAGAAATAAAATGCACCTGGAATTAATAGAACGCCTAATGTTTATTCTCGTGCAAAACCTCCATGTCACCTTTTGGACCATTCATCATAAAGATGGTTTGTCCAGGCCATATGCGCTGGACGGCGTATGCAGTAACTAACATGCCTTCACCTGGAATAATAAGGAGGACTGAGCGTTCCAAGCTAATAAGGTTGTCAAACACTGCTCAGGACAGTAGATACCAAAGTGCCGAAAGTTCTCTGAAAGTAAGCAAGTAGAAGCCACAGCTGTACGAATATATACAGCAGCTTCGGTTCTGATCCTCTCAACTCCAGAACTCTTTGAAGGCCGCGTATCACACAACTTCTTTCTAGCAGTTAGGTGGTGTTGAATTCCGTCGAGACAACAAAAAGATAAAGGCCCTAGGGCATGGCGAAAAGTCTGAATCTTTCTTTTTTATTACCAAGGCTAGCGAACGAGTTGGCTAATACGAAGTGTTCCGTTTACTGATCGGTCTCCTTTCGTTATTTTTATACAATTTATTTTTCCTGCATTCGCTTGTGCCGCGAAGCACTAATCACCACTTTGCTCGCTGGGCGCTAGTCTATTTGTCTGCTCGCAGTCGACCCATCTCTTTGCAAGTCACGTGCCCTCTTTCCCCCGCAACTCACCGAAGCGAGCACCCGCTTATTTCCCTTTGGACGGCTGGTGCTGCACCGTAATGCGATTCGGACAGTGTGGTCGAAACGACCGCTACGGGTTTCTTGTACCACCGAGACATCGTACGTGCTATTCTGCCTGTAAACGATGCCTTCTCAATTGTTGTGGTTGTTTTGACTTCGTGTTCTTATGCGCGTTAGTCTCTACCAGTGCCGTTGCGCAAAACCATTCGTATTACGGCTGATTGCAAGTCCGTCCCTAACTTTGAACAATACAGAAAGCAATAGGAGGACAGGCACTGATAGAAATTTCCTCCGTAATAACTCCACACACCAGTAACACCCGTTAGATGTGATAAAGGCGTCTGCACCTTGTCCTTTGAGCCAGGGGTCTTCTTTTCCATTACCCGCGTTTACTGGTCGGTTAGGGCAAAGCGCGGCGCCGTTCGTTCTGCCTGTCGGCTCCGGTCATAACAGCATCTAGAGGGTATGGTTAACGTCGTTTACTGGCTCGTGCTACATTCCATGTCTCTACTCGACGCAGTTGCATCTACGCTGAAGCCCGTCACTCTAGTCTCGCGGTGTCTTGAAGAGTAGAAACCTTATATCCCAAAGCAAGCCAGCCTGCTTACATGCAAATGTGCCTTCCTCATGGATTTCTTTTTTTGTTTGCTTCTCCCATCACCGCTACTCACAACTCGCTTTAAGTAGCGTATGCCATTTTCTTTTTCGCTCCGAAGAGCCAATTAGGCGGCGTCAACAAAAATGTAAGCTTCGCCTCGAGAGGAATATCGGACGAGTAGAGATAAAGGAGGAGTGAGAGTGAGCTAGTTGGGTGTCTTCTGCTGCCATTCATGGGCACCAACGGTAAGCAAAGGCGAAGCCTTCACGAACCCGTCCTCAGCACAAAACATCAAGTTCGAATTATCGACGGCGATGAAGGCCTCCCAGGCACTGCTCTGCTTCTTGAAAACTCTGGCCTGCACGATAGTCACTGACTTTACTGCACGTTTGCTGACTTTGCATACTGGTTTCATTTTCCTGCTACTTCCTTTTCTCCTTCATCTTTATGTCACCTCATATCTTCCCGGCCCCGCCGCGGTGGCTCAGTGGTTACGGCGCTCGGCTGCTGACCCGAAAGACGCGGGTTCGATCCCGGCCGCGCCGGCTGAATTTCGATGAAGGCGAAATTCTAGAGGCCCGTGTACTGTGCGATGTCAGTGCACGTTAAAGAACCCCAGGTGGTCGAAAATTCCGGAGACCTTCACTGCGGCGTCTCTCATAGCCTGAGTTGCTTTGGGACGTTAAACAATATAAACCAAACCAACCATCATATCTTCCCCCCGTGCAGGGTAGCTGACCAGTTTATTCTTCCGGTTAACGTTCCTGCCTTTCGTTCTCCTCGTCCTGCTCCAAGTTAGAAATGGTTGGCATGTGTTCGGTCGCTACGTAGTCATGCTTTTGTTTATTCGCTAGCTCCCCTTCTCTGGCCGTTAACATACACCCTTGAAGAAATAAATAATTCTTCCTTGAAGTTGCATGAAGTTTGAAGTTGCTGGGAGCTGGCATGTCCTTCGAGCGGATCCAACCCGACTGTATACACCAAGAAGTTTTCAACAAGCTCATTTTTTAAACGGGAAAAACGCTTATGAGCGCAATTTTTTCGTACACCGTACGATTGTACCAAAACAACAAATATACTCCGCAGATTACCGCTCGTGACGCTTGAAGCCTTCCGCTATATATTGTCAAAAACGCAGCCCATTGGTTTTCTATGGAAGTGTTAACTACTCAGTGCAAACCGAGGACTGACTTTGAAAGCAAGAATTTGCTACGCATCGCATCGGACGATTACCATTCACATCAATAAGTCCATAAATGTACCTAGCAATATTCCACAGTTGCCTCACAATTATTTACAGAAACGCACCACATTGGTTTCCTACGGCAGTCTTAACTACTCGATGCGACTGTATAAGGCAGTATTTACTAAGCATAGAAAGTTCAGACCATTTGCGTCTATATGTTATTAGCAGTATACTGCAAAAGGCCACATTTCGCGTACAATTAAAAGTGAAGTCTAAGAAAGTTGGACTTTGTTCAGGCAAACAGTAAGTCCGTCGATATCATTTGTCTTGCTTTTCTGTAGGCATTTACTCATGTTAGGGAGCGCAATAACACTGCGATACTGTCTCTTGATTTTAAACTGAGTAAAATTAGCAGAAAATTTGGAAATAAGCTGAAATGAGTACAAGAAGTACATTTCCGACCGGATGCATATACCCGCAGCTGGCATTGAACCTTGCGTCTTCTACCCGATTACTGCTCAGGCACTGCGGAGGAAAATGACTTCCTGTGTGACCCCACCTACACTATTCAGCTGAAGAAGGGGGTGAATAGAAATTAGCCTGGCTTCAGCCCACCCTCCACCATACCTCGGCACCAAAAGAGGTTGCTCAATCACACTCACACTCACGGCCACTCGCACTCATGTCCACTCATTCACACTCACACTCATGTCCACTCACACTCCCAACCACTCACTCACATTCCCACTCATGACCACTCGCACTCACTCGCATTCACACTCATGACTACTCGCACTCGCAACCACTCACTCACACTCACACTCATGACCACTCGCACCCTCAACCACTCACTCGCATTCACACTCATGACTACTCGCACCCACAACCACTCACTCGCATTCACACTCATGACTACTGGCACTCACAACCACTCACTCACACTCGCACTCATGTCCACTCACACTCACAACCACTCACTTACACTCGCACTCATGTCCACTCACACTCACAACCACTCACTCACACTCGCACTCATGACCACTCGCACTCACAACCACTCACTCACACTCATGACCACGCGCACTCCCAACCACTCACTCACACTCACAACCACTCACACTCATGTCCGCTCACTCTCATTCACGTTCACTCACTCTTTCCTTGTTTGCTAACAACGGAGGGGTTGAGAGATTTACTGCCGCAGCCGACTGCCTTCATGGCTCCCCTAGCATAGCCTGTGTCACAAAGATGGGGTGCTGAGCGGCCCGGGCTTTGTCGGGCTTTTTGGCCAATTTTCACAGCTTCACTGTTCGATGAAAGTGGTCACTCATCACGCATATTCCATGCACAGAGTGGTACGCATGTGCGCTTCCGGGCTTGCTACTGGGACGATGAGTGCCTGTTCAGCGTCAGCTAAGATCCTTAGTGAAGTTTTTGAACGGCCTCCATTGGCGTGCGCAGGGTTCTCCATGAAAATGAGCCATGTTTCAGCGCAGTGCACCCCCCCCCCCCCCCCCCCCCCCACCCCCAACCTTCTCTCCTAGGCCCTTACGGCCAGAACGGAGCGCAAAGGTGAGGAATGATTATCGAACATTTTTTCCATGCGATGTAATTTCAAAATATACAAGATATTATTCAGCAGTAGTTTTTATTTCAATCTGTAACATCGGCTGAGGAATATATGGTATAGAGAGGATAAGCCGCTGGTTCCTTCACACTCAAAATGTGAACGAAGGGAGGGGAAAGGCTCAGGGTGCTTGCCAGAGTTTCCACAAGAGGTCTTGTCTTCATCCTGACTAAGACAGCCCTCTTGTTGAAACGTTCGCAAGCACACTGAGGCTTTCGGCTCTCTTGTTCACCACGTGAGTACCGGCAGAGGAAGGCATGTCACTGCGTCACTGAAGTATCAATGTAACATCCCGCTTCCAGAGTAATTTCCATTCTCTCTAAACCCCAGCAAATGTGCCAGATTTGTTTTTTTTTTCACTGTCACAGCAAAAAAGAACCTGGAAAGCTTGCCTCAAAATGACCCGGACAGTAAACAGTTCTTGAACGCAACATCATGGGTCTTCGGCCACTAAAAAACCTGATTAGACATAGAACTGCACTGTAAACTGTGACGGAACAGGTCCGACAAGTAATTGTATGAGTCAGACTTGGCGATTAGGGGGCTTAGACGATTGAGGGGGGGGGGGGGGGGGGGGGGCGCATCTCCTTCCCTTGTGCGCGCGCCTATGACGGCGTCTAAGTAAAAATAATGAATTTGTCTTGGCAATAGTATTGGATGGCGTCTAATTACCAATATTTTGTCTTGCTAGACAATGAAGTTCCGTGACTCTGCATGAACACATTGGAGTCAAATGGCAACTATGAATACTTTTCGCGGCATTGAAAATGGAGGTTGTTTTTCAAACGATCGAGTGATTTCCTCACGCAAAGGAAAATGGCTGGAATGGACCGCAAGTTGAGGATTCCCCCGCGTAATAATGATGCTAAGGGGAGTTGCCATTATCAGTCCATTTACAAAACCTCCTAAGCTTACTATGTGTGACCGATCTGTGGACGTGTCTGCAGTGCAGTACGTTTTCTGCATTGCACATAATCCCTGTCTGAAGGAGGTTTTACAAACCAGCGCGATGTTTTTGAGGCTAGTGCGTGCGGAGACCACGTGCGCATCCGCGTGGTGATAGGGGGCGCTTACATTTCAGCTGATTATTCTTCAGCGTCGTTCGCGGAAGAATGCGTATGCAGGTAACTTGTGAGCCATTTTGTAGCGCGCGCCTTACTTCACTGAAAACACAAAAAACAAACAAAATCGCATTTCACAAGCTTCTTTCGATTTCATTCCCCCAGTGACAAAGCTTAGGCGCCAAGTAGGTCAGGTTTTCGCGTGGGTCCGGCCCAATCAACAAATTACAGCCAGGGCAAAGCTCTCCAATGAACACACATGGGCACACAAAAAAAAACCTAAGAGTACACTGCAGCCCTCGAGATCACATCTTACGGTAGTTATTGCCAAGAAGCGGACAGTCGTTGTTTCAGCAGTAAGCACCGTAACTCTGTATATGAGGTGTATATGAGGTCGAGCCGTGCGGGGAGCGTGGCAAGATACTTCTGTCTATATTTTCAGGACTGACAATGCGAAATTCGATAAAGGATCTCACAAAACTTGTAGCGGCACATTGCATCCGCGAAGGGTCTGCGCCCGTGCCAATGGTGATCTACGAATGCAACGAAATATTGCCGTTCCTGTGCCAGCGGAAGCCTCTCCTTCGGTTGTCCAAAGACACGGGTATGATGCCTTATGCTGCCTCGAGCGCCCTCAGTACTCAATATTTGCTTCCCTCAGCTGTCAACAACATGAAAATAGCTAAGCGGGTATCGTCGTCGCGAAACATACGCGACAGACTTCGCTGTCGCGTCCACCCACCACTCACATCCACTCATTGCCACTCACCTCCACTCACAACCACTCAGTGCCACTCACGTATACTCACAACCACTCATGTCCACTCACAACCACTCATTGCCACTCACGTTCACTCACAACCACTCATTGCCACTCACGTCCATTCACAACCACTCATTGCCACTCATGTCCACCCACATCTACTCATCAAACATGTCCACTCACCACTCCCCGCTACTCACGCTCACATCCACTCACTCGCACTCACACACATCTCCACTTACACTCATATCCACTCCCTCACTCTCACACTCATGGCCACCCATGCTGACATCCACTCACTCGCACTCACACTCGGGTCTACTCAAACTCACAACCACTCACTCGCACTCACACTCGTGACCACCCTCACTCACATCTACTCACTCGCACTCACACTCACGTCCACTCATAATCACGACCATTCACTCACACTCACGCTCACAGACGTGAGTGTGAGTGTGAGTGAGGCGATATGAGTGCACTCATGAGTGAGTGTGCCGACCTATGCCCTCCACTCAATCGTAGCATTCTTGAACGCACCCTTGCACGCAATGGCACGTACCACTTGCTCCAACCGTGAGGAACATTACGGCGCTAGTTTCGAGCTTGACATGCCAAATAACATTAGTACAATTTCTCTGGCAGTAATTTAATCGCTAAAACGAAGCTCGAGTCAAATTTGCAGTGCGAGCTAGGTCCGGTCCATTGACGTAATTACGATACCACTGCGTGAGGATTCAGAGCAGACTGACTTTATTCGCCCGAAAAATGAAGCGAACTCGAAAGAGGAGCTCTTAGAGAGAGAGGCTAGTCGTTTGTTCGATGCCGCAACGCAGAGTTGCGAGTGGTTTCGTGTGACCGCGAGCGGAGCGGATTCAAGGCGTCTTGAGAGACGGACACACTGCGGCCACCGCGGCGGATAGCAATTCCACTCACACACGAACTTTAGTGTACGCCACCGGCGCTCTCAGGCACTCCAAACCACTGATCGATGACCATTATTGCGGTAGGGGACAGCGTTGCATCCGCATCTTCTTTTGTAACCATAGCCAACCCAGGGACTCCCAATCCGCAAGCGCTGCTAAACTTGCGATGAGCAGTATCGAACGCATACAGAGTAGGAAATCGGCATCAAAATACGAAAGGCTTCAGGTTATCGTAGTAAAGCATTCTGATGACTGGAATATATTGGGTCTTCTACTCATTAGTGCTATACAGGACGCCCCACGTAACGTGATGCTGGGGCTAATAACTGCGTTTACTAAGCCCGAAATTATTTGGTATCGTATTGCCTTGAAAAACAGTGCATAGATTAATAAATAGTTTTTAACCCCTGGACGTCGGGGAGAGGTTTGGTTTCAATTAGAGAACTGCGAACTCCGAAACTAATTACAAGCGTTGCAGTTTCTTCTACAAATATAATTTTAGTATGAACATTTTCTTTTTTTTTTTACACACTAAACAATGCATTTACTGAAGCAAATGGGGCGTAATGAACTTCTTGGCATGTGCAAAAAAAAAAAAAAAACTTTCATAAAGCGCTTCTCTCAGGACGAGAAAAATACTGCCATGCTATTGCATCATCCGTGGCTGACTTAACACTCTTCGGATACCCAATGGAGATAAAGTGCATTGCAAGGGGAGTCGATGCTCTCACAAAGAGGTGTAAAATATACGCGGGGACCAAGGAAGAGATGACGCAAGAAAACACCGCCGCATAGAGGAGTTGTCTCCTCCATCGCAGCATCCTTCCTCCGGGACCGTAGTTTACTATAGGGCCCTTCGTTTTCAGATAAAACCCGATCACATTCGATTCTTGCACACCGAGCTGAGTTCTTAAAATCGGGCCAACTCTATTTCTGCACGAAAGCGCACATTTAAGTGTAGTTTGTCAGTGTACGGTGCTGAATGAACCACACGGAAACAAGCGAGTGTCTTATTTTTTCGAGAGTGGCGTTTTAACTGAGCTGATGATTTTAAGCCTGTTTAATTTCAGTTATCCACGGCACATTTTAATGTATGAATAAGTTCGAATAGTAAGTCTTAGCGACGAGAAACCAGAAAACAAGCACTGATAGAACGCTTTGATTCGCGAGCAGACGTGACACAAAGATATGATAGTGCTTATTAGTCCAAATACAACGGTACCGCTTCTGGACCAAGGAGTGCCCAGAAAACCGGTGGGTGGGAGTGGTGCGACAACGGCTACGGAATTTCTTTGTTCTGTGACCACTGCCATCATCATCATCAAGTGTGCCGTCTTCAGAATGAAAGGAGAAAGAAGCGAAGTCGCGTTGCTTCACAGCAAAGCGGAAGAGGAAGCAAGGCCAGGTCCTGACATGACCAAAGCTCCTAGTGCCATCCGGATACGGCGGCCCAATGGCCCGGTGCTCCAGGAAGATTCTCCGGGCCTTCTGCCGCGAATCATGTTCGGCAGCGCGCTGTTCTGCCTTTGCGCCATGTTCGTGGCGGTCATTGCAGTGCTGAACAACTGGCCGTCGCGCGAGGAGCTCGAGGCAGAAGGCGACAGCACGGAGGTCCGTGCTGGTGACGAGGCTCGTGCCGGGGACGCTGCCACCGGCGGTCCGGTCACAGTCAAACCCGCAGCCCTAGAAGGAAGCGCTCGAAGAAGCAGCACCAAACGCAAGGGAACGATGCCACCCAGTTTGGTGAGCTTTCTGTTTTCCACCTCGCTTTCTCTTCACACGCTATCAGAAAACCTTAGATGGCGAAAACATGAGCGCCCACAGCCGCGAAATATTTGTAGGCCACAAACGAAGAAATCTGTCAGCATGTTATACACGCAGTATATAACATACTGACAGATTAGTATACACGCAAATAGCGTGTATGTATCGGCAATGAAAAACGCAAAAGCTCATTTCCTACAGCACACACTGCCCAACATGCTCACAAATGATCCCAAAAATTTTTGGCGTGCCATTAATCCCAATAGAAATCATTCAATTAAATTGTTAGATGAAAAAGGTTCAACTATTGCTGATACTGACTGTCCTAAAATTCTAAATTAAACATTTTGTCGCAATTTTGTTCTTTCTTCCAACGTCACGTTTCCTACAGTGGAGGACTGCCAATTCTCAATCATGGATGCAATATCCATCGAGCCCCTAGGAATAGAAAAATTAATAGAAAATCTTAAGACCTATACAAGCCCTGGAACAGATTTAATTTACGCGAAGTTCTTGAAGAGTACCAAACTTTATTCCTCAATCATCCTTTCCAAAATTTTCCAGCAGTCACTTGAGACGTCAGTGCTTCCAGCGGACTGGACGATCGGGAAGGTGGTTCCGTTGCACAAGTCAGGTAGTAGTAATTCCCCTCTTAATTACCGCCCAATATCACTAACCAGCATACCATGCAAAATTTTTGAGCACATTCTATACACTAACTTAGTTGCCTTTCTCGAATCTAACTCCTTCTTCACTGACGCTCAACACGGCTTTCGCAAATCATTCTCGTGCGAGACGCAGTTACTTACCTTCACGCACAAACTTCACACTATTCTGGATCGTCGTTCATGCGCGGACTGTATCTTTCTAGACTTCTCCAAGGCTTTCGAAAAGGTTAGTCACAAACTACTTCTTTTTAAACTTAGCAAGCTAAATCTTCTCCCAAATGTTTTAGCATGGTTAGAATATTTCCTTTGTAATAGAACACAGTTTGTAATGGCTAATAACATTTGTTCTCCATTCACTTCCGTGCATTATGGGGTCCCACAGGGGTCCGTCCTTGGGCCCCTTTTGTTCCTGATATACCTATATTAATGACCTTCCTATTTCCGTTACCTCCCACATTCATTTATTTGCAGATGACTGCGTAATATTTCGTGAAATTAACGACTCTAACGACACTCTTCTTTTGCAAAAAGACATTAATGGAATTCTTGAGTGGTGTAAAACGTGGTCAATGGAACTAAACAAAACCAAATGTAAAGTACTACGTGTGTCACGCATTTCTACACACCCCACCTCTTATCATCTAGATAACATCGAACTAGAACAAGTGTCTTCATACCGCTATTTAGGCGTTCACATAACAAGTGATCTAACTTGGTCTTTTCACATCAATTCAATGATTAACAACGCCAACCGTGCCCTCGGCTACCTTCGCCGTAACTTGTTCTCTGCCCCCACTTCCTTGAAACTTCTCCTCTATAAATCTGTCGTTCGTAGTAAGTTGGAATATGCTGCGTCCATTTGGGATCCCTTCACGGAAAACCTGATCAGTTCCCTCGAAATAATTCAGAATAACTCGGCACGTTTCATCCTTCAGAACTATAACCTTACCGCTAGCGTAACCTCTATGAAGAATACATTACAATTACCATCTCTTGCTAGCCGTCGAAAGCACGCTCGCCTTTGCATAATTCATAAAATAATGTATCATAACCCCAGACTGCACCGCGATCTTATACTTCCTCCGTCATATGTTTCATCACGAGTTGATCATGCGCATAAAATCGGCATTCCTTTCTTTAAAACAAAATGCGCAGCTGAGTCTTTCCTTCCACGAACAGCAAAGGACTGGAACCACCTTCCCGGAAGTACAGCCTCCATCATCGACCATCAGCGTTTTTGTTCCGCCTTAGCTATCACTGTATAATTAGAAATCAAACGCCTTGTACTAAACCCCTGTATACAACCACTCCCCTCTTCAATGCCCTCGGGCCTTGAGGGTAAAATAAATGAAATGAAATGTGGACACGTTGTGAGGCACGGTTTCCCTTTTCCCCCCTACACGGCGTGCAAAGGATACGTCCTGCAGAGTCAGGTTATTAAAAGCTTTGCCCAAAAGATCATCCCGTGGGCATATGACTATGCCCACCGGAGGTGACCAGTTCTTCACGACTTAGACTTCCAAGGCGGCTGATTGAAGCGGTCTAAGATGGTTTGACTTGTGGTTCATGGGATTCGTGGGGTGGTCGAAATTATCAGGAACCCTCCACTACGGCGTTCCTTATTGCCTGAGCCGCTTTGAGACTCATCGTCATCGAAATGCGACCGCCGCGGCCGGGATCGAACCCGCGTCTTCTGGCTCAGCAGCCTAGCACCATAACCATTGAAGCGGTCGAAAGTTCCTAAGCTGTTACAAGTAGCGATACTAAGCGATCGCACTCTCAGTGTGCAAATAATAATAATAATCTGAAAAGAATGCCAGTCTATATTAAGCTGCGATAAGCCATCATGACTATATTTGAGTTCAGCGCGCTAAAAGCTGGCCTTCCGTTGCAGCGATGCGACCGGACCTCGTTCACGTACTGCGCGGGCGGTCCGAACAGCACAGCCGAGCGGCACTACTACGACCCGTGGACGCGCGCGTGTGTGTCCACTCTGCACAAAGTGCCGCAGGTGGTGTGCAACCGCGGCAGGAACCGGTTCGCCTCGCTCGAACAGTGCCGGCGCAATTGCGTTACCAAGCGGCCGCCATCCAGACAATGCTCATCGGCGACACATTTCGTCGCATGCTCAGAGTGAGTGAAACACTTCGAAAACTGCACAGGGTGTTTCGCCTAAGACTGTCCAAAACTTTTGGGAACACTTTTTGAGTTAGAAGAGCGCTTTTTTTTTTTTTTTGGCATAGCACTTGAAATGCTAGAGCAGACAAAACGAGCAAAAGTGAACGGCAATTCATGCGTAGAAACTAATATTCCTCGAAAAGAAACCGAGGGTTGCGTTCAGAAATAAGCACCGTAAAAAGCCCGCGGCATCCTCAAAATAAAAACCGGGAACTCCTACCCCCAATTTTAATCGGTGTAAAATCCGGCATCTGAACGGTTACGCAGGCGTGACTTGAAGCACAGCTGGTGGTTCTGGGACGGCGATGGCTGCGTCAAGTGGAACTTCCCTGAGGGCCGCTGCCTGGGACCAGCGGGCCGCGAGCTCACCACGGAGTCCGCATGCCGCGAGGCATGCATGCCGTCGCAGAACGACACCGACACGCCGGCGGATCCAACGGCGTGTTGGCCCTCGGATTCGGTGCCCTGCACCCCGAACGTGATGCGCTACCCGTTCTTTGCGCAGCGCAAGGGGAGCGGGTTTGAGTGCATCGAGGTCAGCGCGCAGACGCTGCGGCAGAAAGTGTGCCTAGGCGACCTCGCTGCCAACAGATTCGACACGACCGCAGCCTGCAACGCTGCCTGCAGGAGCGGCAAGGGAAAAAATTGACTATTTTCAGCTGTGCTTTGTTTTGTGCACTGTAACTGTAATTGCATTACCGCTATGGGTACCAGAGCACCCCGCATACATTAAGCTCTCGGTAAAGGATCGCAGAAGCAAAAATATGAGAAATAAAATTGGATCACTGTGTGTCGTAAATCATAAAATATGCATGTGTAAGCAATGGCTAATTTGAACTTTAAAGGCTAACGTTAAAAAACAGCTAACTAATCGCTTTAGTATTTATCAGTGTAATTGTACGACAAATTGAACGTGCTTCATTCAGGCTTGCACCCACTGTACATCGCACCCCAAAAAGGAGTTCAGGGCTGTCGCCACTTTTATTGCGATTAGCACTTCTTTACAGGGGTCCAAACCCAGCTAAAAAATTGATGCTTGACCTTGAGAGCAACCCGCCTGGCTTGGCTTGTACCCGCTTGGCTTGGCTCGGAGAAACTTTATTGATCAAAAAGATCAGTGGGGTGGGATTAGTGACACCCTAGTGAAGAGCGACCTCTACCTTCCAGTCCGCAAGCTTGGTTTGCGTGTTCCTGCCCGGCTCCCTCAGAATGTTATGCCAGGCCTCCTGTAAGGGAGCCGGTAGAGAGCCTTTTGGAAAGTGGATTTTCCTTACAGTCCCATAGACAGTGTCCTTCTGTTGCTATTGTTGCTATATGACCGCAATGTAAGCAGTGGCAATCGATGCGTTGTTTGGTAATTTAAGACCGAATAATGGGAGTCCCGACTGTTCCAGTTTAAGCTCTAGTAGGTTTCTGGCCTTTTTTCTGGTAAGGTCCGGGTGAGGTGCAGGGTAAATTTCCAACCCTCATGGAGGTGATTGGTCATTACCCTTTGCGTGTAAGTTTCGTTGACGGGGGTCTCCGAGACACTCCCCGATCCTTTCTGGTTTGCTCGAGCTCGGGCATATCGGTTCGTCTTCTCGTTTCCCGGATTTCCCTCGTGTGCAGGGGCCTAGATAATTTCTATACTCGGCATCTTTTTGGCTGTGTTTTTGATTAGTCCTGTGGCTGCAGAGCAAATTAGGCCTTTATGGTAATTTTGGATCGCAATCTTGGAGTCGCTTATTATTGTGCCTACGCTTCCGTCCCTGAGGGCTGAGGCGATGGCTACTTCTTCGGCCTCTGTTGCTGTGGTGAATGTCGCTATGCAAAGAACCTGGACAGGCCTTCTGTCGCTCGCACCATGATGATGAAGTATTCGGCTTCCTTTGCTCTGGCCGCGTCGACATAGAGTGCAGCAGGGTGCGCTCTCCTAGCTTCATGTCTTTCCACTGTCAAGTTATTTGGGAGGGGTACGATTTTTATGTGCTGTCTTATTGCGATCGGCAGCATCTATCTGTAGCCTTCATAATACCATACGGTCTGCACTGGAGGCTGAGAGCCGTTATATTTGTGCTTCCTTATGCGCCTTGATCAGCTCTTCCAGTGTGTTGTATACACCCAATTCGAGTAGTTTTTCAGCTTTGGTGTATCTGGGAAGCCTAAGACCTGCTTTGTAGACCGTCCTAACGGTCACATTAACCGATTCTACGTCTCTTGCACTAGGGTTGCAGTAGGGAAGAGACTATATAATGCGGCTGATCGTGAAGACTTGTACTACTCGGCATAGACCTTGCTGCTTCATCTCCCTGTGATTATTAGCGACTCTTTTGATCAGTACTTGCACTTGTTTTCTTGTGGCCCGAATGGCCTTGAAGGCATCTAGACCTTCCCCGTCTTTGTGGAAGGTGAGGCCAAGGGCCTTGAGGGCATCCACTTCGGCGATATCGTTTCCTGCCAGCTTGATGTTTAAGAGCTTCTAGCATTAAGCTTTTTGGAGTGAGCGCATCCAGCACATGATCTCTCTGCAAGGACTTCGGACTTTTGGGGAGCACTTTAGCCTGAAGCCGGTGGCATAAAAGCTGACTGTACTTGCAGTCTTCTGCAGTGCCTCTTCTACCTGTTTCTTGCTACCCGTATTAATCCAGATAGTAATATCATCGGCATAGAGCGCGTGTTTGACGTGTGGGATTTTGCGCAGCAGTGCTAAGCTAATGCGACTTTTGGCTTAACGGAGTTCTGAAAGGGGCTCCCAATAAAGTTGCGGTATGCCTACAGGATGTTAAAAGACGCCGCTTCACAGATATTCTCTAGCAAGAATTTTCTTAATGCGTTTTGTGGAAGCCCCGTCAAAATTTGAATTTACGCGTCTTCGCGCCTTTCTCTTTCCTCTCGTCACTTTTTGCACGTTGACATGTCGGCGCCTCCGCCGACCCCGCCCACTCGGTCCCTCGGCCGGCTGCCGACGCGCGCGGGAGATGGGGAGGAGGGGGCAGAGCTTGCGGCCGCGGCCATGGGAGCTACGTGACGTCAGAAAGAGGCGTCACGGTGAACCAATGGCAGCCCTACGCTGGTGACGTAAAGAGCGCGGCATGACACGTTCGCGGATTCGGGCGAAAGCTCGACACTGCAGGTCACCGCGAGGCGCGAAAGCGCGAATTTTTAAAATTGTATTGTAAATGATCGGTTCACTTTTGAGGTCCTGTATGCTGCATGAACACTCGGTGGCCTGTACTCTACATAATGCAACCATATAGGCAACCTCGAACACCATTTTCAGGGACCCTTTAAGCTCTGCTCTCGATTTCAGTGGCGGTAAGTAGCGGGGATTTGAAGGAACAGGATTACGAAATAAGTGTCAAACTTTCGCTATAATTCAGGCTTGAAAAGGGATCTCATGGCTACGTTGAACAAGAAGGGGGAGAGGACTGCCCCTTGTGGCGTGCCGTTGGTACCAATTCTAATCTCCGATCCTTGTAGCTCCCCAAATTTAATTTAGGCTGTTCAATTACTAAGGCAGTCAGAGCCGTGCTGGTAAATGGCGTCACGGGGCCCGTGCCGCTACCGCGAATTACGTAATGGCGGCAGCTCACGCGGCGTTGTCGCCTCCATGGTCGCCTCGCTCACCGTGTACCACCAGGACTGCGAGTGCGCCTCTTGGGCCTCCTTCGCGCCGCGCGCTGGCTTCGCCCACTACGAGACTCCGGAGACGCTGCGGTTGGCGCATGCACTGCTCTGGTGGAGGCGCGGCTGCAAAGACTGTTGCTGAAATCGTTTCGATACCAGGCTAAACACATGCTTTCGCACATCTGCTCGGTTTAACTAAGTTAAATTTCTACCACTTTTTTCATCCGGAGATGGGCGAAGACATTGCCTTTAAGTCATGCACGAACGCAAGACAAATGTGGCGAAGGGTTAGTTATGCATGCTTGGAGTAGTAATGGGACAGATCTAAATATGAGCGAGTAATGGAAGAGCATATTTCGAAGCAGGATCGGGATTTACTCCTTCGGAGGTATTACTATGATCATCATTATACGCCCAGCTGAGTGCACTTAAGGAGATATCCGTAAGACCTACCCTTTTTAAATGGGAAAGCCTCATATCCAAATCAGTGAACAGACAACTGTCAGAGTAAACATTTTTTAAAAAATTGGAGCGCTTGCTCTCTTTCCTCCGCCCTCTCGCCTTTTCTCCGTCAGGAATTGGGCGCTTTCGGTCTGCTGATTTTCGCCGTTTTCGAATGAAAACTGGTTTCTGAGGAAATGAAGAGCAACTGCCTCACTTGCTGCTCACAATTTCTCAATTGATAGTAAGCACTTCGGCCTGCCCTTTCGTCTTCCGTGTGTCCCTCTTGCGGTGCCGCAACATTCTGGGTAGGTATATTCCACTTCTTGCACTATACTGGTGCACCTATCCCTATTGCTACCATATTTGCGTTTACGTTGTCATTATTAGTCATGGCCATTACTGCTTAGTCATAGCCACTTAGTCATTCTCCTCTTCATACTACTAAACTGTTACTGCTGTTGTACCACTATCACCTTTAATCTTCTTCTACAGACCTTAGGCACCTATCAGGCCCGAGGGTTCACATGGACAACGCCGGGCGCTTTTTTCCTTCATGGCACTCCAAACGCTGTCCATTAAAAAGAAAACTTAATTTGGCATCTGCCTTAAACATATCCAAATATCCCACTCCGAGAAAGTGGAAGCCGACATTCATCATCAGCTGTGGGTCTGCCCAGCCTTAACCTCGACAAGAATCCGGCACCTGGACGCAGCGAGTCTGTGTTTTGACGGATAGTTCTGCATACCATGATTCTTAAAAGCAGGGAACGCTTCATCGGTCACTCTTAGACTTTATTCGATCAGGAAACCTGGTTTCATTTCTATAACCAACCTCCTTGTTTTATTCGCATGTTTCATTTGTAAGCCCTGAGGCGGTAAACACCGCGGGGGAAAATGTCCGGTTTGTATTAGAGGAAACCGCAACTAAAGTGAATAAGGAGCGTGCACTTTTAAAGGTGGCCACAGCATGGCTTGCTTGCCTAATTGTCCTCTTGAACTTCACAGCATTTTGGCCATTGTGCCACTTCATCACGGCGCTGCACTGTCGCTTTACTTAGTCATTTTCCACAGTAGCCCCTGTGCTGATTCGGGCGTAAAATAGCACACACCTACAACGGGGAATCGGAAAAAAAGCCGGGTGACAAAGATCCACCCTTGCTGACTTTCCCCATTCCTTTTACTGATAGGTGACGTGTTTTGTCTGGGCTCTTTTCCCGGGTTGCCTCTTGTCGAATCGTCTTTTATTACTCACTGCACCCATACTAGGACTAGCTTCGAAAACGTTAACATTCTTCATTTTGGGCTTTCTCCGCGCTCATATGGCAAAAATTAGCTTCCAACCCTTTAAGTTTAAAAGGGCATCAGCACGAAATGTTGAACCCAAACGAACGACATGATTTGTTTCATGGGCGTAAGGAAATGCCTTCTAGAGCAAGTTTCACTCACAGACGTTGAGTGGAACATTATATGATTTTGAACTTTGACGACATTTTTATTCGCATGAGTGACTTCAAAGTGCACTTGCCCCAATTATTGTGAAGTCACCGAACCCAGTGGTTGTTGACGAGAACCACCATCGCTTGCCGCCGACGCCAATAGCAGTGTGGTAGTCCAGGATTGCCTGTCGACCATGACATCACGGTGCTCTTCAGCACTGGCGCGAACCGAGACTGAAACTGCCGGTAAAAGATCGTTAGTAATTAATCATTTACGCTGCGCAGGTGTTGTGATTGTCGGCTGATTTTCGTGATTACTAGTCTCCTAGGCCTCTTTAAGGAGCTCGTGTTGCATAAAATCCGGAGTCGTTGACCGTCAGCGAAAAAAATTCGCTGTGGCTCAGCTTGGTTAAGCCCGGCAATTGCGAAAGCAATATCCGTACCTATACGCCATGGTTCAGCTGGTAGTGTAGCTGGTGGTGGTGCTTGTGGTTAGACTTGTGGTGATGCATCGGTTATACAATCCAATCCAATCTAATTTATTCTAATCTAATGTAATCCAATCCAGCCCAATCTAATCCAATCTAATGCAATCAAGGTCAAATGAAGGTCAATGGTGGTCACCGCCGCGGCACGGCAAAGGCGTGAAAGTGCAAGTAGTATTGCTTTCGCAATAAGATCTACGAAAAATCCCTAGAGACGCAACCTAGGAGGCAGCTGGGCCACCTTGGTCACGTAACCTTGTGGCGACATCACAGCCTGCCCACTGGATTGTGAGAAAACTGCGCACCGTGGTATGTAGCGGTCAAATTAATGATCGGTCGCGCGAGGTTGCTCGGGAAGAGCAACATGGATTGCACAAGCCCCACCGGTGGCAGCACCTGCCATCCGAAAGCAGTGGCACAACGCTTAACCGCTGAACCACTGCGCCAGGAGTGGTATGAGGACTCCCAGGGATGTATGAATGTTAAGCAGAGAAAGACTAATTCTGCATATATTGGCATTAACCTGTAAGCTATCGCTTCACACTCTTAACGAGGAGCTAAGTGTCCGCTTCACTTTTTAAGGCAAAAAAACGAACACCCAAAAACCTTATGTCGGTACTGCTTTAAATGAAAAAGATAGCATTTGATATCTTTTTTCTGTTGCACATTTCCCTTTTGTCTCTATTTCTCATTAAGGCCGTAAGCTCGCACCAAAAGCCGCGATCGCGTGCTTGCGAGAAAGAAGAAGAAAACTGAGTCGGGGGGTCGGTTTCTGCTCTTTCACCGACAGTCATGTCTAAAGAAAACGTCAGAATAACCGGCTCTCCAAAGAATCCACCAGCCGCTTTCACCAACAGCGTGGTAAGGCACGACTTTGATCAGCTTTCTTCTTACAAAAAAAAAAACCACTGAGCTTAGAAAGCATGACGGTACCCGGCTGCTGTGGCATGCGCCTGCTGAACCAAAAGTCGCAGTATTGCATTCCAGCTTCGGCGGCCGCATTTCGATGGGGGCGAAATGCAAAAAAAAACTTTCCTGAGCTGCGAGCTCTCAGTGCACTTTAAAGGACGCCAGGTGGTCGAAATTTATCCGATACCTTCCAGTACGCAGTCTCTCGTAACCCCATGTGCGGCTCCGGGCGTAAACCCTGCACACCGTACTATATACTATTTCCTAAAGGCATGTTTATCCTTTATGAAGTGAGATGTGGCAAACGCTCATTGATCATAAGGACAACGATGCAGCTATCGGGCAGAAGCAAGAGACAGTGAAACGAGGCGCACAGAAACCGCCGTACACCCTTCTTTTGTCATAGTACGCCTATTCTATCGTCATAGTACGCCTAGGTTAAGCTAAGCAAATCAAACATCTGTGTATATATATGTGTCCGCGCGCGCACGCTTACCGCTACTTATATAGCGCACTCATAATTCGTAATTTAGCAAAAGTTTCACAGCAATTTGTGCTGCCAGTGCGTCAAGAGCGCAATACTTGCGCTTTCGGAACCTAGCCGGGTGTCTCGCAAATACGCCTGCAGTGCACATCAAAGACGTCACTTATTCATGAGCCGTCCTCTCCTGTTTTCAGAGCCCGTATCTCCCATCCCCTCGGGTGAATTCCTGGATCGGCGATTTGTGGGACGCGACCGTTGGATCGCACCGGCTACGGCAGCTGTTATCCGCTGCTGTGGCGGCCATTCTCACGGCCGCCATCACGCTGATCGTGCTGAGCATATTCGCGAGCGAGAAAAGCCTTTGCACCACGTCTGCCTGCAGACACTTCGCCGAATTCGTACTGAGATCCTTGGACAACTCCGCGCACCCTTGCCGCAGCTTCGGCCGCTTCGTCTGCGGACAGTGGACGAAGCGCGGCGCCAAGTTGTCTGTCCGCCGCGTCGTGCACAAGTCGGCACTGGAAGCGTTCTTCCATCGCCTCGTTTCTGTGCGCGTCCCCGAACAGAGGCAGAACGCGCGCGAGCAAGCCAACGCGCTCTTCTGCAGCTGCGACGCCGTGAGCAGGGGAGACAGAGACGAGATGAGCACCGTGAAGGCATACCTCGCGGAAGCCGGCGTCGTGTGGCCTCTGAGCCCCTCCAACCCCGACGTCCTCGACACCCTGCTGTACTTGGACTTCGAGCTCAACTGGGCCTCCGTGCTGCACTTCAGTGTGAGGGAGCAGGAGGGCATCACCAAGGTCAGCGTCGAACCCGCAACGTCGTTTAGTCACCTCAAGTTCCTGGGCTCCCGACTGAAGACGAAGAACGACAGACGGCATTATTTTAACGCGATCTTCGTGCACTACTCCCAGACCTTTCCGCAAGAGCATGCCTACAGCCAAATAGAAGAAGTGGAAGAACTGATGACGGCGAAGCTGGAAAGTGCGATGGAGCACTTTCAAGGGGACAGCGCATTTCCCGAACCAATCGAGGCTGACGCACTGTACAAAGAGGATACAAACTGGACGGAACGCCTTGCAAAACGAGTGAGGATACAAGGCCACGTGCAGTATTTCAGAGTCAACGCCCGTTTTGTAGCCGAGTTCTTGAGCCTTTGGTCACAGCACGGCGACATCAAGACGCACCTCTACGTTTCGTGGTGCGCTGTGCGCTTCGCAGCCCTCTTCGCCAACCGGGAGCTACTGAAGAACCACTACGGCGACGATAGTGACGCTGACGGCTTGGAGTTCAGACAGTACTGCATGACTGAATCCTACCGGGTCTTCGGGGAGGCGCTCTTTTCCAGTTTCAGCGATAATATCTTGACCCCTCACGTGCGACGCGACGTGAGAGATCTGGTGCTGACAATAAGGAGACACTGCACCCGTCGCCTGTCCGGTCAGCAGTCCTTCCAGGAGTACAGTCCTCTCGTCGCTGGCTGGGGCTCCCTCGACAGTGTCTTCTTCGCCCTGGAGTACCATCTTCACTACGACCAGGAGATTCCCGTCGCCGGTCTGCCGGACATGTCGCGATCGCATGTGGCCAACTGGAGGGCGTTTTCCCGGGCTCGTCGTACCCTCAACGTCAGCCTCGGTGGAGCCTTAGGAGATGACGTGCTTATGGGCCGCAGCCTATTTCACCTGGACAAAAGGACCAAAGACTTCGTCCTGTCGCCATTTGCCCTCGTGTTTCCCATGTACCACATAGACTTAACGCCTGCTGTAAAGTACAGCACCTTAGGGGATCATGTTGCACTTGCCACAGCCTGGCTGGCACTCGAACACTCCGACGCCTGGCCCGAAGCACAGCGGCGGCTCAACCGCTCGCGTCAATGCATCGCGCAGGCGTTCGAGACGCTGCCGCAGGCGCGCATCGATGAGGTGATTGCCGAGGTGGCCTCCCTCTCCGCGCTGCTGGATGCGTTCGAGGAGTCTGGCGATGACAAGTCTCTCATAGGTATGGACAGCTACTCGGCGTTGCAAACGTTCTTCATCGCCTGGTGTTTTATGCGCTGCGACACAGCGAGCCTCGACCGCGAGGAGGAGGACCCGTGCTCCCCAGCACTTCGGCTCGTCGACGCCTTCGCGGATGCTTTCCGTTGCTTGCCCGGCACGTACATGAATCCAAAGACGAAATGCACAGTTTTCTGATTTGCTCTGCAGCACATGTAAAATAATAACTTACTGTGTTCGGCTGCCACCCCAAGTTACTAATATTTTTGATGTGCACAAAAGTGACAATTACTCGTACTATACTACGAGGAAGCCACAAAGCCTGAAGACTTTTTTCACAACACGAAACTACTTGTGTGTCTGTCTACTTCTGAAAATGGAACTATTGCTGGTATTGTGGAGGAGCAACGATGTTTAGGGCAATAAGGCATGACCACGTGTGGTTACAGCATCACTAATGATAAGCTCGTTTGATTTTGCAGCATGGACATTACCAGATGAGTCCCCAGCCAGCCGCCAAACATGTAAACAAAAAAGGATTCCGAAAGAACTGCGCGTGTACAGCCACGCCAAATTAAAAGTGGTGAGACCGACATCCTGCAGCCTAGTTGCAACGCCTTGTCCTTGAATAGGGTCATTTCCTATATTGCCGCATACGATGGTCAAATTCCTAGAAATTAATATTTACTCCGCCTCGTGGTTCCCACATTACATGCATAACGAGGTTTTTGGAAGGCGCTGCATATTTTGAAGCTACGTAGTGCGAGCACTACTAGTGCAAGCACATGGGATGTAAACGTACCTCGCTCTCGATCCTCAAATGAGTGCGTTGGCGTGCCATATATTGTCAATACAGTTTTTAAGGTTTTTCGAGAATAGTGCTTTCAAAACACGCAATTAAAATCTAAAGAATTGCACATCAGTTTTAAACGCCTTTGCTCATTTCTGCTTCGCTTCCGGTTTAGGTTTATTGAGGTTTAACGTCCCGAAGCAACTCAGGCTGTGAGGGACGCCGTAGTGAAGGGCTCCGGAAATTTCGACCTCCTGGGGTTCTTTAACGTGCACTGACATCGCACAGTACACGGGCGGTTTAATGCGGCATTTAGACACAGACATGGATTGCGAAGGATTCCAGATGCGTATTAAAACTGCCTATGGCTTTGCAAGCCCAAGAAAACTTGCCTATAACACGATGTTTTATTTTAGCTTTTGAAGTATTAACGAATTATAAGGATTCGTACAATCTTTAAATAATCACAGAATGACCGATGAACAGCGCATATGTCTAGCTTTGAGAAGGGCGATCATGCAAGTCAGCTTCACAGAACAACAAAAAAAGACTACAACGAATAAGATGAGAAAACATTTTCATGGTTCATCGGTTTCTGGTCGCATTATACGCGGATGCTCCTTTCCTGGTTTCTTCCATCGATCCCCTTTCCTGCTATATTCAACACGCGGATTTTCGCGATTCGCTAAGCCAAACGTTCTTTTCCTCCGGTATGCATTAAAATTAGTAACCTGTCATGCGCACCCAACCCTTTTTAGTGAAAGTATATGGGCGGTAGTCACATACCAGGCTAAATATTTAGCTATATTCCCGTTCTCTACCTTCGTAAGTGAGCGTTAAGAAACTTGATAATTACATTAACAAAATGTCTAGGTGCAAATGAGGCAGTCCTCGCAGCCGACGCATTTTATAGTGCTTAAGGGAATACACCATGTCAAGAAATTTTTTTGCACGCGAGATTCGCAATCATAGTATTCTTCTAGCCTCTACAAACGTAGCCGCTTTAATTCCCTGTCTGTTGGGAGTAACACATATATCAGGTTGGGGCAACCTAAAAAGGTTGAAAAATGGCAAGCCCTGCCTGCACCACATACATGTAACAGAAGTAACCCAGTAAGAGATAGGTCATTCCAGGTGCACGTATTCGTCCATTACCACTCGCCGGGCGAGCAAAACATTCAGCTCTGGACCCGTACTGGCGTCACGTTAATTGCAACTGGACGCAGTTGCCGTCAACTGATCTCGGCGTTGTGACCTTGAAAAAGCTTTATAATGGTTTTCAACGGGAGTTCTTTAACTACCAGAGCTCCTGCATGTGGCACAAAAGTTATATTTAAGAGTCGCAAGTCCTACCAGAAATATAGGAATCAGATGCTTTACCACCGGCCCACAGCGTACTGTGAAGTTTCACCACAGTGCAACGTTGCATGCGGTGGTGCACGCTTTACAGGAAGCCTTGAAAAGATCGTGCAGCATGGTGGTGAGCACCGACGTCCGTGGCAGGGGTCAGGATGGAGATCAGAAGCACAGAGAAAACCAGCGCGTTTTCCTCATCCGCTTAACGGAATCAGCTGCGGCCTTTCTACGAAAGCTAGCTCGGTGCTTCATCATGGTTATCATGGCATAACGTGCATAAGACCAAAATATGTCCATCGCACAGAAAATTGGAAACGCTCAGTAAGTTCATTTAAAATAACTCATGGATACAATTATTGTTAACAGATGTCATGACACGCGGTCAGAGCGGCAAAGAGTTTACGAATATGGCAGGGCACCAGCAGCAAGAGCATGCTGCCAGTGTCCGCTTCTACGGCGTCTGTAGAACACAAGTGAAAGCCGCTCGCACTTACAATGGTTGCATTTTTGCCAGCCTAATAATGGTGCGCGTCTATAAACTGCCACGACTGAAGTCAAATTCAATCGCTGTGACGTGAGGGAAGCATTCATTGATTTATTTCTGAATTCTTCCACAAAAGAAAAAAAATCAACGCCAAACAAAGGAAAGCGGGTAATGTCAAAGGGCCAAACTCTTCGAACAAAATGCTAAGCAATTTGGAGTAAGGGCCGATACAGCCATGTTTGCATTGTGTGCAACCGAGAATAGCTCCAATCGGACGTCAATAAGAGCTCGCCAAAGTGGTCTACAGCGCTTTCAAGCGCGACTTGCAGAGAAGGCGTTCCTCAATTGCTTCAGACCGTTATAAAACAGGTCACCGTGACATACCATGACAAGTCAGGCCGCGATGCGACATGAAGCTTTTGTTCATCCCGCCATGCACATTCATACTGTTTGCAGTACGTATCAAACTAATCTTGAAATCAGAGACAGCACGAACAATAAAGCAGCCCATGTACAGGTAAAAACATTCTCGTCTTTATTTTAACAAGACTGATAGGCTCCTTTGTCACAGTGTGTCAAGTAAAAATATACAGCTAGGTCAACAACAGATAAGTACAACCATTTTGTACTGTGCACACACATGGTAAATAGAGCTTTCTGTCGTAAGTTTAACTGACTGTGTATTGCTTGAATGAAATCTTTTTTTTTATCGGATGGACCGCACTACATGCAATCAGGTGCAGTGTGCATGGATAACAGCCACCAAAGCGACAGCAAAATGTCTTTACAGCAACAAATCAGATTGTTCCAAATAAGCTTTTTTTTTTTTTCCTGACACAAATGTATCTTTTCATGCTTCCTCATGCTGTGACTGGGTCTACATTCTACAACTTCGCTTGCAATGAGGCCTTGTTTGTTGCTAACAAAGCCTTTATGAGCCTGACAGCCCACTAAACAGCATTATCACCACAGCAGTCAAGGTGTCGACACTAATACCTGGTGTTGAGTAAACGTACATACTGCCAGCAGAAATTAATCAGCTCAAGCTATCTATGCAAAACAAGGCATGCTCAAGCAAGCTGCAAGGAACCACGGACCAAATGTCTCGCACACACTTCAACTTGAGAAGTACAAAAATGCACATCAATCCACAAAAGGGTTTACACACAAAAGACACACTTATCAAAAGGCTGTGCATGCCTTGTTAACTGTAGTGTCACAATGACTATGACAGTGAAAAAAGGAACTCTGAAGTTCATCCAGTCCATCGTCAAACAAAATGTCCAAACAGAGGTCCAAAGCTGCCTTGTCACACAAGTAAAACGACTCATGCCATAAGAATCTCGCTACAGAGGGCTAGCGTACAGCCCACCATGAAACAAAGCACATGGGGAGTTTGTAGACAGCTCTACTAAAAGAAACTTGAGGCAAACGTAAGTGCTACGTGCCATTCGTAACAGAGTGATGCTGAAATTATCGCCATACCTGCTCACTATTTACACAGGGCCTCAATGCCACTAAGCAATAACAAGTTCTAGAGAAGTGCGAGCCCGCATACAAGCACTTTTACATAAGTAATAAAGCAGTGGGCCATGACATGAGCCCTGCTACAATATTCTGAAGGAAAGCACCAAAGGGCAACTACAGAACTTGGTATGAGCCAAATGGACGGTGAAACCTGACAAATTACCAGGTACAAACATTACAAGGTGCGACGAAACTCAATGGATGCACATTGTGGGCATGGCTACAGCTGCAGTAATTCTTCTGAAACCCTTGGCCTTTCATGACAATTCAGGAGCTTCCTCCATACTACAGTATATCATGCACCACCACCAGAAGGGTAGCATTGCCACTAAACAAATGTGAGCTATATTTAAATCTGACTGGACCGCAACAAACTGCCATCGAGGATGTCCAATTGCATTCTTGTGAATGACGAAACATGGCACAGCTTACCAAACTGCACCAATGACGCTGCATCCTATAGGCTTGCATTTAAAACTCGAAGATTGCAAAGCATTAAATTCTGTGACACCTCAATTACTGTAGCATCATATGAATCTCTCCATGGTTTTGAAATAAATCAAATATGCAAGCTACCTTCACGTCTTCTGGGAAGTAGTATGGGGTCTGCTGGTGGAGGAGCCACGGAACAGCTGCAGAAAAATGACACCAGGCCACATTTGGGCAGGAGCTAAAATCTAAAATCGATATTCCTGCTAACCCAAATAAAAGCAGAACGTTGAGTTGGAAGCAAAAGTATGCTTCAACTGGCTACCTGCCATGCTTCCAAATCTAAAACATTGACCTGTCAACAAAATTTCTAAAATCAATATCAGATTTCAGTGATGCACTACTACTTGTGCTTGAATAAGCACCATACCAATGTGAGATTTTAGGGGTGAAAAATATAACAAACAATTTTCGCCAACTCTGACGTGCACTTGCAAGTGACGCCTAGATAGTAAGTATGTTGTCTGTGCACTCAAGTGACGTATCCACACGTGAATACTTGCTGCAAAGCTCCATGCATGTGCCAAAAGTAAAAAAAAATGCATTCACCACTTCTCACAATGAGTCATAAAAACGAAGAACCTTGCCCGGAACCTTGCTCTTCTGGAGTCACATAAAGTCGAACCTCGCTATAATAAACACAGATATTGCAAATTATTGGCTGCATTGAACTCATCATAAAGATTCTTAACACGCAGAATTTTTACTTTATATACAAAACATGACTGGCCATAAAACAGATATACATCGAGCCCCCTAGCGCCAAGCGGTGCCTGCTCAGGTGGCAGGTTTCACCACATTACACATGCAACTGGTGGTGGCGCATCAAGCGTTTGCAACAAGGATACAGTTACACTAGAACCCCGCTATAGTAAACTCGATTATAGTAAACACTCGTATATAGTAAAGTGAAACTGCGGTCCCATTTCGCCTCCCATAGACGGCTGTACATGAAAGATTTTTTTTCGAAGAAACGGCTATGGTAAAGAGCGTCTGGCCGTTGCGATGTACTTCCCGCAAATTGGTGACATCGCGCCACGCGCGAAGTCTAACATCGCGAACATACCAAATGCGCACTTTGATGTGGCTTCACCACCACGCTCAAGAGCTGCGAGGAGAAGCCAACTTTTCGCCGTGAGGCAAAGCGCGCACGGAGTAAGCAATATGGCTATCAACGTTGAAAGAAGGCGGCGCGGGTCGCTGCGAAAAGAAAGCCATTACAAATGCAGTGAGGAGTAGAAAAGGGAAGAAAAGGGTGTGCGTTCGTAGAACGGCGGCGCGGAGCGCGGGAAAGCAGCGGGAAGAAGCGGACGCGCGACGTAACTGAGTAGGCAGTTTTGCCACGCACGTTTCTTAACTACTGCCTCTTAAATAACGCTGAAGCTACAGAAGATGACATCGTGATCATGGAAAGCTTTGGTTTTCACATGGAATCGAACTTGCTTCCATTTTGTAGTCACATTGTATTCATGTAAATACAGTAATTCCAAAGACTTACACCGTGTCAAAAGCGTGACAACATGTGATAATTGATTATAAATAATAATAAAATAAAGGGATGATAACAGCAGGATGTAAGGCATTTCTGAGCATTTGTTTTATAAACCAACACATCGTACTTATACTCCACTTCATGCATAGCAGGCAACGCTGCGGAGGTTGCTGAAGTAATGTGTCCGCGAAACCATATTACTCCGCCACGTATCATTCGTTCTTCTCGAAACTCCGGTCATTGTTTGGACGAATACAAAGAGCGGTATAAAAAGATGTGGCAGCACTGAAAATCACGGTCGAAGCAGTGAGGCGCTCAGTGTTCACGCTCTCTGGCCATAATTTTCATGGAGAGTGAACTACTTTTTGGGCGCGGATTCAGTAGAAGCGATTCGCCTTACCAACTGCGTATCATACCGCCACGTGTACTTTTTGCTTTTCAAAATCTCAACAAGTCACAGGACGAAAATGTGGCAAGAAGTAAAACGAAGTCCAGGAGGTGCCAGTCACCGCATTTAAGATTTGTCACTACGAAATATGTTTATGTTCGCTTTGGTTGTATGGCGAACTACTTTTTGCGTGCGGTCTTAGCCTGCACAAACAGGCACGCCAGCTTTGGCAGCGTTGCCTGCTATATATGAAATGGAGTATATTAAGCAGCCAGAGAGCATAGTCAGCGCCATGCCATCACCAACAACTGATACAGTAAAGATTTTTGCTGGCCTGAGCTACTTTACTATAGAGGGGTTCTACTGTATTAAACTATTTCAGAGAGAAGGATGCGCATTCAGCCAACGCATTCTATTGGGCAACACATGAGCGCAGGCACTCTTGTGTCACGTGACTGTGCGTTCAGGTCTTGCAAAAATACTCTTCCACTGTGCAGCTTGTAAAAAAGTGCAGCGTTGTGCTTGGAACATTTCACATAGCATGTAGCCATTACTGAACGTATGCATCCACTGTAATGTTGTCGGCTGACACTTTGTTTTGATCTTGTAGGAAGGTGCAGGTAAATATTCGAGCAATCTGAATGCTGAATGGTACACACAGAGAACTAGCCGTGTATCAATCAAGCACTCAAGCCTGAACAGCATCAAATCATCTCAGAATACTGCTATCTGGGTTACGAGACAAGGGCATCATTCAAAACAGACTGTGGCGGCTACCTGAGCAACAGACCTGGCTTACTGTACAGCTTAAACTGTGTGCATTAATTATAACATCCCAATGGTGATGATAGCAAAAATACTGTGGCAAGCCTCATGCATACTTAATTTTATGTTCATAAATAAAAGGGGGGGGGGAGGTAAATGTTTACCAGAGCATGAGCAGCCTGCAATATGATCAATAATTCACACCAGTGCTTTTAACTTTTTGCTAACCAGACGTGTTTCCACATCTATGGTTTACTATAAATTCCTGAAAAGAAAATATGCATACCAGTCCTGTATATCATGTGAGTATGAAGAAATTAGCAAGAACCTTCAAACTGTCGGCGTAAGAAAAAAACTCTGAACCTCTGCATATTGGCATTTTCACCAGTTTTGAGCTTTCAACGCTACCATGGTGCCGAGTTTCTGAACAGAATGAACAAATTGGTGCCTTGAATCAATTTGATACAATGACAGTCACTTTACGCTCAGCCACCTGCTTAGTAATAGCGATCAAAATTTTTCAAATAAAAATGCTGCTTTGTATAAACGTTGTCATCTCTTTTATGGAAATGCCAGTTATGGCTGCCTTAGAAAGTGGCCGTTGCATTGATATTACCTTTCTCAGACTGCACTTTGGTTAGCTTTTTAGCTATGAAAGAGGAAGAGTCTGGTGCAATAATGTAAGAGTGAAGATGCAGCAATGTGTACGCTATCTCACGTGCAAATGGTAATGTAACAATGAAAAGCACAATCTGAACAAGAAAATCCAAAACAAACTTCAAGGGTGTTGTCCCCTTGAATTTTGCAGTGATTACGCATTCAATACAATTAGAAATCCAATTCTTAGATGTTTTGGGCATATAAATGCGTTTCAAAGTAATTGTTAACCTGCATAAAAGGTGCAATGCTCGTTCCTGCACAACGTTTTCAGAAGCCAGAGCGTAAATTCTCACCGTTCGAGTGTTCCGGCCACAACGACAGTTGGAAGATGTCAGCAGCCTGGCGTAGACCACTTTCCAGACCCAGTTTAACTCCCTGGCGGCAAGGTTTGCACTTTTACCTTGCCCTAGTGTTCTTATCTAGCGCTCTCCAAATGCCCCATGGGCGATACAGCAGTGTGAAAGGTCTCGTACCCAGCATCGGTGCCTTGAAGCAGTGGATGTTGTAGCCTCACAGTAGCCATCCAGCACTCACATCGACTGTCATGGAGTTGATACTAATTTCCATGCGCCACACCTGTAATGCAGAGAAGCCATCCTAACTGGCACTTGACCAACCACTGTTGTGCACTAGCTGTGCTGGGTGAAAGCCAACCTAAACGGCTTTTGGTTTTTTGCGGCCTTCGGAACCATCACAAGCACTTTTGGAACGGCTGAAACTTTGGGAAAAGCTTTCCCTTTTCTTTAGATAGGGTCGCGCGAATTATCATCTCTTTGCTGAAAAAATTGTATTTGACGAAATTTTATCATATGAATTTCGACTAAATTCTTTTATACTACTTTCTTTAGATATCAATATAACGAGGTTCGACTATAGTTTGGGTCACATTCTACACAATATAAAATAACTTTGGTGCTTACCGTTTAATCTTCACATGCCACACCACATTCACTCAGACAGTCATCCACCTGCTCTGACCATGGACCTATGTACTGTGAACCAAGGGTTAATCGAAGCTGATAAATGTGCACTGCTTTGTTTCTCATCTTTCTGCAACGGTGCTCAGCTGTACACAATGCGTGCAAGAAAGACTCAGCCTGTTCCGTAAAACCAGTGGCCACTCTCTTCACTCTCCAAGCTTTCATGAAAACAAGATGAGAGCACCTGATGAATGCTAGGCCTGCATCCATTGAAATGCTGGAGAGATAGCGTGCAAGCACACTCATTTTTTTTTTGCTTATATTACCTAGTAAACATCAATTTCCATAACTTCACTTCCTCTCTCCAGGCTCCAGACCCTCCTCCTGCAGTGTAAGGACTCTTTCCTGACCAGAGGCTGTAACAAGCTTTTAAGAAGGTGACGCACAAGCCGTTACCAGCGACAAGGGCCCTTCAGCCACACTTAGCATAAGGAATGGTCTTGCGTGTCAAGACCACTGAGTGTCAAGGAATGGTCTTCTGTGTCAAGAAATCACATCAGTCAACTTCCATGTGCAAACAGCACATGCAACTGCCACATGCAAGCTAAAACTTCACAGTTAGCAACATCTAGCAGACAACTTCAATGCATGCAGACATATTGTTCGTTAGGCCAACAAACTTATTTGACGGAGGCTGATGCACAAGCACCACCACCGATCATTTCCCAAGCCACAAAAGTCAAGTAAGCGCTGTGACTAAGGTGCATCCGATAGACTGTCCCTGCACACCCGGCCATTGTGCGCATTCTTTGGCACGACTGCACAAGCCCTGGGATGCTGTTCCTTTTCTGACTACTCCAGGAGCCTCTCCTGAGACGATAAATCACAGCCGTTTCTCTCCCAGCGCGTGTGACGAGGGCTGCTGCCATCACGGTGCCGTCCCCGTCCAGCCCAAGACGCTGCGCAGCCAACGGACGTGGCGCGACACCAGCACGTCCTGCCACTCCCCACACCCCGACGCTCGCTGCAGGAACGCCTCCTCGGCTTCGGCCCAGTTGCTGGCTCCACGGGCCTTCTTGGCCTGTGTCTCCCCATTGGAAGGAGCCGGGTGCAGCTGCCAGAGGCAGAAGCGCCGGTGCATCCAGATGGCTTCGTGACCCGGGAATGCGAGGCACAGCTCCTCGCACAGAGCCAGTTCTTTGGACAGCAGTGGAATGCTCCCCACACGACGCAGCAGGTACTGCCGGTAGTGGAATCCACTGCAGTCGGACACGTGGCTACGGACCCACTCCCGCGTCAGCTGAATCTCCGATTCCAGCATCTGCGCAGGATATTTTTTTGGCAGTCTGAGCTTCCTTCCGGTGTAAAATGCAACTTGCCACACTAGTTGCCGATACTTGGTTCACATGCTCTCGCTGCTCAGTGTGGTGCTTACATAAAAGGACACTGAAGACAAAATGAAGTTGGCCTGTATTCATAATTATGGCACGCTGACAACAACGGCACTACATTCACCTAAAACAGAGCTTTTAGTATTTATTTATTTTATTTTATTTATTTAGTACATACTGCTAGCCTCATGCCGAGACTGTTGCAGGATTGGGGCATATTATACAAGGGGAGAAAACGACAGTAAGAAACAGTACACTTCACTAATTGTTACACAGTCCTAGTTGGCACAGTGGAACAAAGGAAACAAAACTACAGTCAGAGATCATAAGTCACAAAAAAATTTGCAGGAGGGCAAAAGTAACAAATCGAGAACATTCTGCAGTCGGGGTACAGTTTATAGCTGGGAAAGGGACGGGCACTTGACCACGTCATCAGGTAAGGCATTCCATTCACGGATTGCTTGGGGGAAAAATGAATACTTAAAAGTGTTGCTGTGTGCCCGGTATTACTAAATTAAATGCTTGGAGTGTTGTGTTCTAGTGCCGCGGTGAGCTGAGCGGGATATGTAACTCTCACTGTTGATTTTAAGGGCTCCAGACATGAGAAGATAAATATATTTGAGGCGTGTATGCTTGGCGCGACTACTAATAGTGCTGAGACCAGCCTGAGTAAGAAGTTCGGATGATGACTCGTGGCAGCGATCCTTGTTATAGACGAACCTAATTGCCTTGCGTTGTATGTTTTCTAATTTGGTAATTAAATTATTTGTGTGCGGGAACCAGCATATTATGCTGTATTCTAAGATTGGTCGCACGAGGGATGTATAAGCAAGCAATTTTGTATCGGGTGAGGCGAAATTGATGGAGCGCCTTAATGAGCAAAGAGTGGAAAATGCTTTGGATGTTACGTATGCTATATACTTGTCCCATTTTAAGTCTGAAGAAATGATTATGCCAAGGTACTTATATTTATCGACAAATTTTACTATGTTATCTCCAATTTTATACGGGAACGTGAGTGTTCTTTTTTTCCTTGACACGGTCATCACAACGGTTTTTCCTAGATTTAGTGTCAACTGCCATTCCTGGCACCACTTTGATATTACTTCGAGATCGGCGTTTAATAAGTTAGAAGAGGTAAAAAATTCTACACAGGTGTCGCCACCATCGTCCAATTTCGCAAATAAACTGCATACATCGACACATTTTAACCTGGCGTGGGCCCCAGAGGCTAGGCCAGACCACCATTCACTTCAAAATGGTGATCACGGAATCCCTTTTGGTGTAGACGTCACACAAGTTTGCATCAAGTGACTGGAAAGGTTTCAAATGCAATTTTCACAGCAGAAAATGCATATTTTGCTAAGAAAGTAGTATTCTGCTAAGAAAAAAGTTGTCATAAGTGTCCCCATAAACCGAGCGCTGACAACAGTAACATACCCAACAAGAAAATATGCCAGATCGGTGAACCTATGCAAACTGCAACTCCACCTTCCTGAGCAAACAATGCAATTTTAAAGCATACCACACTTACCTTTCAACGTAAAGGGAATGAGCAACACTAAATTTTCTGTTCAAAAGAATGAACAACAGTGCAACAAAAAGGGAAAATATCACCGGCTACGTGCTCTACTGCCGAGTCCCCACCCGAATTTCCTCTTTTCAGGTGCTACATCCAAAGGTTTCTTGCCCCTTCAAGCAAACATCTCTACAGTGTCCCTTCAACGATAACAAATCAGCAGCCTAGAATCACAACAAACATAAAATTTACTGAATATGCGGCCCTTGGTAAGATGCAAAAACACAAAGGCTAACATACTTTGAGCATGGTTTTTATTCATTCTAACAACCATACATAATCACCCCTATCACTTCACCTCCATAAACTGTTGCGCTGCATTCACTTCAATTTTAAGCCTTTTCGTTTACCTCACAGTTTCAGCCCTACAGGTGAATATGGCAGGACACCAGTGTTATACATACAGTTCTCTTGTGATTTCAGTTCAGAGAGGAACAAGAACTTATTAGAATAATTCGGGGTTCAAATTGATGGAAACCTTTTAAATAAACGATGCTAACGGGACCAAATAATCAGTTCAATGAAGATGCTCAAATTAGGCAAGCATGAATTAACGAGATTTCATGGCACTTTTCTTCAGAGGGATACTACTTAAAGGGACACTGAGGAGAAATTGAAGTTGGCTTGTATCGACAGAATACCAGCTCCTGATTACAAAAACGCCACTCATACTGACAACAAAGCTCTTGTAACGTAGAAAAGAGCAAGAACCAAAATACTGGTATCGCCGCCACAGGCCAAACTCGCAAGTACAAGCGTGATGAGATCATAGAACAAAACAGTGTTGCTGGAACGAATGGTTCTAGCAACACCAGGAACTGAGAAACCGTGCATCACTGAGGCGCAGCCAATGCATGCGCAAATCTCCTTGACGTCGCCAGATGGCGCCACGTGCCCGGCTGCTACGCGCGCTCCTGAAGCATCCGGACAAATCAGCGCCTGTTTTCCGGTGGTAGGCGGGCTCCCGGTATTCCGCTAGCGGTAACAAGGTACACGGTATGCTAAAGGGGTCTATTTGCGAGAACTTCGTTGACGACTTCGAGAACGAGATCCATCGTAACGCTGGCAAAACGCCAGTGCAAACGTAGTCGAAGCGACTGTAGCGACGGCCGCAATAGCCGATAGATGCCTTCAACCATGCCTTCAACGTGCGGCCGGCGGTAGCTTTCTTTTCGGCTGCTGCTAGGCCGCACTGCTGGCAGCCAGAAATCACGGAGTCTGCGTTACGTCATGTGCACGTCATGTTTCACGTCTCTTAGTCCTCTGTCGTCATAGACGAATCCCAAGTTTGAATCAGAGCGGCGGGAAAAACTTTTTCAACTTCGAATCCAAATTTCTTAGAAATAAATGCATCTTTCGCTGCCGGCCAAGTGGCAACAAAGCCATGACATGCCGAACTATCGGATTTTACTATAAAAAAAATATTAATAGTGCTCTCCTCAGTGTCCCTTTAAGACGTTCATAACCTGAGAGTGCCTATCAAATGCTCTTGAACAAATTCTTATACTCCTGGAAATTCCTATCACATGGTCCACATCTGTGGTTACTACTCAGCATAAATATAGGCTCATTCCCTTACTCTTTCCGAAATTCGGGCGGTAAAAATCGGGCAATAATTTTTTGTGTTCCAATTTGGGTATAAATTATAAAACAGAAATGGCAGCCATGGTTCTCCTGAGCAGTTTGAGATCTGGTCACAATCATAATAGTTTTTAAATTTTTCCTGAGGTTTCAAACTGCACCCCCAACCCACCCCCCTGTACTATGTCTGTGCAAACATAGTATTAGTCATTTTCCCTTTCTTCTGTTGTTCCTGCTGATGTCTGTAACAACATCGAAGACAAAGAATGTGGCTGCTAACACACAACTCTGCAAAAAAATGCGGAAATCCAAGATTTTTCGTAGAATCACAGGAAACTAAGGGAGTTACTCATCATCGAGCAACCAATACTGTGCATCCAAAGTTCTCAATGTTGATATCAGACCCTGCTTTCTCTCTGCCATCCTTGAGCACCATAAAGGGGTATTCGCATGGAAACTCTTCACAAACAAGATCCTTCTCGTGGAGCCACTAGCACATTTCATCCCTCTGTACCTGTTAACCCTATCACATGAGTGATGCTAATAGAGCAATCACCCTCCAAGCACAGCAGTGACCTTCAAGTCTGATCCAGTATGACCTGAACCACAACTACACTGCGTGTATCATTTCTGCACAGTATAGAGAAGGCAACCTTTCACATGAAGAGGCCAGTATCACAGCATCATGCCAGCAAGAGATGACATTTTCCCCATGAGAAAATAATGATATGATATTTCTTATCATATATCTTATATATTTAATGATCTTATATACTTATGATCTTATATATTTAATGATATTTCTTTTGTGACAAAGTAACAAACATGCTTCAGCTGTCAATCACACTGACTCACAATCAGGTTCCACAAGAAATCTTGAAAAACTTCTAGCTGCATTGAAGCAGAGTTGAGCAGCACTTATCCAGCTATACCAAATGGTACAAGGAAGAAACTTCAAGCCTATTTACTTCTTTGCTTGGGAGGAGAAATAGCTCATTGTAGCTGTTGACAAAAAAATCATTCTGTTAAATGAAGTAAACAACAAAATTGATTTCTATGACACTTTCAAATTGAACAAAATTCTGTTTGTTACCCTTTTAACAGAGACTTGTCTCCGTATAAGAAGGCTTCACTGAAAACAGAAATTTTGATGCACTTGTCAGTTTCCTCTATTGTGTACTGCAGTTGCTGTGTCCATTGCCTCAAACTCAAATGTTTTCACACTGACATAAACAGCATTTGATATACAACCGCATAAACTCATGTATTTCTTCTTTTTAAAAATTCGGGTGTGAATTTTGAAGGTGTGCGCCATACATAAAAAAAAAACGCATTTTGTTTTTCTCGATTATCTAGTCCAAAAATTCAGGGGGGCACTTTGTTGACCTAAAGTGCAGTGAGGCGAAAGCCTTAAGCGCAGTGTTCCTGCTCGTGTAACTGATGTGTGGCTAAGATGTTAAGCTTCGCCTCTAAGAGTGGTATGCGACAGCATCTTGCAACGCTGTCAGGGAGTCCACATAACACCATCGCCCGTGCTCTACACCTTGCTGGACGGTAAATTGGTAAAAGGAAAGGAGGAAATGTATCTCTTGCATATCTCGGTGGACACCTGAACCTCACTGTAAGGGAAGGCAGGAAGATGGGAGCGGAATTAGCTAGAAGGCATTCCAAATCATCGAGCTGGCATGGTGGAGTGGTTAGCGTGCTCGTCTCACACTCCGGAGACCCTGGTTCGATTCCCCAACTCGGCCAATTTCCTACTCGGTTTTATTTATATGTGGTCCGACTAGAAATGCTAATCTGGCTAATTGCTCTTCACTATTGTTCTTATGCCATCCATAATGTCCTGTCACTCACCTGTCAAGTGTTGGAATTCTCTAGAAGGATCGACACATAGTCTATGAAACGTCTAGAAACGTCTATTAATGATGGTTATGATAGTTAAGCATGACTTGCACATTTCGTGATTTTAGTTAATGTATGGTTAGTGATATTTAACGTAACCTTAAGCAGTACACTGATAAATTAGTGTTAGTTAAGGTACAGGCACAGTGCACAGTCCCACATGCTACTTCTTAACTACTACTAATTACCAATTAGTCATTTAGTCAAAAGTACAATGATATAATGATGAAATCCTTTTATATCATATTCTGATGTCTTTCGATTGCACCCGATTAAGTATCGATTGGCTATTGATTGGCATATGCCCATATAAGGCATGCATCCGAAATGCGGACACATTTGCTAACACGTCTTGGTCACGACAGTATGAGGCATTAAAGGCTTTCGCCTTAAAATAGGGAGTGCAGCCCATACATGGGTGCGGCCCTTACACGAGACTGTACGGTATTACAGCCTACTCTAGACTCTTTCAGAAAATGGAACTTGTGATGAAGGTTACGCGCCACCAATCATGATAGTAACTTATTTTTTACTGCACACTGATCCACATGAGTTCAGTATATTTTTCCTTTTTCTGCCCTAACAAATTTCCTCTATTTCTAAAACTTCAGTACAGTAGTACAGTAATACCTACCTGCCATATTAGTGCTGAAGAACATACTGAGGAAATTAGAAATTCACCTCAGCACAATTTTATGCTTTAAAACGAAAACTTAATTATGCTTCATAATGCATTGTGTGCATTATCATTTCTTTTGGCATCTGAAATAATTAAATGTTAATGTTCATACACATTACATTGTGTTTATTACAGTCAATATATTGATTTTATCAAGTTCTCGAATATTTACACAACTCTGGATATTCCCGTATTTGTCCCCTTTCGCAAACATGTACGCCACCTGCCTTCTTTTTTAAACTAAAGCATATACTTCAACTTCCATAGCACACTCTTGGCCATAAGAGTAACTGAAAGAGCAAAACAGATTATAATCACTTTCCCCTAAGTACAGCACAATTTTTTGAAGATTTCACTACCTTTCGTTGAGTTCAGGTTAGGTTGCGGGATCTTAAGAAGAGCAATGGATTAGTTTAGTTCTGGCTGACAAGAATAAAGCAGCTCAGACTTAGCTGCATATTACAATTTGGTTCCAAGCCTGGATCAACGTTACAGAAAGTGATTACATGGATATAGATATGCTTGCCAGCTTATGTTAATGCATTTCCTCCCACAGTCTCCAGCTACTTCATGAATAGCAGCATAAAAAGGAGATCGTCAATGTGGGCCAAGGATTTAGCCGTTCGACTGCTGCGGATGGCAGTAGAACTAGCCTGGTATCACAACAAGGGGTACTACACACAGACAATGGAGTTTTAGAATAGGAGACTGAAGCTTATCTATCTATATCTATATGCGCTGCCTATGGTGGCTCCTACTGCATACGGATTAGATTAGCTGCCTACAGCACCATTTCAGATTAAAAGTGAAAAGTAAATTGTAAACCTTGCTGACTGAATTATTTCTTCTTATTTCTTATTTGCACCAGCATCAGCAAAAAGCAGTAATAAATAATAAAAATAGGACATTACATGAAATTCAACAGTCTGGAACCTAGCGACACCAACCTGTTTGAATATCCTGCGTGTTCTGGCATCTCTAACTCCAAGGCGACCAAGTAATGCATACTCGACAAGCTTAGCAGCTGTCCAAATCCAGAATCAGTCTTAATATTTTCAGTGTTTCACCACTAGGATTTTGTGCCATGGTTATCTTGAGACAAATAAAGACTGCCTTGCATCATTCATTTGTTGCGAACACGATACACAGAGAAGCAATGACGACGAATTGAGGGTGAGGCAAGCGGCCCCCGCTTACCACACACTGCCAAGTTGCCTCACCCCATCTGGAGTTAGGGGGCCCCATGCTATTTGCTGGTTTTGAATCAGCACTGCCTGCTACCCTAAAGAGCCAAGGGGCGTTAGCATTCTGTGGATACACACTGGCACCCCACTATTCCCCTATCCCCCTAACAGTTGGTTTGGTTTGGTTTATGGGGTTTCACGTCCCAAAGCGACTTAGGCTATGAGAGACGCCGTAGTGAAGGGCTCCAGAAATTTCGACCACCTGGGGTTCTTTAACGTGCACTGACATCGCACAGCACACGGGCCTCTAGAATTTCTCCTCCAAAGAAATTCTAGCCGCCGCGGCCGGGATCGAACCCGCGTCTTTTGGGTGAGCAGCCGAGCACCATAACCGCTGAGCCATCGCGGCGGCCCTTATCCCCCTAACGGATAAGGTCACGTTACGCTAAATCTCTCCAACAGCGTGATGCCCTACATAACATCCAGACATGAAGAGTAAAGATAGGCTCACTCACGAGGGGGTTACCATGGACAAAAGTGTCCATCAGCCATATCCTGTACGTCCAGGCATAGTAGTTGCACCGATACTTCTCAGCAGCCATAAGGCACACCTTGAGCTCCTCCTGTAGAATGTTGTTGGCCCGATCGGTGGTGTAGCTTCGTAGGTTGTGTTGCATGAGCCATCGCCTAAAACAGGCACATCCACACCATATCAAAAGGGTTACCAGTATTGCACAGTTCATCTGACAACAGAGCCAACTCTCGATAATTTTAAATCAAAGGGGATAAAAAATTTTCTTAACATTTGGGATGTCTGTATTAGTGGTGCCTTTTAAATACACTCGAGCTGACTGTGATGTTGACGGGACCAAAGCATTTGTTTGTGTAATCAGGAAGGAGGAACCAAAAGAGTTTGCATTAACAATATTCCACCTCAGCTCATTACAAATAATGAGGCACAATGAAATAAAATAAAGCTACCTTAAGAAAGTGAAGTTCTACCTGCTTTACAGTTGACCCTTAATACACAGCTCACCATTCCCATTTTAAAAAAATTTCTGCCTGAACAGTCTGTAAGCCTAAAGAAAGCACATTAGTTTTGAAATGTGAAGCACCCACTGCCATACCTTATAGGTATGCCCACATTTGTGCAAGAAAAGCCATGATGGTTGCAAAATTACAACATGCTTTTGAGAAGTGAACAAAATAGGCAGCCGAGAGAGCATGCAATCACCACCTTTTACAGCAGCAGACAATGCAAGGGAGAATAATATGATGCGATAAATCAGCCAGCACTACTGTAATGAAACACTCGTTGCCAAGCTTATAGATTTGAGAAATAATATTTTTCCCAATCGCTAGACAGCATAAAAAAGCACCCCCGTCGAGATATGAAAAGCACTGAGTTAGTCTGCAGTAATGAACCACTGCGAGGCATTACACACTTTCAGGAAAGGCCCAGAGTTTGCCATGAGCACAATTGTGTGTATACTGTCTGAAAGGGTGAAAGCATTGTGTTCGCGACGACCTAAACCAAATTGCATTAAACCAAAAGGCCCGAGATGTGCAGTGGTTGCCCTGCAATAACAATGTCTGCCTGGCGATCTCAGATGTACAATCATTTTGGCATCATACGCGCACAAAAGGTACTACCAGGCAAAAATTAAGTGACCCTGCCCTCCAAGTTCCAAAGTGTACCGCACTGCATGCGGATGCCACCTGACAATGCACTCCGGATGACAGCTGATGATGCTCACCAGGAGTGCATCAGGTGGCACCCGCGTGCAGGTCGGCATGGCTGGGGACTTGAAAGGAGATCTCACTTACATTTGTCCCTGATAGTACATGCCAAAGCTTCTTTTGCATTAGTCTATTTCTTTTTTTTTTGTTCTCACTGTAACTCTTTTTAATAACGTTCACTAAAAAGTCACTTTATGAGGCAGCCTTGGCAGAGACAATTGGCACCCAAGCATCTCAAGCTCCAATCACTGCTCAGTATGCAGACCATGGAGCAAGCAGTGATCCCAATTTTAGAGCAGATAGCTGATAGACGTGTGACTTGTACTCTATACTGCATATTAAAACATGAATTCAGGACAAAATCCCAAATGTTTTCCACGAACATGAGTATACAAGTATGTTTTATATCAATATTTGGCTGGTTGATGCAGCAGATTAGTAATGCAAACTCATGCTGAAAGGTATAGGAGTACTCCGCATTGTAACTGCACAATGCATATTCCTTAGTTCAAGTCTCAGCTCACCTGTGTGAAAACACTTCAGAACACTTTGGCTTTCGCGTCAGGACAAGCTGGGAAAACTTGAGCTCCTCTTGAAATGTTGTTTGCTTGCACAAAAAGAGCTCTTTCCTAGAGGGAAGTTGGTAAATGTGCCACTGAGCAAATCTCTCCCACACAGAAAGATATATAGCAACTAGAGAACTAAGCACCCACCTGATATTCCAGGCCAATTGGACATCTGGGTTAATGAGAATCACGATTCTCGACCAGCCAAGAATGACATCTTTCTCTGTGAAATGCACATCGATTCAAGTATGAGCCAAGAATCACAGACTTAACAGTGTGCTGCACATATTTCAAGCAGCAAGCTATAGTGTTACGTGGCAGGAGGCGTTCACGCCACGAAGAACACTGGTGCACTCACGCTGAACAGAACACAAGCACAGGGCGCACCGGATGCCAAAACACAGGCCACCGTCCAGAATCCGGAGCCCAAGCACGCGCCAAGCGCCCTCTCACTTCGTCGGCCTCATCTTCTCTGAGTCGACACGTAGCATGACCCCCGGGCGCAAAAGCACCGTCGCGGTGCTGCTTAGCGAGTGTCAGAAGAAGGTAGGTGGTAGGGCTTGAGGCGCGACACGTGCACAATATCGGAGGGTGGAGTACGGGAAGTGCACTCGGGGAAGGCAGGCTCAATCTCGTATGTGACGGCTGTGACTTGGCGCAGCACACGATACGGGCCCACATATCGAGAAAGAAGCTTTTCCGAGAGCCCTACACGGCGAGAAGGCACCCAGAGCAATACAAGGGACCCAGGCAAGAAGGCACTGTCCAGGTGGCGGCGGTTATAGTGCTGTTGCTGAGAAGCTTGGGAGGCTTGCAAGCGGGAACGGGCGACTTGGCGAGCATGGTCAGCATGGGCAATGGCTTCACGGGCGTATTCAGAATGTGGGGAAGGAGATGTTCGATACAATGTGTCAAGCGGCAGTTGAGGCTCGCGGCCGTACAAGAGGTAAAACGGAGAGTAGCCGGCAGTGTCGTGGCGGGATGAATTATATGCAAATGTAACGTATGGGAGGGCGACGTCCCAGTCTCGGTGATCAGAGGAGACGTACATGGCCAGCATGTCGGTAAGCGTGCGATTGAGTCGCTCAGTGAGGCCATTAGTTTGGGGGTGGTAAGCGGTCGTCAACTTGTGCTTAGTTGAGCACGCGCGAAGAATGTCGTTTACCACTGCTGAAAGGAAGGTGCGGCCTCGGTCGGTGAGCAGTTGGTGGGGTGCTCCATGATGAAGAATGACATCCTGAAGAAGAAAGTCGGCGACATCAGCGGCAGTACTCGTGGGGAGCGCACGTGTTATCGCGTACCGGGTGGCATAGTCTGTGGCTACTGCAACCCATCTGTTCCCAGAAGTGGACTCAGGAAAGGGGCCGAGAAGATCCAAGCCGACACGGTAGAACGGCTCCGGAGGGATGTCAATGGGCTGAAGATAGCCAGCGGGAGCAGATGCAGGGCGCTTGCGACGCTGACACTCATCGCAAGAACCAACGTAACGGCGCACTGAGCGGTAGAGGCCAGGCCAGAAGAACCGACGGCGGACGCGGTCGTACGTGCGAGTAACGCCTAGATGGCCAGCAGTCGGGAGGTCATGGAGTTCGTGGAGAACGACTGTTCGTAAGTGCTTCGGGACGACGAGGAGAAGGTCAGGACCAGTTGGTTGAAGATTCCGGCGGTATAAAATACCATCAACGAGAGCAAAGCGGTTCAGTGAAGGGTCGGTGTGGGCGGACGTTAGGCGATCGATGATGGAGAGAAGCTCCGCATCCCGACGCTGTTCTTCGCCGATAGTTGTAAACGGCGATAGAGAGAACAGGTCAATAGCGCTTGCGCTCGTCACAGTATTAGTGTGGGCAACAGGGTAACGAGAGAGGCAGTCGGCATCTTTGTGCAACCGTCCGGACTTGTAGATCACAACGTAGTCATATTCTTGGAGTCGTAGCGCCCAACGACCGAGGCGACCGATAGGATCCTTCAGAGAAGAGAGCCAGCACAGTGCGTGATGATCTGTAACAACTGTGAATGGCCTGCCATAGAGGTAGGGTCGAAATTTGCCAACAGCCCAGACTAGGGCCAAGCACTCTCTTTCGGTAATGGAGTAGTTCTTCTCGGAAGGGGATAGGAGGCGGCTAGCATAGGCAATTACGCGATGTGTGCCGGATTGACGCTGGGAAAGGATTGCCCCGATTCCATGGCCACTAGCATCAGTACGGACTTCCGTAGGAGCTGACACATCAAAGTGTGCCAAGACCGGTGCAGTGGTAAGCTTCCTTATAAGGTGGGCAAAGGCGTGGTCTTGAGAGGACCCCCAGGAAAAACTGACATCCTTGTTAAGAAGATCGGTGAGCGGCTGAGCAATGTCGGCAAAATCTTGAATAAATCTACGAAAGTAAGAACAAAGACCCAAAAAACTTCGAACGTCGTTGCTCGTACGGGGTACTGGGAAGTCCTTTACTGCTCGGATCTTGTCTGGATCGGGACGAACCCCTGTAGCATCGACGACATGGCCTAGTATAGTGAGCTGACGACGCGCGAAACGGCATTTTGAAGAGTTGAGCTGCAGCCCGGCATGACGGAAGAGGGAAAGAACTTGTGAGAGGTGGTCCATGTGGGACGAAAACGAGGGAGAAAACACAATTACATCGTCTAAATAGCAGAGGCAAGTGGACCACTTAAATCCTTGCAGCAAGGAGTCCATCATGCGCTCGAAAGTCGCTGGGGCGTTACATAAGCCGAAAGGCATAACCTTAAACTGATATAATCCATCAGGAGTAACAAAAGCAGTCTTCTCCCGATCCTGGTCATCCACAGCAATTTGCCAATAGCCAGAGCGTAGGTCTATGGAGGAGAAGAATTTGGCTCCGTAGAGGCAGTCTAAGGCATCGTCGATGCGAGGAAGCGGATAGACATCTTTTTTAGTGATCTTATTCAGGTGACGGTAATCCACACAGAAGCGCCATGAGCCATCTTTCTTCTTGACCAAGACGACGGGGGAAGCCCATGGACTGTGAGAGGGCTCAATGATGTTCTTCTGCAGCATTTTTGCCACTTCCGCCTGGATTACCTGTCGTTCTGCATGGGAGACCCGGTATGGTCGGCGGCGGATCGGAGGAGCGTCGCCGGTGTCGATGCGGTGCGTAACGGTAAGAGCTTGGCCAAGGGCGCTGTTATGGAGGTCGAAGATGTCGGAATAGGACTCGAGAAGCGCACGCAACTGACAAGATTGAGCAGGGAGCAAATCGGAGGGCATCATTGCCGTGATCGCGTCAGTCGAAGTAGGAGCGTGAACAGGATCTGCAGGAGCTGATGCATGGGCAGGGTCCAATGGGGCAACTGGGCAGGAGCCAATAGGGGAGAACGTTGCCACGCATATGCCAGGGGGAAGGACTTGGGCTGAATAGCTGAAATTAATTAACGGTAGTGACACGCTGTTTCCCCTGATTGTAGCGACAGTATGGGGCAGTGCAACGTTGCGGTGCAGCAAGACATCTGCAATAGGGGCGACTAAGTAGTCACCATCGGCCACTGATGAGGTAGGACGTAGGGTAACGAATAAGGCGGCTAGTGAGGGCAGAGAAACTTGGTCGGGCGAATACAGTCGGAGAGAATGCAAGGGTTCAGGATCTATGGTTGGGAGATCGAGGTGTAGGACGCCTTGCGAGCAGTCGATCAGGGCGGAGTGTTCTGACAGGAAATCGAGGCCGAGGATGAGGTCATGAGCACAAGGGTTCAAAACAGTCAACTGCACCGGAAGGTCATGGCCAGCAACACTAACGCGTGCAGTGCAGAGTCCGTCAACACTAACTGTTCCACCGTCCGCGACACGCACTCGAGACCGAGCCGGCGTGAGAACTTTACGTAAACGACGACGAAGTTGTGCACTCATGACAGAGATATGCGCACCAGTGTCGATAAGCGCACGCACGGGGACACCATCAACACAAACGTCTAGTTGGTTCAAGTGGGAGGTCTGTAGAGGATTTGTGGGCCTGGTCGTGGATGCAGCGTCACCTCCGGGAGCTGCATCAGCTAGTTTTCCAAGTCAGAGCGGGCGTATGAGGCTGCCGAGGATCGAAGGTGCTGCGGGGATCGGAAACGCCGGCCTCGGGGAGATGGAGAGCGGGAAGAACGACGTGGTCGGGAGCTGGCGAGATCATTGGCCGAATCTGATTGGTCATGAGGTGGTCGGGGCGGAAAACGGGGGGGCATATCTGAACGGTTGGCATAGGAAAGCTCGGTGCGAGGAGTCGGAAACCATCTATTGCGGCAGTGCCGGGAAATGTGGCCGACACAGGAACAATTGAAACATATTGGGCGATCATCAGGCGTCCGCCACTCTGCTGGATTACGGTAGCGACGAAAGTACGGAGCCCTTGGACGGAAAACATTCCTGGTTGGTGGGCGGACGCTAGAGTTCCCGATGGAACAGATAGCGTGTGAGAGGTCCAAATTTGCGAGTTCCTCTCGCACGACGGCTTGAATGAGGGAGACATCGGGCAAGGGGTGACTGGGAGTGGTAGGTTGAGGGGCCGCAGGTGCACAGGCCTCCATTTCGCGGCGAACGATCCGGGTGACTGCGTCGGTGATATTGAGAGGCGAAGTGGGAGGTGGGCTAGGTGGTGGCTGCTGCAAAACACACGTAGATGTGGCGGCCGTATGGGGAAGGCGTTCAAACTGTGGAAATATGCGCCGGCTCTTGACTTGCTCGAAGAGACGGCACTCCTTAATAACGGCATCCACGGTATCACATCCTTTGCACAGAAGCAAATGGAAAGCGTCGTCCGCGATCCCCTTCAGGATGTGGCCCACCTTTTTGTTTTCCGACATGGAGGGGTCAACCTGGTGGCATAAGGAAAGGACGTCTTGTATGTACGTGACGTAACCCTCACTGGAGGACTGAGCACGCGACTCAAGGTGTTTCTGGGTTGCGAGCTTCGAAGCATCCGGAGGTCCGAACAGAGCGCGAAGCTTTTCCTTGAAGATGTCCCAACTCGTTAGTGCGTCCTCGTTGGTGTCGTACCATTGCCTTGCTGTGCCAGATAAATAGAAAATTACGTTTGCCAGCATGACGGTGGGGTCCCACCTGTTATGTGTGCTGACACGTTCGTACATGGAGATCCATCTCTCGACGTTTTCAGTTGAGGCACCGGAAAAGATGTCGGGGTCACGGGGATGAGCCATGACCATGAATGTAGTGGCAGTGGCACTTGGCGAGTCGCCGGGCTTCGTCATTGTAGCGGTCCCGGTGTAGCGGCCGCTGCGAAGCTCCGTGTTGGGATAGTCCAGAACGAGAGGAAGGGGAAAGTCCTCACCTCCACCAAGATGTTACGTGGCAGGAGGCGTTCACGCCACGAAGAACACTGGTGCACTCACGCTGAACAGAACACAAGCACAGGGCGCACCGGATGCCAAAACACAGGCCACCGTCCAGAATCCGGAGCCCAAGCACGCGCCAAGCGCCCTCTCACTTCGTCGGCCTCATCTTCTCTGAGTCGACACGTAGCAATAGTAAAGACCCCAACCACCATCTCGTCAAAAGCTTTGTTATACCCGCTACAAGAGAAATTTCTCTTCAAGCCCACAGGGGAATCCCCTAGGTAGAGTAGTTATCAAACATGTAAATCAGTTACTACCACCTACACGAGTGCAGCCACATGCCTACAAAGAAAAGGTACCCAGCTTTCTTAGAATGTTGTTTGAATAAAAATTCATCCTGTTTTGGAGCTCAAACCCAGCACCTAGGGCAGCATCTAGGGCAGTCAGTCTACTAGCCAAACAGGGCGGCTAACAGATGGCAGGGAAAGGTTGCACTGAGCAACAACTCGAAGCATGAATGATGTTGCTAATTGGTTTCCCGAGTGAAATCTACTCCTCTCCAGCAGACACCATACATCACATCTGCACCATGGCAGGTGTCTGCCAACATCTGCCACCTGAATGCACACTAGGTTAAAATATGATTATCACAACAGGTCTGCTGAGAGTAGTAGTGCAGATCAGTGGATTCAGAATGCCACTGCAGCTTACAGCTGAGGCAGCGTGCATGCAAGCGCTTGACAGAGCTGTGACACAAAAAAAACAATAACAAATGAACAAATTAAGTGCAAATGTGACACAATTCACATCCCTAAAAGAAATCTAAAGGGGCTAAGAGCAAAAGTAAGGCACTTGCTTTTTCAAAACTGAAAATGCCTGGCACAGAAAAAGAGCATTGGAACAGAGTGCAAGTGACCAGGCCCCACCAAAACACACCACTCAATAATATTGACAGTCAACCAATGAAACATTGCACACCATCTTACATAGCACACAAGCGCCAGTTCAATCATCAGCGAATGGAAGGACATTAGCTGTTTTGAGAGGAAGCTAAAGCATGTTTTTGTTTCTATTTTCACAGTGTGCCCGACTGTAATAATTTTGCGAAGGCAATCGTAGCTGCAATATAAGCAAGCTGACTTTATAACTTTTCAAACCTGGTGAGGGGTCCTTTCAGTCTTTCAATGCAATAAGGGAAAAGAAAGAGTAGTCTTGAACTCCTAATATTTAATGGCAGCACATGACCTAATCTGTTATGAAAAAGGATCATTACTGTATGCAGGGAAGAGGCAAAACTAAATGCAAGAATATGTTTACTGAAAGCAAGGCACAAGGTGGCAATAACAAGCAGCCCCATACACATGCAACTTACTCACCATGCCTTGTAATATTGTTGCGTGCTTCAATCAGCTTATTGTATGCATAACCGTACACGTGGGGTACACACCAGCTGCCAAGAGCCAAATGGCCATCAACACACACTACTGGACTGCGATTACAGGACGAGTTGCTGACTGGCACTACGTCGAATTCCTTCCTGCGTATGTAATGGACAACAAGTTAACAACTTACATCATTGAAGCACTATGCGCAACTTTCAGAGCAGCACATGCGAAAAGTACGTGGGTTTTAGCGCTGAAAAGAGTAGAATACGTACACGAACGGCTCCTTTTTGAAGACGTTTCCCAGATCTTGCAAAATGCGCTCCGCCAAAGATTCGCTCTCCATAGCTGTCGTAATCCTGAAAAATAAAGAATCAGAAGAAAAGACGACGAGAGTACAGAAATGTTCATGGATCTGTTTCGGCCTCTTCGTGTCTCTGCGCTATTAGCGAGACCTTTGTCGGGGTTTGCTCACAGACGGTTCCTCGCAGCGAACTCCATGCAATGAATTATCGCAGTGCAACACTTCTGCAGCGATTAGCAGAACTGACGGCAGGTATATGCGTACGCAACAAAGTTCAATTTACTAAAGCAAGCAGTGGCAAACAAAGCGTCTGCCAAAGCCGCACCTGGCAACAACTTTTCATATGACAACCAGCGATGTATACACGGCACTCAAATATCACTGATGTAATTTGGAATTGCGCTTTACCTGTGAGAAGCTCTTGCCTTGGATGTTCTTGCAAAAAACAGGCGCTCACACGCACAACCTCAGGCAACCAGTCATGCTGAGAGAGACAGCGCGGTCGCCTTGTAAGCAGCAAGCCCCGGACGATATGCACGAAACGAGAGAGAAAATTACAATCGCCGTCATTCCGAGGCTTCGGTTTGAGTAAAGTGCGTTCTAAGGTTCTGCGACGGTGAGCGGGCGAGGCAAATAAAAGCTCATTTGGACCAATCTGGTGCGCTAACAAGGGCTCAAGTCCCGTTGCTACCCCTTTCTAGTTTGCTTTTTTACGTTCAAGCTATCCCGATGTGCCGGTGTCGAAGCCGTTGTCAGCGAAGCCGGCAAACAATCCAGCGAAGCCGGCTGAGAGGAATAATTAAGGCACAGTTACGTAGTTGAAATTCTTTCAACAAGAAGCAATCAGCGGAGTCAAATGCAAAATTTTAAACTAGCTACATACTTTAAGACTAGTGAAAAATATTTGCTTGCTATATTTTTTGCTTTATGAAACATGCTAGCTAAACACAAAGCAATAAAGTCCCTCTAGCCAAGAACAGTCAAGCCATGGCCAAGCGCCAAACCAAACTTGTGCCCAAACATGGCCCAAGTGCCTTCGCTGCTTTCGCTTCCTTGCCGTGTTTGCCTCGCATGTTTTGACCTGCTGGTCTTGCTGGCGACTTGAATGGTAAAGTGTGCTTGCAGGGATGAAAGTGAAGCTCCTTTGTTTGCGTACGAGTAGACTGTAGTGTTTTCCTAGCCGTGCCGCTTCGCTGTGTCATCGAGAGGAGTGCTGCTGGGATCCTACATTGTGAAGAAGACCGACTGCTTTCTTTTGCGGTAGGTCAAGATCACTCGTGAAAGTACTCCTTGAAACAAGACAAATGGTTGAGAAACATTTCGAAGCAACCGCCACCGAACGACCACCAAGCTAGTTAAATAATTGGGTCGACAGCACGTGATGTTCAAAATAGTAGTGTGATACTGGAAGTTAGCTAAAAACGCGCGATCAGTGTACATACGCTGAGGAAGCGTGTATTACGAGGATGAATGACAAGCCAACGTGAGTGCGCAAGTGCCAGGAGTGTATTCAATCATACTTTACACTGGTCAGTTCTTCGGAAGGCGCCCGACTTTCGTAATAGCAGTCCGTTTCATTGGTTTGCATGTGCACTCGTATTCATTCAAGTTTATGCTGTGGTGGATTGTTTACTGTTTATGCCGCGGCGGAATGCTGTCTGTTAAGGCGTGGCAACATTATCATTTGTTCTCAATTCTTTCATTTCTTTTGAGACGATTGTGGCAAACGATTTTTATACCGATGACGCTACTGCGTGCAGCTTCGTCCCTCGCCACTTTCTCTGTTTATGGTCGCCTCACCTGTTGGCCTCCGCCCAGTGTCATTGCCGCTATTTTTTGTCTTCATTACATGTGAGCTCATCCTTATCAGAGTTGTATGCAGAGTGCTGAGCGACGTCTGCCAGCCACAGAATTTTTTTTTTTTTAGTGCACCCTTTGGGTAGATGACTGCGCTGTCTGCTGCACTCCTGTGCTGAGGACCAGGACGGTCAACGTTTCTGCTGTTACATCCACAAACTACTTCATCTGCCTTATGGTTCACTTGTACTGCCACTTGTACTCGCACTTGTCTCATTTCAGTGATTGAGTCAAGGAAAGAACGAAAGCTTAAAAGTTTTGCCAGAATTATTATTAATTGGTGAAATGCTATTGGCATTTGGTAAATGGTTGACATGGTTGAAAGGGCTTCATTTGATGGCTTAGATTCCACACTGTGGATAAACTCCTTGTGAGAACAGAAATGAACGCACTGCAACATGCCATTTCACATGTGCCCTGAAAAGTAACTATACAAGCCCTGTTCTTCCACTATGTCCTGTGTTTCACACTGCTTTAAGATAAATCGGTTCCAACTTGCCCAGTTTTCTGTTCTCGTTGACTCCATGTTTCTGCACCATTAAGGATTAATTTTGGTGAGACCCACCATCACTAGGGGCTTCTGCACCAACGACAGTCATGTGCACTGGCTGCAGTGTTATTTTTCTACTGAAGGGGCATGCTTTGAAGCGGTTTCATATATTCTGTGCACTTATCTGCAGGCAATGTCTTTCTGGAATCCGTATCAGCCACCACCACCCCTGCCTCCAAACAACCAGGCCTTTGGAGGTGCGGCTTGCTCTGCTGTGCCTAACCAGGGATACCCAGCATGGCCACCTGTGCCCGTGCCTCATTTCGCTCCGCCAATGCCAGTGCCAGGCTATGTTGCTCCGTATAGTGCGCCACCTGCTGCACCGCAGCCTTTTCAGCCACCTCCTAATGTGCTTGGCCTACAGCAAGTGCAGCAGCCTTGTGTGCCTCCTCAGTTTCTTGTAAACAGTGGCACTGTCAACACGCCACCTCCATGGGCAAATAACTGTGCCTCAGCACAGCCTTTAACCACGCAAGCGTCTGACAAACCAGCAGAGGAAGAGTCAGAGGGTGATCTACGGCTGGGACATCTGCCGCAGTGGCTGCAGAACAAGGTTCAGGCATATGAATCCAGCAAGAAGGCGGTGCCATGCTCGAAATCAAGCTCTTCTGTAAGAGCCATTTTTTTCTCATTTTTTTTTTTTTTACTGGAATGTGTCATCTTAAATTTTGTGCATTGGAATGTGCATAACATATGCTAGCGTAGTTTTAGACTTATGCCATGCACTTTCTTAATTTGGCTCTTTGACATGTTTTCATTATTGATTAGCCACTCTGAGGGCTCCTCGTGTATCGTCAAGGCCACCACTAGAAAATTATGCCAATTGGTGCACACTAGTAAGAGTTAATTCCATTCGCAAAATTCAAAATGGAAGCAGGGATAAAGATTGAAGGAAACTACATTTCAATGGCCCATCTAACTCACTGGGTGAAAAAATTGGCCATTGCCAGTCAGTACCACACCTGACCCACAACATGACAGAAATTTGCATGCTATAGTTGCCTTACCAGGCCAAATATGATGTTCCCAATCCGGCATTTGGATGTGCCGGTTGTTTCACACCTGAGGTCAACACGGGAAAGCGTGGCTGCGTTCTTTGGAGCATCAGTGCATCCATTGTGGCTGCACCAGTACGCAACGTGGCAGATGAAGTGAAGCACCACTTCCAGATCCCTCTTTGCCTGCTCCATTTTGCTTCGATGCTTAGTCATTCTGGATGTTCTAGCACTCAAAAGAGCACTGCCATGCCTGCCCCATGTTCCGTCAAAGTGAGAAACCATTTGTACATACGTTGCCAGTGGGGCAAGTGAGAAGACAATATGGCTCCCAGATACCTGCTTATAATTTGAGGTGTATGTATATTGAAAGTTTTAAATATGAATATAAAGAAAAAGTTATTTCGAAGATTGAATCATATATTGAATATCTGTTCATTATGAAAAAAAATTTCAGAAAAAGATAAATAAGCAGTTGTTATTGTACTTCCATATGTGCATTTCAAAGTAGTGCATGTCGTTTGCAATCACTCAGGCAGATGAGTGTCCAAATGCTTTTGCAATTAGCTCATACGAAATTTGCCCTCTGCTGTATGTCACAGATGCAACAGCCGTCAAGCCTGACAAAAAAAACTGAATATATGCATTCTTTAAGCATCATTTTAAAACATGATTGTGCATATGATGTGATATGGCAGTTCTAATTACGCTTGACGACAATCTTCAAGCCAATGTGTACACAAGTGCCTGCTGAACCCTAAGTATATCAAAGAATAATTAACTGAGGGGGATAGGCAATTGCTCGATGGCTGCTTTCAATTTCTATCCAAAGTGACCTCGTCCTTTGCTTTAACACGGCACCTAACGCTACCATCAACGTGTGCATGGCAAACAACCAGAGTTGCTGAAAACCAACAGAGGATGTGAGGATCCGAGCAAAATGTGCTCAGAATAGACAGTTACTTCCATTATTGTTGCAAAAGACGGTGGCATGAAGTCCAGTTCATATTTCTTTTGGGAGAAGAGCCAACGAGCTGATATTAGCACATAGAAACCGCAGAACAGATTGCGGTCACGTGGAATGCATGATGCCAAACACACATGCACACATCTGGCTAGCAGATAACACAAGGACTAAACCACGCTAGTTGTAGTCCCTTGACTTCCGGCAGGTGGCGACTCTGCTTGATTGCACGGCCAACAAACGAACCAAGTGCAAACTAAACATCTAATCAGGCATCATTATAACAGCCAGTGGCACTTAACATCCACTACTGAATATTAGCACTATGTTCCAGCATAGCAGCCTGAAAAGGGAATTTTTTGGAGCTGTTAAAATAGTGATTAATGTGGTTTCAAGGCTCTTTCTTACTGTTGAGGCATTGCCAAGTTCAACTGTGCTTTGTGCAGACAAAGGAACTATATGCTTTATTTGTGTTACAGACCTCTTAGTTAAAGTTATGACAGTGAATTCTACCATCACTTCAAATGATTCTTTAGTTTCTTATTGTACCTTGTAATTTGGTATAGTCGTAGGCTGTCATTCTTTTCTTTCTAGTGAGCATATTCACAGATTGAAGGATTATATTGTATATGGTGCTCATATACTTTGCGGACCATAAACTGCACGTTGCACCAATTTATTTTCAGTATTATTCAATTAGCTGTCTTTGTTTGTGTTTCTAATTTGTGAATTGATAATTAAGAAAAACTTTTGTTTTGATTCTGTGACTTATTGCAGCCACTGGCCACACTGAGAGAAGCACTAGAGGCCCTGGAAACTTTGAAGCAACTCGAAACATTGGCTAATAGCCTTCTTCATTGCGAAAGTGATGAGCAGTGGTCAGTTCTTATGCAGCACGTCGAAGTGCACCAGGTTTGTAGTGCACTGAATTCTTTATGTCACATTGCATTTCTTTGGTACAGGGGCAACTACTGCCAAGGGGTACCAGCTGCAATGTTACTGGCAGTATTTACAGCACAGTCATTCACCTGTGGCCATTCAATTTCTCTGTCCATTTTTGTTAGCTTATTGACAGGCTTTTTGCTTTCCGGTGTGGTTAGTTACAAATAGAGTTTGGATTATAGAGGCATTGCAAACTTTCTGTTGTACTGGTGGCACCATGCTTGCTCTCCTGTTTCTTAAAAAGCAAGATGCTGATGGTGCCATCTGTGTTCCTTTCCTGTGACATCTGTTCATGCCGCCTGTTTGCCATTGGGCTCATGAACCAATTCAACCAAAATCAAGTTCCTTTTAAAGCACTTGCTGCCTCTTTTTCTGTGATTTGGCCATCAGCACCCTATTTGCAGAGCTGTTGGTATTCGAATGAGTTAAATCCTTCAGATTGGTGTAAATGCACAAATTTTTTATGTCCTGTTCATTATGCATGTGACTATCATGCTTGGCATTATATTTCTTGTGCTTTCTTACTGACAATTCCTTCTGATCTAATTTTTGCCCAGGCAAAAATGCAGTCGCGCTGCAAAGAACTTTCAAAGGAGGATGTTTTGTCTCGACTGATGACCACTGTTGAGCGGCGGCGTAAGAAAAGGGTAGGATTTCACAGCTTTCACTGTCAGTCCTTAAGAAAAGGGCTGCTATTGCATCCGTCTTGCACAAGTGCATAAAATGCTTACTGTGAGCAATGCTGTTCTTTCATCGTGGGGGCTTTGGCATTCAGCTGTTGAGCCCAGATGTCCAAATTTCAGTGGAAATGAAATGGAAAACCTCATGTGCTGTGCTACGCCAGTGTACTTCAAAGAACCCCAGTTGGTTGAAGTTAATCGAGAGCCCTCCCACTATACTTTCCCTCATAGCCCATGTTCAACCTCATGACTCTGAACCCTACATTGGTGCCCTTTATGCTGACATAAAAGAAAACCTTAAAATAGTTAATGATAGCCGATTGCAGTTGTTAAAATTCATTTCTTAATTCTTATGAAGGTGAACAGAGGAACAGCTGTGTACTGCGATTTTGGTGCACCTTAAAGAACATGAGATGCTCTAACATTGTTGTTCTTTATGCTTGCATAAAAGAAAACTATTATAATGATAGTTGATCACAGTTGTTAAATTCATTTCTTAATTCTAAGTTGATAAAGGTGAACAGAGGAACAGCCATATACTAAGGTGCTGGTGCACGTTAAAGACTCAAGATGGTCGAGATTAAGCTGGAATTCCGCATTGCAGCATGCTTCTGAGCATACAGTGCTGGTTTATCAAATAAAACACCACTGACTTACCTTGATCAGCCTGTGTAAAGTGTCCAGCAAGTGCTTTGTCAGCATTTTATCTTTTGATGTAATGGGATGTCCACTGTATGGCCTAAGGATGCAATAAATGGCTGTACGTTTACTGAGTACATTCACGGGCCACGCACCGAGATGATGTCCGGCAATTAGTGCCTGCTGTGCTGATGTTACAAGAGTACCATTCCACTTGCATTCTCATCTAGGAGCGGCTGAAGAGACAACGTATACGACGTATGCAAGAAGCCGAAGAAGAGAAGATGCGTGTGGCTGCAGTTGAAGCAAATATCAATGCATGCCGTCAAAGGATAGTGGACAAAGCAAATCAAGAAAGACAGGTTAGATGCACTGTCAGTTGTGTGTGGTGGCAACAAGCTGATGTTCATTGTGCACATACGGTCAAACAGCCTTCAGAGGTGTAGGTCTCGAGATAAATTTATATTATGCAATGCTTATAGACAGCAGTTTCACTCATAGTTACGTTTAAAAATAAAGAACTTGCAAACTCTCTTTATATGTTTGAGGTTATCAACACTGTACCTGAACGTAGTCAAGGAAAAGCACTCTGAGGAAAATGCGTGAAAGAAGAAAAAAAAATGCAGTTTCACAGTTCACTTGTTCGGTAATTTTTACATGTTCTTAAGAAGGGTTCCAAAGGTTACAGCTAATTACAGTAAACAGACATTGATCTACCAAGCAATCGCTATTCTAAGTAAACATGAAGGTATAATGAATAGATAGCCCTGCTAAATTAAAAAATATATATAGAACTTTTCTTATGTCAAACGCATGTGTTATGTAGATTGCTGCATATTATTTTTGTTATGAACATTTTTTTTCTGATGTACTGTTTTTATACACAGTGTGTACTCCTGCATCAGTGCTCATAGAATACCTGTAACGTGTTAAAATTCTTATGAACTTTGTCTGGGCATATGATTTTTTTTGTCAACTGAGTATATGTGTAGTATTGCTTGTTTTCTTTTCCCGGTATATTGTAAGTCATTTTTGTTGAATGTCGAATGGAAAACCAAAATTTCTATGTTAAGTGCACCTTTTTTTTTACGCTGTACGAACAAAATGGAGGCAGAGACCTCGTCAGGCTGTATTAGCCTTTAGTCGCTGCCTCCGCAGGAAATGCCCTGAAATAAAATGTTTTTGATTTGATTTTGGTAATTGCACTGTATCATTTAGTATCTGCAACCTTTCCTGCTCTTGCTGTGCATCGCAGGAAGAAGAAATGAAAGAGGAGGCAGACTCAATCCTCAGTGAGATCCGCTTCAAGATCAACCGCACAAGGGAGCACCTGGAGAAGCTGGAAGCCCTAACACAGCTTCGAGCTGCTCGCAAAGAATCGTACCAGCAGAAAGGTGTGCACGTGCAGCTCAAGATAAGCCTTGGTCTACTGACGGGCAAGGGTTTAGAGTGAAGTCCCTCAAACTTCGTAAAGTAGCGACATCTCCGCTCCCTCCTTCGTCTCTCTCTCCTGCAAGTGTTGCTTCTGCGTCAAAGATGGCGTCCAACGCCTACCTATTGAAGTGCAGGATGGTTGCACCCATCGTGAGAGAGAAGGAAAGAGGGAGGAGCGAGCAAGGGTCTGCATTATTTAAAGGTTGGCATTACTTTACAAAGCTTTAGTTTAGTGCCAGGCCGTCTAGCCCTTGTCTTCCTGTAGTATAAGCTGCCCACTGCTGTGGCTGAATAGCTGTGGTGTTGCACTGCCGAGCACGAGGTTGCACTTATGTTGATGGGGTCGATATGCAAAAAGCACTTGTGTACTCGGATGTCACCGCACATGAATATAAATATTAGAAAGTTGAAATTAATGCGGAGCCCTTCATTGCAAAGTGCAGCATTTTTTAGATGTAGCCTTGGCTTGTACAGTGCACATGCATTTTTGCCATCTTAACGTTTGTTGTAGTAGACTGAAAGGGTAAATATATATATATAGCAGGTACTGCTGCGCAGAAAATTAGCTTACAACTTGCCAGAGAGGTGCTGTGCGAACAGGTGGCTTGAATATATTCACAGTTTCGAGAAAGGTTGCTTCTGCTGCAGAAAGGGGGTATGAGACGGTCAGGGCTACGCCTTCTCATGTCACTTTTTTATTCCTTGTGTCTTTAAAATCTTTGAGTCCAAAACTAAAAACAATTGCTCCTTCTGAAACTGCTTGACCTTAAAATATGGAAGTTCATACTCTCAAAAACAATAGATTCATTCTTTACATCAAGTCTACAGTGCTTTCCATGGAAACAGCGCTTTCATAGTGTATCTCAGTTTTGAGCTCACTTGAACCCGCCATGGCTGCTGAGTAGCTTTTGCATTTGATTGCTGATCCCAAGGTAGCGGCTTCGATCCTGGCTGCTGCGGCCGTAGTATAAAAATTCCTGTGTGCTATGTGTTGCAGCACAAACCCTGGGTAGTAAAAAATTTAACCGGAGCCCTCCGCTGCAGTATCTCTCGTAACTCATGTATCATTTCAGGATTAAACCTTACAATTCACAATTTTAAGCTCACTCCTATTGCTTTGCATATGTGTTTGGTTAGGTATAGCTGTTGGAGACAGCTACCGCCTTGAGAAGTTTACATCAAATGTACTGTGCAGAGATCATTGGGTGGTCTTTTATGACTTTATGCTATGTTCTGGGCTATAAAGCAGTTATAAATGTTTCTAGTTCGCCAGGTTTCCAGTACTACTTTATTGCTGGTATTTGTGTAGCATTTACATTTTTGCATTGCATTTCATGCAACTTTTTACATTGCATTGCTCTTTGCTTGCACGCGCCATATCTCAGGCATTGCTTCATTTTAGTCCTTCCTTTTTGGCAGGCCTGTATGTTGCTCCAGAAGCAGACAGCAACTTTGAAGATGGCATTGTGTCTGTACAGCACCTCCTTGAAGACCAGCTTTCAGATTACCTGAAGGAAGAGACTGCACTCAAGGTTATGCTCGAAACAGAACACAAGGAACAGTATGAGAGCACCAAGCTTGCGAAGAAGCAGGAAGCAGTTCTCAGGAGTTTGTTTGGAAGCACTGGTATGTCTCCTTTCTTATTTGTTTTGTTCATTACTACTTGGGCACGGAGCATCGTGTAGTGCTGGTGCATATCTGGGTATGGGTTTAGGATTTATTGTTGCGAAGCAATACTACTTTAGCTACCACCTCAGCCCATCAAAACGCGAGGCTGTGGTAGGCACGGTTGACCTTTAGCATCACGTCTGGTGTGACGTCACACCATCTGTGTAAAAACGGGGCCCCATCTCATGCTGTCGCGATGCGAGGCGGTAGGCACGGAGCGGCGGCCTAACTCGCGCTCCTCTCACCAGGGGCTCCGCATTCGGAGTGACGTCACACCATCTGTGTAAAAACGGGGGCCCGGCTCGAGCCGTCGCAGTGCAAGGCGGTAGACACAGAGCGGCGGCCTAACTCCCGATACTAGCATAAGCTTAACCAAAGTATCACCACAAGCGGTACAATAGCAGAACCCACGTATTGCTTCGCAATTACCAGGCTTAACCAAGCTAAGCCACCACCAATTTTTTGTTTGGCATCACGATTAGAAACTTGCTGGGATTTTTCACTTTTGTATACAGTAGCGGACAGATTTTTCAGACTTCAATAATGCATAGGAACCGTCACGCATATCATAGGAACATGTACATATTCACAGCCATTTTTGTGGACTCTGTGGAGTTCTGGAGTTCAATTTTTCGGACTGAAATATACACTAGCATCACTGTGGAGTCTGAAAGTTTAATTTTTTGGCCCTTCGAGCGAGCATCTTTGGCAAAACCAGCCCACTTTTCGCTGCCGTGGAAGGCGGCCTCTTGTATTCAGTCAGATAGACTTGGCAATATCTCTTCATCATTGCTATCACTCAAGTTAACAGCTTGCTCTGCATTCCCATCAAGACAGCCTAGAAACAAAAGCCCGCGAGATGCACGCAAGGTTGGAGGCAGCAGGCGGCAAACACGTTGATATCATTACCCGCAGCCCGGGGAGTGAGTGGGATTGAGGGAAGTGTTGTGGGGCTCTGAGATGATTATACTTTTTGCTTCCCATGTTTCTGCCTTGCAATGACAGTGCAATTTAACACCTGTGCTTTCATATTTACCATTTTCTGGAACATGCAGTCACTGACCGATTTTTCTGACTCGGCAGGACCCGCAAAATGTTCGAATAATCCAGCAGTCTGAAAGATCTGCAATCTTGAAAACAGTCACTCTGTTGAGAAAAACTGGCTTGGAAATTCTTGAGATTTGCCATTTTCCGTGTTCAGCTTGCAAACGATGATATTAGCTAGTGAATGAGCCAGAGTTATGCTGTTGTCATGACTGCATAGCTCACATCATCAATGCTAAAATGTGTGAAACGGTTTTGCGGCATGCCGAGAACCGTGCCGAAAACGAATTCTATGCCAGTGCTCCACATTGCATGCCGCCCAACGGGAGCCACACGAGGTGAGAACAGAGTCTATTTCCATGAGCAACGATGGTCATGAGGACTGAGGCTCTGAGGTGCTCACTTTCCGCAAGTCTTAAATTCTCTAATAATAAGATAAGTGTGTGGAGGCTTTCCTGCTTGTGCTATGTAAATTTCCATCTTTACTCCATTGATTTAATTTTTACAACCTGTGCTTCTTTTCTCATATAATGAACCTTTGCTTGCCTTTTTTTTGCTACTTGGAACGCATGCATATTCATAATTTCATCATGTGCACAATGAAAGTGCCAGCAGGAAAAGTTTTACAAAAAAAGGGATGTGGTGAGACTTATGCCAGCGGTACTTGTTTGAGTGCTGAGAGATCCTGTGCTTGTTTCCAGTATGCAGAAATAGAAAAGGAAACTAATCTCTGCAAGCATCATTAAGTGAACATTCTTTTTGAGCAGACTGTGCAATAAGTGGGGCACTTCTGCGTGTAACAAAACAGGGAATTCCCTTCTGTATTATAAGATTTTTTTGTTATCCGAGTATCTGTGCTACAAATTCAGAGAAGGGCGAAGATACAGTGAATGAGATTCGTTGTCTTGCATGAAGAAAAGTTCAGCAGGAAGTTTTATTACGTGCATATCACTTCATGTTAAGAGTTTCATAATATTATCAGAAGATGGTTTTTCTGTCCATTTTGATGTCAGATGGCAACACTAATGCACGCCTGTATGGTATTGCTTTGTTTGCTTGCACAGAAGTTGACCCTGCTGTACTCCCATTCAATAAACTGTACACATCTTCAAGCGAGAACCTGGAGTCTCTGAGATGGGTGAGGTGAGTGTCATTTTTTCTCATGAGCTAGGGCTCAGTTATGCTGACTTTTCGTGCACAAATTTTGTTCTATTTTTCTTGATTTCATCATTGCATGATAGTTTTTGTACATTTTCCCCTCCCTGAACTACACGGACCAGCTCTGAGCTCGAAAACAAGAAAAGGGGGAACACAAGACTAAGCTGTCCTTTTTCAGTGAAGCCGTGTGTGCGTGCACGTGTGTGTAGTCTAGTGTAGTACATTTATTTGTGCCATGGATCTGAGGTCGTCAGTCTCAGTTTGAAATTAAAGAAATGTATCATTTTCGCGCTCCGTTGTTTCAGGAGGTTGTACCTCTATTGAGTGGTCTGAAATCAGAGGGTTGACTTGTCTACGTGGCTTAGTTTAGGCTGTAGCAAATATCAACTGATGCGTGGCTGTGTTCTTGTTTTTTTTTTCCTGTTTTATTCTAGAAATACATGGGACCAGTTTCGTGTGCCCCCAGATCATCCTGATGGCTCCTCAGTGCCTGTGCAGTGGGTAGTGCCCCCAGAGCCTTCTTCTCACTCGTGGGCTATGTTCTGCGTGTCCTAGGCGGAAGCTGGTGGTTTGAAGAAAACTCGTTTGATCAGGGATGGTCATTACCAAGTGTATATATAGTTGTACTGTTACGGCAGTCAAGGAATTTAAAGTGGCATTCAAAGCATGTTTGTGCTTTTGCCTAAAAGCTTTGTGCACAATTCTTATGGGTAAAAGTGGAAAGGTCCTTTAAATTTTAGCTTAAAGGCAACCCACATCGTACCTGGAACATGTTTTATGTTTTCTGTTAGACTGCATGACTGCAGTCGACATGTCTGTTTTTATTTGTGACATGGATTAGCCTGCCTACATCACCTGTAAAAGCTGCGAAATAAATTATTCTCTCTGTACTTTTTTATTGACTTTTTCATTGTTGAAAGGTGATACTAGCTTGCTGAGAAAACAAGCTATGCAGACATTTTCTAGTTCCAATGTGCGATAGGTTTTTGAAAAATCTGTCGCATGTGTTCACTCCAAGAAGTTCTCATTTTATCAATAATACTGAATGCAACAAAAAATCCTTGTTCCCCTTTCATATTTCAGTTCTCACATGGTATTGCTTTGCAACTTGAGACTGGACAAAAAGGAAAAGATTCATTTTAAATTGGACGTAAATTTTGTCTATGGTGTTAAGGAGAATGTGATGCAGAGCATGAAATTAAGCGTTGAACATCCAGTTTCCAGTGCTAATTAGTGTCAGTGCCAGAGCCATTTAACAGGGAACTGGTTTGTTTTGCTAGTCAGGGCACATGAGTCCTGCATGTGGGAACTGCTGTGTCCATTAGGCATGCTACTTCTGCACTGTGTCACAGTTTCCTGCTGTGGTGGGGTTCGGCTTTCTAAAGCAGCATGTGCAGCACAACGGCAGCCACATGAAAGAATTCATTGAAACAGCTGGCTCAAGTAAGAGCAGTTCAGTGTTGCACAGTGTTGGCTGTGCTGGATTTTGAACAAGACAGGGGCAAGATTGAAAAGATTTTGGGATGTGATCACGTACATGCTTGGTAAAGTTTGGAGAAGCAGCTCATTTTAATACTGGATTCGCCTTGCTAACTGCTTCAGTTCGTTATTTTGCAGGTGCTAACTTGCGGAGGAGAGCCCATCCTGCGGATGTAGTGAGTAAGTGCGTGTGTTTGCAGGAGAGGACCGCATCTCGTATTTCATCGAAGGTGCTGTGGATGCCCAAAGTCTCCAGTTGAGGTGTTGACGTGCACATGGGGAGTCCAAGAGCGGTTTTGAAAACAGTGCGGATGAGGACTTCAGCCTTGTGCTGGTTGGTTTTGGCAGGGTGTCGAACCGGAACCGAACCCGAACCCTAACCCGGAACCGAACCCGAATTTTCGCCCGGAACCGGAACCGAACCGAACCCATAAATTTTTCGCCATCTTGGAACTGAACCCGAACCGGAACGATTCAAAGGAACCGTTCCGAACCGGTTCGGGACCCGGTTCAGCGCCACTTTTTTTCATCTCGGCATACTTCTTGTTTTCGGACAAAATGAGATGATCTAGCGCGTAGATTTACCCTCCCGTAGCTGTCTGCGCTGGGAAGTGCGAAAATGGTACCCAGTATATGCGACAGCAAACTTACAGGAAGTCTGGTGCCTGGGAAAAAGTCTAATTGACGCTTCTGCAATGTACTACCGCCAATTCTTTGTGCGTCAGGTTTATGTGAAATCTTGAGTTATTACTCCTCCCCTTTTACATATTTGCGTAAATCTTTAATCAAAATGTTAGGACTGCTCTAACTCAGTAAAGTACTAAAGAAACCAAATTTTTTGCTTGCGTGCTTTCTTCTTTCAAACGATGTGTTAGACGTTGGTGTACACGGAGCATGGCGTGGTATTTCACCAACACGCAATAAATAATTTATATTTCAATTTCTTCATGACCCTGTTTCGGTTTCACCAACATAACGATGGCTGTGACGTGTAGAGGAAATTAAGTCGCGTGAGGTGCAATAAAACGGCAATACAACTGCTGATACGTTGTTCGTTGTAACTATAGGTCTTGAAGCTGGCTGATTTAAGTGCTATAGTGAGTCAAAACAACGTATCAGCGTTTCTATTAGTTTTCTCGTGCCTCACTGGACCTAAAGTTGAAATCATGTAACAACCATCATTTGGTTGATGAAAGTGGAACAGCATGGGAGAAAAAATTGTTTTCTAAATTATTTAGTGGCAGTAGGCGAATACCACACGGTGGTCCATGTATTCTAATATCTGTGGCGTAATTTGAAAGAAGAAAACACGCAATAAAACTGGGTGTCTACAGTCATTTAAGCACCGATTAAGAATGCCTTCCTTTTCTTTGGGTCATTTCCCACAAATAGATGAAATATTAGCGCGAGGATCCAACAACGTTGTGACGGTGGTTTTTGAGAAAAGGAAATGGCGCAGTAACTGTCTCATTTCTTGATGGACACCTGAACCGCGCCGTAAGGAAGGGAGGAAGGTGGGAGTGAAGGAAAAATCAGAAACAGGCGCAGTAGGCGTACACCGAATAAGTAACCGAGCGCCCTAACCACTGAGCCACCGCAGTGGGTAGTGCAACATTTACTTTTGTAGGCGCTCATTATCTCAAACAGCAGGTTCTAAATAAAACCCCTCACGATGTAGCTCAACAAAGAAAAAAAAAGGCTGAATGGCTGTGGAGCTCGGCTGCTGATTCCAAAAATACAAAGACCAGCGTGCTTCCTCGCACGCCGAAAATCCCCAGCTGGTCCTCGATAATATGGAGCCCTCCACTACACGGTCCATCCTATAGCCACAATGTCTACTCGACACATTAAACCCGAGATATTCCTACTATTATTACCAAAAGAAGGATGTATAAATTGGTGCAGCTTGTTTTGTTTTTAGAATCCGTATATTCTTGTTTGTGCGCGACGGAAATAAGCAACGAAAGGCGGGTTCTTGGCAACGGTGGAGATGTACTAATAAGAAAAAAATTAAATACCGAATACTCAAAAGGGCAATGCGGAAATATATGCGCTCGCTGGCATGCGATAGTGATTACGCCCAGAAATATACTACTGCGATTAAATGTAACTGCGATGAAGTGATTTCGTTATCCCTATTCGCTGAAATCGTTCTGCTTCTAAGAAAAAATTGCTGCCAGTCGCCCGCGCGCGGCCCCATCCGCTGTTCTCTCACTGCTCGATCTTAAATTCTCTGTCTGGCGACTTATATCTACTTCTCGCTGTCATACTTCCCATTCGTAGTGTCTGACACGATTGGCTTATGACTGTTGGCGTTTTTTTCGTACAACGCTTGGGCGACTGAATACGTTGAGCCTTCACAACAATCTGCCTCGGCTATATCGGGTACAGGTGGGTGATGGGGGTAGAAAGATGAGTGAAAGTTTTTGAAGGTGCATTTTTACCAGTGAATGCCCGAATGTGCGCCCACCGGAGTGCGCATCAAGGATGGAGGCTGCACACACAAACACACACACACACACACACACACACACACACGCACGCACACACACACGCACACACACACACACACACAACGCGGTTATTTTTGGGAAAGCAGGCTATAGTGCTAACGCAGTAAAAAGAACAACTAACAGGGTTTGTATACTCTATATCCTCTGACTCCGAGTGGGATTCGTACCAATGGCGGCGCAACAGAAAACTCTCTTTACAGATGCTTTAGGCTATTCGGCTATCTTGTAGGCTTCTTTTTATGGTTGTTGCATGGAATATTTGGAACCTTTCTGACCCTTTGTGGCAGATCGAAACTACAGTTGAGCCCATTTATAACGAGCCTGACGGTGACGCGGCTTCCGTTCGTTATATCTGATGTTCGTAGCAAGTGGATTCTTCGTACAACAGCCATAAACACTAAGGCCACTAAAAATGGCGTCTATTTCTTCTAAAACTGCGTTATTCGTGCCTGCTTGTGCAAAGCAGAGCCTGTCGCGGCTCTTTCCAAGCTATCTAGGGCGGTCATTTAATCCTCGTCGAGACCTTGCTGCCAGCTATCAAATTTAGGGACAGGGTATAACTAATCATGAATGAGATGTGCATGGCAGTTGGTGGCAGGTCGGCCCCATAAATGAGATTCCTGGCAGTAGGGAGAACTCGCCCATGGTGTTCAACGTCTCTGTCAGAGCATGCACTTCTGCGATTGTGTGGTCGGCAGGAACGTAGTTATACGAGAAAACATCTGCATGGCTATGGATCAACGTAGCGCTGCCAGAAATCTGCATGAGTCTGGTCACGCGTGTTTGCGAGCTTCTTCTGTCGTTCCTGCATGGGATGATGCAGCGACGAACTAGCGCAGCGCTTGTGGCGCAGAATGCATCCGATGCACTGTCCGCTGTGTGACAATGCCTGCACATGGTAGCGGCGCAAAAGATGGAGACAACTGGGCAGGCTATGCATACCACTTGACCGCCATGGCCAGCAAGGATTTCAGAATTATCAATCGCTGCTTTTAGTTGATCCTTCGGAGCAATAGCGCGATTAGGACAAGGGACCAAGGACGAGTAGACACACACAGCGCTGTGTGTCTACTCGTCCTTGGTCCCTTGTCCTGTTTGCGCTATTGCTTCGAAGTATGAACCAACAAGCCAGGATTTCAACGTTTTTAGTTTATCCGCGACCATGGTCAGTAGCTTCGCTTTCGACGATGCCCCCGTCTCACGCACACCGCGCTTCTTCCATACGGGATGCTTTGCCGAGCCTGCGAACGCGTAGGCAATGATTGCCCTCGTAGGCCATCGACGCGGGTTTGGCCGGCGGTTACTTACTATTTCAATAGAGAGTTATAGCATATCGTTACCGTGTTTAATTTATCGTTTACATTGTTACCAGACGCTGGAGTTTGCGGTTAGCGCTGCGCAGGGCAGTGCCGCCTTTTAATTGCACTTCTGGGTCGACATGTTCTTTCCGGTTGAGAGACACTTTTTCATCTGCGTGCTTAGTGGAAGCACGACCTCTTCAACTTCGTGGGTAGTTTACCGCGCCTCCTCGTTCGCTATAGCCGCGTGGTGCGGCCAGACTTGTTCGTTGCATCTCCGACAAATTTCCATTATGCATATATGAATAATGGAAATGCATATTTTGACGGTAGCACCGCATCCGCTCGTAATAAACGAGGGTTCGTTATATCTGCGGCCGTTAAAGTGGGCTCGTCTAGCTGCACATCCGCGGAATTCGCTTTAATACACTGGTATCAAGAAAGTCCAGGCAGGGCTGCAGATGTATGAGTAGAGGAAGTAATGGCCGATCGCAACATTTGTCATCTGCCTTGTGGAGAGGCCGTACAGGTAAGTGAAAGCGAAGAGTGAGAAAACCGAATGAATCAACACAAAGTTTTCTCGCCAGCACGTCCAGAAAAGACAGGCAAGAACTTAGTCGCCTATTAAGCATAGCTGCCAGAAGGGAGTTGTTTGTAGTTTTCAAAATAAATGCCTGAAACAATTTGGTGGACAAATGGTGCATGCCAGATTAACCACTCTTTATCACTCAATCAAGGGCGCAAAAAATTCTGTTGACGCAAACGTTGCCTTTCATAGCGCCCCAAGAAAAGTCGCAAACATTCGGTGTAGTGCAAGTATATCTTCTTCCTCGCACAATGCTGCACTTGCAAGAATGTTGCAGCTCAAGGTCGCAAACAAACAGGTTGCCAATTTCTTTGGTTTGGTTTATTGGATTTTAACGTCCCAAAGCGACTCTGGCTATGCGAAACACCGTAGTGAAGGGCTGCGGAAATTTCGACCACCTGGGGTTCTTTGAGGTGCACTGACATCGCACAGTACACAAGCCTCTAGAATTTCGCCTTCATCGAAATTCGACCGCTGCGGCCGGGATCGAACTCGCGTCTTTCGGGTCCGCAGCCGAACGCCGTAACCACTGAGCCACCGCGGGGGTGAAATTCGAAGACTATCTTCCATAGTAGACGGCACTCCCCTATCCCCTGGACCTCACCCAATTGCCAAAAAAGCCTGACTCCTTATCTACCAAACTGATAGATGGTGAAGCAACACACTCATCTCCTTCCTTCCGGATCACATAGGCCTCGACCAACTCCCTACATATGCAAACAGGGTTATTAAACAGGACACTTGTCTTATCTACTGGGGGAATCAATTGTTGCACTCGCTGCAATGCAAAACCAAGTTGTACGACACCGCTACTTTTTCCCCCCATCTGTGATGCTCGAACAAATGCTCATTGCTTCCCCACTTAGAAAGACAAGTCTCCTGCTTACTCACCCTGATCGAATTGGTAGCGAGATGGTGGAGGCCTTTATGATCAGGAAGGAAGCAGATGAGCGTGCTTGTTCACCATCCATCAACTTCGTAGATAAGGAGTCTGACTTTCTTGGCAACTGTGTGAGGTCCAGAAGATAGGGGAGTGCTGTCTACTATGGAAGATAGTCTTCGAATTTCGTTGAAACAGATGTCATGACTCGACATTGATGTGCATGCGCAGTATATTTGTTTTATTTTTAATCTTTGTTGTTCTGTTTTTTGGATTGTTCACTGTGTCCTGCGCCTTCATATACTTTTCCGAAAATGTAATAACCTGTTGTTAGTCAGCGTCTGTGTCGTCTCCAGTCTTCCTTTTGTCCTGTTTACTGCGCTTCTTAAGCATGAACCCTTACAAACTGGCACAGTTTTATGTTCTCTTAAACAAATCTTTGCATTTTTTTTATACCTATGTGCCAGAAAAAAGAAAACGCATAGCAAATTGACTGAAACTCATCTGCGTTCTATTTTTTTTTGTCCTGAACCCGTTTGAACCCGTTTGAACCGGTTCGGGACGGTCCGAACCGGTTCGAACCGGAACGGAATGGCCCTCTGGAGCCGAACCCGGAACTGAACCCGAAAGGCGTGAACCCGAACCGGAACCGAACCCGAAAAAATGCCGGTTCGACACCCTGGGTTTTGGTGAGGTGGAGGCGGGGAAGGCTATATTGAACGCGGCTGATTGTAAGGGCCTTGATGAGAGGGAAAAATTGGAAGAAAAGCCCACTGTCTTTCATTTCTTAACTGTAGAATGCGTGTTTCCACTATGCTTCCACGCACTTAAAATGGCACTGAGGACGAATGGAAGTTGTCCTATATCGGTAGGGTACTATGTTCTGTAATCACAAAGAGGCCACTCTCGCCGTAAAAGGTGCTTATACAGGATAGCAACAGCACAAAAATCAAACAGGTATCACCATCACCAGCCAACTTGCCAAATAAAATGCGTGCGTTAACACCGGTTTTTGTACACGAATTCGTCCCCCGTCCTTTTAGGTAACGACGTCACGAGTTTGAATCGACTGGCGAAAATATTTTTAAATCCAGTTTTTCTAGCCAGTTAATGCGTTGTTTGCTGCCGGGCAAACGTCAGCATACCCAGAAATACCCCGAGAATCAATTTTTACCTGAAAGCATTAATTAGGTGGAGTTGTTCTGAGCGTCCCTTTGAAGAAGCCCCAGGCCAAAGCAAAATTTAAGAGATTGCCTGTGAGCAAATACTATTTGCTAGAACTAGTTCGAAATTCGAGACTTAATTGGTGTATAGTTAGTACTATACACCAAGTCTGCATTTTTGGGCGCGCCGCATACCGGAGTCGACATTGCCTACTACGAAGTCGTACCGCGGAGGCGGCAAGGAAAACGTAATGGTGTCTTGGCATCTGTTATGAAAATAGCCCTGCTCATGCCGCACTCGCTTTGCTCCGCAAAATCAGAAATTTCGTCAGCGTGGCCTGGGCCCGGGTCCGTAAGAGTTTGAGATGTAAAGCGCAGCGCAATTTTGGTTGTCTTTTCACATCGTATGCGCCGGAGAAAAAGCTGAGCGTCTCTACCGGACGGCGAAGCTTCGTGTACACTCTCTCGATCGTTAGTGCCGGTTTGTGTAAGCGGGTCAGAAGGTATATGCCCGAGAACACTGAAAGGACATTAGTAGTGCCCTTGGTCAACTGCCGATCGAGACGTTCTGAGGTAACTGCAAGCGCTGTGCCTCTCTTCCAGACAAGCAGGCCGGCAGCTGAAGTGATCGAGTAATGAAATAAGAGTGGCTCTCCTAGATTCGACCGTAGTTCAAAGATGTTTGAGACTGGGCGCAGTGCTTTGCTGCATTGCTGCCTCGGTACGTCTGGACGTGCGCATGACAGCTTCCGGGATGATCCAGGAAGAGGTTGCACGAAGGCTGCTGTCGTGCGCGCGTCAGACGTACCAAGGCAGCTGACGAAGAACCGACGAAACTGGGAACTGCTCTCGGAATATGCTGGCGCACAAGGCTTCGCATGGCAACAGATTGCGTCGTCGACCCAGATTGGAAACGACTGCCCATTTCTACGCGCAACTACATACTATCGACGTATATTTCCCACGCAGTGTCTTGCTGTCTGATCTTGAAAAGGGACACCACCACAGACAGTAACTACCCCCCCCCCCCCCCCCCCAACCGTGTTTCACCCTTCCATTACCAAAGTCGTCTACCGCACGGATGTCGCATTCACTGCTTACCGCAGTAAGAAATGGCCTGAAGAAACAGTCTGACATTACATACGTATACCACCACGTAGAGCCGCATAGAGACAAGCCAGAAACGAATCTTCTGCATCACCACTCTACCGCCTTCATTAGCATGCGTGCAGACAGCCCAAACGTTTTCTGAGAGTTCACCGCCCACACATCACCATGGCATATCAAACATGACCTTACGCTTCACATCGCAGCCCATCCCTTCACGTATATCTGAAATGGGCCTGAGGCAACGAGGCACCGTAGGGAGTAAAAGGGACCTGCTTTCGCGCTTGAAAACCAGTCTTATAGCCGCCATGTCCCCAGGACGCTGCAGTAAGAGTCTTCAAGACCTTCGTCATAACAGTCACATTCGCCCGCCGCTCTAACAGGCCGAGAAACATCATATATCCGCTTAACGCAAACACTTTCGCACGCGCGACCTAATAATACGTTATGAGCCGACCTGGCATTCTCCGTCTTGGTCTGCTCTGTTGCAGGTATACTGGCATAATATAGACGCACCTACCGGGCGTCCTCGCACCCAGCAATCGCCTTACTTTCTCCCACACTTTTTCCTTCCCCATGCTTTTTTAAAATGCGTGGGACAGCCGGGCCGTGTCGTCTCCAGACTTTTACTCCTTTCTTTGGCCTCGCGCCTCGCACGTCTTCCATGTTCGCGACTCGACAACAACCGATGGACTCTCCCAAGCGTCTTGCCCATTGTCCATGAGGACACCCTCGTGTGTGATCTCGGCGGCTCGTTTTGATAGAAGTGTCAGAGTGCTATCTACACCTTATACATTCTAGGTAGACGAAGTTATATGGAGCACTCCACTACGTCGCTTCTTTCTCTGTTCCTTCTCCCTCTCCTTTTTTCATCCCTTCCTTCACGGTGAGATTCGGGTGTTCACCGAGAATTATTCTACCCCAAAAGTAACTTCCGTATTTTTCCTCGTTCCATGACTAGAGGCTGCTAAACTTTTTGGCGCCTAAGCTGCAATGTGGACTATAGGAGACACGTACGCCTCCAGAGGTCTGCGTATTAATTTCGACCATATCGGATTCTTAAGCGTGCACGAAAATTTCAGTCCGCGTTACACATCCACCGAAATGCGGTGGCGCGGTATGGTTCAAAATCGTAACCAGGTGACCACAAGCAGAACACCGCAGTCTCGTATAGCAGCAGGTTTATGTTCTCCATGACTCTACTGTTAGTTAAAAAACAAAATGCGCTTAAATGGGAGTAAATGCCTTGTCCTCTATGGCACCACTCCTAGGCGGGAGTTTATTTTACTCCGCCAAATAGGAGCAAGTGTTGTACTCCCACGATCAGGGGGGTAAAGCTGAGCCAGCAAAGCGGTCCACGCATGGAGGAAGAAAAAAACTAAGGAGGGAGCGTGACGTCACGCGGCCAGCGTTCGCAAGCCGAGTTGTTTTGAAGTCGTTTTCTCCCTCAGTTTTTCGCTCTCCGAGGCAGTCCTTTATGTTTTGGTTCTGGTATGTTTTAGTGCGCGCGTATGCGCGACCCGCGGCGCGGGCGTCTACAGCAAGGAAGTTGATCTACAGTTAGTCTGCCGCGCTAATCGGCGCATGCGCGCGCTCAGCGGGGCTAGACTTTACCGCACGCTATCACGTGGTGCGATCACGGGGGGACACACTTTCTTTTTTTGCTATATCTTTACTTGTTTAGACTAGGCTTCAAGGTTGTCGCCGGACGCTCCCTCCTTAGTTTTTTTTCCTCCATGGTCCACGCATGTAAGTCGCCTTCTTGGACGCCATCTTACAGCACATTAATGTGGCCAGCACAGTTTTTTCTCGCGAAGTCAAGGATGGGTGAAGTTTGAACTTGAATTCGGAAAACTGCGGCAGAGAAAATAATTGTATGTCACTCATACGCGTAATTCAATGTTTTAAATACGTTTTGTAATCTTTAGCATACTGATTGTGGTCATTTCTTTTAATATCGGACGATTGTGAACATGTTCACGAGTAAACTGAGAAAACGCTCTCAGAGTTTCGGCTTTAAACTTCTGCTTTCGAATCTGATTTCAAGTTGCTTAAGCTATGGGATCAAGGCACTTAATGCAAGGAGCTGCATACGACAAGGAGTCACTCGCGCTCTCGTGCACCGCGATGCCACCTTCGTGCGTTGATGCATGTCAAACGCTTTAAAAAAATCGGACATTTCGCATCATTTTGTGAGTAAACGTGGGAAGTGGTACATATGCACAGTTCGCGACAACTGTGTACTGCAAAGGGTGTGAACGAAAATCTCCCTTTCTCTGAATTTCTCTTTAAAGGCCGATGACACGAAGCGAATCAACCTTGCTGCCGTTTACTTTTTCACGGTATTCGGCTTTCTTAACGCCATTGCCTCAATTTGCTTGACAGAGTACACATTGGTGCTACTTATAAAGGATGTAGGTGTTCTTGCTTAAATGCATTTTATTACGTTTTTCAGCACTAATGCATGCGGTAACTAAAGGTAACACTGTTGAAATTAACGGCCCCGCAACGACAACGGCACAAGAAGAAGGACAACAAATACGCACTCTACCAACTGTTTATTAGACGGAAAAGAGGCACACTAATGATCCTCAGCTCAAGCATGTGACACAGCTCATTATCGCTCCGAACAGAGCCAGTGACAGGAAATCGGCATGAAAGCAAGACAGCATACATGTAATCGCAGGACACTTTTGTATCCCGTGCGTATAAAGCACTAGCGGCACTAGCTTCTCATAAATAGGTTTTTGAACCAAACAGAGGAATAAAAAAAAATCTCAGCAAAAAAAGTAGTGTCATACATCAGAAGCAAGAGCACAAAACACAAAAGCACCACAACAACCAACCAAGCACCCACAATTTAGTGTGCACAATGCTACACATCGAACGAAAGTTTCTCGAGCGATACATGCTGTTTCATATATTTCTGCCTCCACCTTGTTTCAGTCGTTCGTGATGAACTCTGGGCGTTGCTGCGTACGAAAAAAAAACCATTATGAGCTCGTCCCGCGCGAGTAAAGACACGGCGCAGTCTTGCTCGGCGAAGGCGAAGGATAAAAAAAATGCGAGAGGCCCGCGGTAGTTTAACAAACCTTCGACATTTAATATAACAAAACGCTGAACATTCAAAAGAAACCAGGCAGAGCAGTTGCTCCATTTACCTTGGGCATACGTTTCCTTTGCGAATTGTGTTCGTCCTTTTGGGGCCAAAGCAAATTTCCGACGTGTATTTGCACTCGGCAACGGAGGACATGCAAAATCCCGCGCGCTCTACGGACGAAATACACTCCAAGCGCGTCACAGTCGCGGTACTTGCCTTCAAATACAATTCAGTACACACAAGCCACCTACATGAAACTGCAGTCGGTATGCGACACTGCATACAATTGGAAATGGTCTAAACGCGGCGATTTTCCCGTTGTTTACAGCAGTTTAGAGTAGTCGATAGCTACTCTGCATACCGCCATCTTCCCACGGTCTACGTTGCCAGGTTCCAACTCCGTTCTTTGTCCAGATTTAGAGAGTGTCTAAACAGCTGGCAACATACACAAACCGCTGGATCATGGCGGCGTTCATGCGTTGCCCACTGGTATGCATGGGCTCAATGGCCAGCTTTCCCTCTAGAGTTGGTTATATTAACTCTATGCCCACGATTAACAAAGTTTTTGCACTAAGTTGTTACGAAGAGCTGCCGTAGTTTTATTTTTACGGACATGGGGGAGTTGTGTGCATAGACATGAAATAAGGGCGAGTGCAGCAGGCAAAAGGTACAGAAGGTTTGAGGATGAAGGATGAAGCAGTAAACATTCGTCAACGTTTTATGGTCGGTGTTTTTTCGCCGTCGACTTAAGTGTCTAAACGTCACCTCGCTATTAAAACCATCACTATTGCTTTCTGTGTTTAGTGTTGTCATGCGTGTTCGGCATATGCGAGCACCTGAAAGCGAGGGATGCGCGAGTCATTCTGTATTTGGATGTCATATCTTTTTTTTAATTCACCCTCAATGCATTCGCATTATAGAGGGAGGAAAACATGAGTCGATGCACCAAAAAGCAATTGGTACAATGCGAAAGTATAACAACGATATTATCACGTAATATCAACGCACCCACTCAAAAATAGCAGCAAAAATGCACTAAATATGACACAGTCTACATAATCACAGGTGGTCGAAGTCAATAGGTGAAAAAAAAAACTGAAATAACTTGTTTTTAAAGCTTCTGGGATCCGTAGTGGTGCGTCGTAGTGCGGACTATTGCGATCCCATAGGTAGAAGGTCCGGGTGGAGACAGGAACTGAAAGAGCCGTGCAATGCAATGAAATGCAATGCAGTGCTCGAAGTCAGTGAAGGCACTGAACCATTAACGGGTGCTCAGCTCGCAACACAGTCCATATATTTCAGCATATGTACACATTGCCCGCCGGATAACACCTAGTGTGTCGTAAGCAGCTTGCAATCTCACGCAAGCGAGGCTTGCGTGAAACGGCACATAGCGGCTCCCACAGCGGTCTTCTACTCGCCCCCTCCGCTCCCTTTCCCATTCCGCCCTTTAGCCCCGCACCTACGGCGCTTGCCACCACCGCGCATGCACCACAGCCACCAGCACCGCCACGGCCAGTTTCCAAACTGGAAGCGGCCCCCGCCCTTGTTGCGCTCCGCGCGCGGTTTTCGTTTTTGGCGCGGTGCCACGGCCGCGCGCGGGGGAGGTGGCGCTGCGAACGCGCGCGCACTTGAATCGTCGTCGACGCTGGCTGCCGTCTTCTCGCCACTAATGAAGGAGACCCGAAGAAGAGCGACTCGGTGTCACCCACAGGCCCCCTGCGCACCATGCATCACATGCTATGGATATACATCGCCCTCACTGTCCTGCCGGCATTCGCCTGTGAGTGCCCTCTCCGAACATCTCGTGCATACGCGCTGGAGTCTTCGCTTTCTTAATCCCCTTTCTCTTTTCTACCCCCCATTCATACGCGTCGCGTTTCTCCAACAAAAATGGCCTGCTACGAGCGCGGTGATTCTATGCAGCCTTCCTTACATAGGCTGTTTTATTCTAAAGACAATCGTGGTTTCGTGTTGTGAGCGCGCGACGCCTACGCGCTTTGTCGCGGTGTCTCTTGCGTCTCTCCCCAAGGTCGGCGCGGAAATAGGTTCGTCTGGACCGCGCAGGAGAGGTGTTGCTGCTTGTATCGCTGGCCTACCTAATTGCTGACGCCTCGTTACTCGACGATATGGTGGGAAGCTTTCGTTACGCCTTTCGTGCATCTTTCGAACTCGGTGTTATCGAAAACACGGCGCTTGTTTTCATCATGTACTACACAATCTATGCAGAGCAGAACTGTAAAACTGAATCAGTTCCGGCAGGTTTGCAAGCGTCCTTCAAAAGGATAGTAGACTTCGCCGTTGCTTGTTGAACCTAATATCTGGAGTCTTTCACTAACTGTTCCTTCAGTGTGTGAGGTTTGTCGAGGCTTCTAAGAAGACCTGATGCGAACGAGAAATGCCTTGCTTTTAAGTAAGCGGAGCCGAAAGCATGAGCTTTGTTGAGAATAGAAAAGAGATAATTTATTCTTGTCGCCCGCAAGAGAGAGCTAGATAGAGAGGAAACTATTGCTGTAATCAAGAAACCATGCTAATGGCCTACTTAGTGAGACATCATGACATCATTAGTGAGACTCAAAAACACCACGAACGAAGAGCGTAGGAGGAACACAATGCTCGTGTGGTGCCGTTCCCTTCGTGGGCCTTGTCTTGTACTGTATTTCTCAACTTGCTGTATTGACTCCAGATGACTCCACTGTGCACGGTTTGCTTTATCTGCTTATCGTCCTGTTGGTGGAACAAATACCAGGCATTGACTAGTTTATGTATAGTTATGACACTCTCAAAGAAGAGGTACCAGTTTGCGGAGAAAGACTCTCTAAAGATATTTTTCATCCGTCTGCGTTTGTAGGACATTACCGTGTTGTACAGCTGCTCACAAAAGTTTTCAGAACATCGAAATCACAAAAGGCCTCAATTTTCTCGCTACGTAGAGACACAGCCAGGCATTTAGAAGTGCATCGTGTTGTTCGCGGAGGAAAGTGCGGAGTTCATCCGTCATTTCGTGGATGCATGCTGAAACTGCTCAGAATTTAGGTTTTGTTGCAATTTTCGTGTTCGGAAAACTTCAGTGGGCACCTGTACTTACGAATGCCGCACGTACGCATTGGCATGATAAACATTACGGTAGAAAATCTACCTACAAGGAAATGCATGCAAAAGAGAAAGAAACGATATGAGAGACGAAAAAACAAGTCAGGTATCGTCTGCTAGGTTCTTTTCTATGCTGTGCTTATTGCGGTGAAGAGCATCAGAACTCTCGCTCTTACGTTTGCGGAATGCGGTCGAGCAAGTCGGCTGCACACGTACGCCGTCGCGCTTGGCAGGGAAAGTGACTCGTGGGACACTCAAGTGAAGTGCATTTGAGCTGCGTATTTGATTAGCACGCTTAGCTGCACACGAGTCGCGTTTGCTCAGCACCTCCGGTGATGCTGGTGTTGCTGCAACACTCCTTTTCTTAGAAAAAGGCGGGAAGTCAGTCTGGTTACCCGCTGACTTTGCGTCAGCATCCCTGTATGGCAGACACTCGGAAATTTTCTGGAGGCGTTATGATTTGTTTGTCATACGGCGCCGCACATCGCTGTTAATGTGTGCCCCCTGAATCGCGAAAACCTTTTTTTTCTTGTTCAGAAAGCGTGAATCTCAACCACGCACAACGCACGGTGACACTCACTCACTCACTCACTCACTCACTCACTCACTCACTCACTCACTCACTCACTCACTCACTCACTCACTCACTCACTCACTCACTCACTCACTCACTCACTCACTCACTCACTCACTCACTCACTCACTCACTCACTCACTCACTCACTCACTCACTCACTGAATAATTAATTAATTAATTAATTAATTAATTAATTAATTAATTAATTAATTCACTCACGCTCTCGCTTCGCTGATTAATTTGTTTATTCGTTCATTCATTCATTTACTCACTCACTCATTTCGCTTTCTCATTCACTCACTAAAACCCACTTTTATTCTCTCACATCGGCTTCGAAAGAGAAATTAAACTACTCTTTTAAGAAATTATGTCTAAATTTCAGAATTAATCCGTTCAATATGCCTCGTATTTGTATCACTGCCAGTGCGGACAGCGAAAAGACGAAACTGCAAATGACCTGCAATTAACATAAAGAAAAAAAAAGCCAACAGCTGATATAGTGCCTGTTGACTCTAGTGCATCGCTCACGTGCAGTCGCACTCTGGCAAGCGGTTTTCTACTACGCTATGAGCCGGTCACGTACTCTCTGCTTCCGCATATGTACGTGACCGCTTTACGCTTCGCGGACAGACGTGGCTCAACGCTCACAATGCTGGCCACAGGCTCAGCCATCCGTCCGTGCTGTTTTCGGGGTCGCTAGCTAAATAATTGCCCACGCCGGCTGCTGAATAATAAACCTTTCCTATTTTAGCATGGAGCAAATGTTTATTTCAGCCCGTAGGACTGTCGTAGCCGCCATGAAACGCTTCCAGATATGCATCATTACGTGACTGATCTCTCTTCTTCGCTTATACTCAGGGGCATCCAAGATGTGACGAGCCAAGCATCGAAAATACGCACAGTGAACACTGAGACAACCGGCTGCACGAATTCGCCACTGGCGTGCGCACCACTGGGCTCAGTAGATGATGTCCGACCGCTCAGTGAGAGACCCGTCGGCTTGGCTTTCACAGCGAGGTCCGACTGAGAGACAACTTCCGGAAACTTCGTTAGCAACAAACAAACAGCCTTGAATGGTGCTTTAGAGACACGGAAACATTGAAAACCACGTTTATAATTGTTTTTTTTTTCGGCATTAGAGGGTTCCAGGAGTCTAAACAGCCAAATTGCTACGTCACACTGCCTGCATATTAATACACCCTAATTGAATTGTCACGGTGTGAATGGACTCAGGAGCCTCGGACAGAAACAGGGCATCAACGCACGCAACTCGAGTGTATTAGTGAGAGAGGAATGTGATGCTCCGAACGAAGTCTCATGAGCACAGAACCGACGTGTCGGTGCCGACTTGGCGCCTCCTTCAGAGTTGACTCAATGGGGCGAGTTTATTAGCAGAAGAGACGCAAACAAAACGACATGGAAGCAGGGAACTCACAAGTTACAGATATTTCACTACGCGCACATATAGTGCACGTGGGAAAGCGAGCGCCTTACGTGTACTGTCCAGTGGCCGATAAAGGTTGTTACGGTGGGTAGTCGCCCGACGGAGTTGGCTTTAGAGTCACTGGAAAAAATTTTTTCCAGTGACTCTAGATGGCTTGCGTTTGTTGCGCCATCTGACGCCGTCGATGGTAACGGAGCGGCAAAGGATGGTCGGATACTACTCAAGAACGAAGCGGCTTTTCCCCGACTAAAGATCCCCTTCCAGCCAATGGCTTCGGTGGATTCTCGTGAACCTGAAGAGCTACTACGGGGGCTAGTTCGTATTTCATCGTAAGGGTTTTGGAAAGCGCTAAATAGGTACAGAACAGTCGCGTGCGTGTGTCCGTTCTGTGCCAGTTAGCCCTTCCCAAAACCCTTATCATGAACCTGCTAGGGTGACAGTGCAGGGAACGGCGTGACAATAGAAAGGAGGGGGGGGGGGGGGGCAGCTATCGCTTTTCATCTGCCACTCCGTGCATTGCCACCCTAGCAGACAGATGAGAATCGGCTGATGCCATTGGCTATAAGGGGGTTCATTGACGGGGAAAAACCCATTCGTTCTTCAGTAGTATCCGACTAGAGTTGGCTGTATTTGTATGCAGTATGCTATATATCGCTCTGGAGCTCCTGAGCGAACCTGGACCCATTTTAACTCCAACTCTAAACCATCTTTGCCAAAACCGCTGCTTCAATGTCTTGGAGGATTTCCGTGTACCCTGTACTCTGATTATTTGCTTGGAAGTGCAGAAACAAATCCGGTGCGACACTTGCAGCACTTTCAATATTCGGGTGTTCATAATTTTTTGAACGTGATTTACCATGGAGGGGGGGATCTTGGTGTATCTGTTGTCTCAGCCAGCGTCTTCGCTTCGGCGGACGCAGTTGTTGCGACGCGCGTCTCTTTTCCTTTTCATCCTTCTCTCAGTCGCAAAAACAACAACAACCGGTATATCTGAAATATATAGGAACATTTTATTACCTATTGCGAGCTTGCAATATAAACATTCTCGGCGCAAGGTTCATTTACGCAGTATCTGCAAGTACATAAAGAGGGTTCAGCATAAGTTAAGGACAACGCAGCGAGCTATGGAAAGAAAAATGATAGGTGTAACGTTAAGAGATCGGAAGCGGGCGGAGTGGGTGAGAGAACAGACGCGCGTTAATGATATCCTAGTTGAAATCAAGATGAAGTGGACTTGGGCAGGGCATGTAATGCGAAGGCAGGATAACCGCTGGTCCTTAAAACGGAGTGGATTCCGAGAGAAGGCAAGCGTAGCAGGGGGCGGCAGAAAATTAGGGGGGCGGATGAGATTAAGAAGTTTCCGGGAATATGTTAGCCGCGGCTGGCGAAGGGCAGGGTTAATTGGAGAGACATGAGAGAGGCCTTTGCCCTGCAGTGGGCGTAGTCAGGCTGATGATGATGATGATGATGAAAGCCGTTTTCAAAATTAGACAGCCCGCCTTGTTTGCTTTTGGTCCATGCAGTGTGTCTAGTTTTGTACCCTGAGCTTTCCAAATCTCTCCAAGATTAGAGCAACTCTCGTCCTCACAGCTACGGAGCTAATAAGACTACCACTGGTGCTAGGGAGTCCCACTATACGCCTTAGCAGTCAACCCTTTAGACTGCATATTTTTTACAAATGCTGTACTTCGGTACAGGTGTTGTTCATATCGAGATGGTGTCCTTTATTTTTTTTAATTACCCTTGTGCTGTGCGTGTAGACGTACAGTGGTGAGCAGCCTTGTCTACAGCGCTCGGGCGGTGCACTTCCTTGCAAACAAATCCAGATTTTGTGGCAGCCTCTAGGGTCCAGTTGCAACGCTTGCACGGAAGTAGCGCCAGATAGCCTCGTAAACAAAGCAGGCACGAAAACTTTGCCCTGTAATGAGGGGCTGCTCTCTAATTTCGGTTTTTGTTACCAAGTGCGCACTGCTCAAGCGCTCTAGACAAGGCTGCTCACCACTGTACGTCGCTGGTAGCGAAGCTAGTATACTCAATGGCAATGAAATGATGCGATCATGCAGGAACTGAATTTTTCGTGAAATCTCTTTGCCAAGGCTCCATGGCGACGGCATCTATAAATATTTCACGCTTAAAAAGCGGTCCATAAGCAGAGTTCGCGTGGATGGACGCACACCTAGTTTTGCTTTAGAGTAGCTTCTATGCAGCTATAAAACGCACTGAATACCTAACCAGTCCTCTAGTCGAAGCCGCTTGTATGCATTTCTTTTTGTAATTGGAGGCTGAACATATTGCAAATTTAAGACAGAATGCAGAGCATTACAGCAAAGCACCGTCCACATTTAAAAAAATAGTTGTTTGGCACGCTGTTCGAGAATACGAAAAACGTATGTGAAGACAAACGAAGAATCTTGCGAGCTTCTCGCACGCCGGATGTTTAATCCAGTCCAGGAAAGAAGTTACCGATTCCAGAACTCCCGCATTAAAATCGGGCGCTCCAGTTCGGTATTGACCAAGCCTCTAGAAGAAATCTCTTTTTTTTTTTCCCCGTGCCTCAATTCTGTCGCTCTTTTTGCCGGCTTCTGTGTAGCGATCGCTATGAACTGATCTTATGTGTGTGAGGTGTTGCGAATCTGCTTCTTCCTTTCTTTTACTTCGCACCTTGTGAAAAGAGGACTGCGCCTGAAGACACTGTTAAGATTTGCAAGCTTCGGGGTGTCAGGTCCTCGTTACTAGTAATTAGGGACAAGCGCTTCTAGTTCTCTTCCATTCCACCGCATGGTGCATGGCTTTGAGCATTTAAAAATAGCCGCGTTGACACCATCCGGGACGTAAGAAAGAATGAGAATGGCTGAGTGGCTGCAGAGCTGAACTTGATAGGCCGCTAGGTTTAGCTGCATCGGTTGGGTGCTGTCCTGGATTCCTGATAATGCGTATGCTTCTGACAATTCAGAGAACAAATTTGAGTATATTGTGACGAAGATGACGAAGCTGGCAGTGGCGCGGGACGGAGCGCTCGCGCTAGGCAAGCGGCCATTAAATCATCTCTTGTTCATGGTTCATCACGCCTCATTCTTCGGCTGGTCGCCACGTTACAATATAATAGGCCGCGATATACCTCAGCCAGCACACTGTCTACAAAGAGCCGATGAAGCTGACAAAAGCCACGAGCACGCGATCTTGCGAAACGTCAGCTTTTGATTCATCAGCATCATCATCATCACCACCCTGACTACGCCCACTCCAGGGCAAATGCCTCTCCCATGTCTCTCCAATTAACCCTCTCTTTTGCCAGCTGCGACCACCGTATACCCCAAACTTCTTAATCCCATCCGCCACCTCACATTCTGCCGCCCCCTTCTACTCTTGGCTTCTCTTGGAATCCACTGCGTTACCCTTAAGGACCAACGGTTATCCTGCCTTCGCATCACGTGCCCTACCCAAGCCCATTTCTTCCTCTTGATTTCGACTAGGATGTCATGAACCCGCGTTTGTTCCCACCGCCCGCTTTTGGTCTCTTAACGTTACACCTATAATTTTTCTTTCGATAGCTCACTGCGTTGTCCTTTTCGTAAGCCTCTACGTTTCTGCCCCATAGGTGAGTACCGATAAGATACAGCTGTTGTATACTTTTCGGTTGAGGGGTACTGGTAAGCTGCCATTCATGATCTGAGAAAACCTGCCGTATGCGCGCCATATTGGCGCACATTAAACTTTTGAGGGCCTCGCTGGCTATCGTGACTGGCTAGTCTACGCGTGCCAGCCAATCATGCATCGATCTCAGCTACGAAGACGTGCGGACGGCTGCGGCTGAAGAGGCTTATCCTTGAGCTGGCGCGAAACGTGCGAGCGTCCTTTTAAAGCTCGGCCCACGAGGCACTTCGTTACAACACGTATGTACACGTGTACCTGCACGACGCTTCACGGATCTCGAGTTGGAAAATAAATTTACAAGACGAGGAGACGGTACGCCCGAGTCACGCACAGAAGACGCAAACGCAGGCGCCGATCTTCTCGCCCCCTCCTCCTCGTCCACCGTCGAGAGCGCGGCGGGTGTGGGTAGTTACGCAAGTGATCCCACTGCGCGTCATCTCACGCTGGCGCGCACGGTCCCAGCGCGCTAAGCCGCGCACACACATACACGCGCTCTCTCACACCCGCGGCGCTCGGGGCGTCCCTGACGGTCGGGCTGTGTTTTCCCACCGGAAATAAATTCAGTGTCACCTGCATCTGTGCACGGCCGGCACAAGGCAAGCCGGAGTGACTGCCTGGGAGAGACCGTTTTATTTTGGGCCCCCGACGCGGCCCTTGCGCGGCTCGAGACCGCGGGATGCTCGCGGGCTTGGCAAGGGGGAGGCTTCGCCAGTGAAGCCCGTGTGTCGCTGATCCGGGGAGCCCGGCCAAGCATCGCGAGTGTCTCGCGGATGGAGGGTTACGCGGCGTTCACGGCCGCGCTTAGACGCCGCCCGGAGAGGCGAACAAGTATACCGCCAAAAATCGCGAGCGAACCGTCAGGGAAGCTTGCCGTATTAAGACGCGCTGGAGCTTTTTGGTTCTGGAAGCTGTCTGTTTCGAGGGGGGCCCCTTGCGGACTCTGCTTTTCAGAATTTCAAGTGTACAGGTACGACCTTGTTCCGCATAAAACAGCAGATGGTATCTTTACATAAAGAACTGAAGGATTTGTGGGCGGAACACGGATGGAATCACGCTTGTTCAGGGCAAGTCGTATGAATAGATAGCTTTTAATGAGGGTGAGTTGCGAGAAACATTGATCGCAGGCGCATGTTTACGGGCGTCCTTGCCCGGCCTCACAAGTCCTTTGTGTAACTGTAAACGGCGCACCAGATTCTCGGGTGCTATTCCTCTTTTATATGGGACGTGTTCGCTTCTAAGGAAGGAAGGGAAAACTTTATCTACACTAATGGTTTTTCCTTCGGTTTGGGGGCATCTTCAGAGACGTCTTGGTTCTACCCCCAGTAGCCTTCTCTGTCGAAGTCGTCCGCCTCTAATCAGTGGTCGGTTGCCCTCAGTCCAGGGCTCCGCTGGCCACTGCCACCCGTTGAGCTCGCTGTACCAGACCTTGTTGGTCTTCGCAGCGGTCGCTGGACAGCAGAGTCTCCCACTGCTCCGCACTCAGGTTTTGTATTTTGGGGACCACGTCTATGTTTTGACAGGCCCATGTGATGTGGTATAGTGTAGGTTTTTCGTCGCACCAGGGACATTTGTTCGTGTATATCGTAGGGTGCATTTTGTTTAGTATATGTAGGTTTGGGAAAGAGCCTGTTTGTAATTGTCTCTAAGTGACAGCTTCCTCTCTGCCGAGAGATTTGTGCGGTGGGGGATATCGCATTCTTCTGCCTCTATAGTTTTGTAGTATGGCCGAGTATTCCCTGGGTGCTTGCGCGAGTTCCGCGGTCTCGTCGGAAGCTCGGAAAGTAATATATCCTCGAGCTATCCTGTCGGCCTCTCGGTTCCCTGCCACCCCGTGTTCGCTTCTAAAACCACTCACGAGAAAAACTGACGCTCCGATAACCCAACGCGCACTACATAATAAGAGGAGGAGGTCAAAGTGATTACGACTTGACGACCTGGTTCGCTAATTGATCACGAAATGCGGGCCTCCCATGGGGGGGGAGTTGTTAGCACGGAATTGAAACAGTGCACCGGAAATAACAAACCAATACGCTAACAAGCTGTAGTATTCATCACGTGTAAGAAGTCTGGAGACAGAATTGCTGGCTAACTGCCGGAGTGAAGTCGACAAAGCTCAAAGAGAATTAATGGAGTCCCCCGCAACGCTGATCAGACGAGCTCAATTAAAAGGGCTTACGAAAAGCCGCCTTCATGTTCGTGCTTCCCTTTAATTGTTCCTGCGGCAGTACTGAGTAGCGAGTAGGTCATCGGATCATCTAACGTGCAGTGTTTCCGACTGAACGAGCTACACTTGAGTTGCCGTGAATTTGGGCTGCGAAGAGGATGTCAAAGTGATAACGGCCTGGTTCGCTAACTGATCACTGAATTTCAGTAATTTCCAGAACTTCGGCAAGCACCACTGTCTTTCACACTGTTTATTCTTAAAGACAAAGTGGTGCAGCTGTTGGCGATGATTTTAGATTGCAGCCTGCGTGACCACTACTGTGAATGCTGGCGTCATAAAGATGCCTGTGTTCTGCTAGTGCAGAAAGAAGGGTCAAATGATTGGAAAAAGAAGGTAGCTGCAGTTTTTGGCCAGAGGAAATCCGAGTCTTGCAATAAGTCGCCGGCAGTTCTCTCCACCAGCAAATGCCACCTAAATGTCACACACGTGGCTTGTCGCGACGCTTTGGTGCCAGTTGTTTCTCGATGAAAACTTAACAGACGGATACCATACATTTGTCTGGAGGACTCAGTGCGCTTCGCGCGAGAAGACGTCATCCTCACAGGGCAGCGGAACTGCCTTAGAGGAAGCAACGACAATAGTGGTTACTTACAGCACGCATTTTACAAGGCGGCCATGCAAACTTTGGTCGCCGCGTTGAGAGGCGGCTTGTTAATGGAAAGTCATGTTTGATACAATAGACGACGAAATAGAGGCGCGGAAAAGAGGGCACGGTACTTTTCCCCGCGCCCTACTGGTCAGTTTCACAGAGCGAGGAAAATGAGGGGGGAAGTGGCCAGCCGGCAAATCCCCCCTCCACCGTTAAGAGCAGGAAGGTCCGAGGACAGTTGGTTCATGCTTTATTCGTTTCCCCGACTTGCATTTATTAAAAGTGTTCACTTCGACAATTGTTCACTTCGACACATCCTTATTCCTCTCTTCTCTCACTCCCTCCTTTATCCCTTCCCTTAAGGCGCGATTCAGGTGTACACAGATATATGAGACAGATACTGCCCCAGTTCCTTTCCTGAAAAGCCCATTTTCATTTTCAATCTTTTATCCTTTGAGCACTTCCGTGTTAGGAAAAAATATATATAAAATAAAAGGAGCGAACGGAAGTGCCGGGCGAGATACGGACCGTCGTAAAATATGTTCTCATAACGGCACGCTTCTCAGATGCGTCCACACGAATTGCCAAAAGCGTTCGGAGGGCGTGAGCGAGCCGGAGAGGCCGGTGCGCGATATAGCTGCCGCGGCCTTGACTCGGCCGCATCCAAGGCCTGTCTTTATTAAGTGCCACCCGTTCCAAGTGCCTTCCCCTCTTCTGTTCTTTTCTTTCTCCTCTTGGGCTTCCATCCGAGGGGAGTCCTCCTCGCTTCGTGCTGCGCTTGTTTGTCACGGCAGCTCGTCCATACCGCAAGCATTCTTTAAAACGAGTGCGCCACAAGGGCGGGCATTCCCCGACTAGCTTCGCGGCTCAGACAAGGCTGCACGTGTGCTGCGCTAAAACTCGTACAAAGCGCAAGAGGCTTGTATGATTCGGCCAGCCTACTTCTGTGGCTTTGAATGCTGTTGGAACTCAGCTAAGTATGCAGGTCATTAGAAAATTCGTGCACTTGGGTAGGAGAAGAACCCATTCCATTCACTGCAAGTACGGTTTTATACCTGATGCGCAACTACTGGACAGTCGCTTGCGAATTTTTTAGTAATTCTGTCCAAGCACTGTCTATGGTGAAGACTTTCGAAGAGAGAGAGAGAGAGAAGCTCTTTAATCGAAAAAAATTCAGGGGGGCACTTTGTTGACCTAAAGTGCGGTGAGGCGAAAGCCTTAAGCGCGATGTTGCTGCTTGTGTCACTGAGGTGTGGTTAAGATGTTAATTAAGTCTGATTCGACGACTTTCTGTAAACACTCTCCAGCGTCCTAGACAAAGAGAAATACATATGCGTTGGCAGGAAGTAGCGTAGCCACATAGGGTGGAGGCCTATCAGCATTATTAAGTCAAAAGGTACCCCATCCTCATTTTCTACAGATAAGTACTGGATGCCATACGGGTGTAGTGGTAATTCCTTCTTTAGGGTTCGCTGCAATACATCCCAAAAATAAACCCCTTCCCAACAGTGTAAAAAAACGTGGTCTATTGTTTCCGGCTTTCTGCAAATTAAACAGTGAGATCCCCAGGGTAAAAATAATTCCTTTCCTCCTAAAAAATTTTTAACCGGTAAGGTTCCAGTGTGCAGCTTAAAAAAGAAGGTTTTTGTTCCTGGCGGCACCTGCATTTTTTTACCCCTCTTTAAAACATCTCTGCCTGGGCCTCCACTGTACAAGGCCCTGTACACGGGCACTGGGAAAACTATATCGCACAAAGCACGGCACAGTTTCTTCCGTTTCACAGTCGACAGAAAATCATTTGAAAACCGCGCGGAAAGGAATCTCACACTTACTACAATTTCCCGGTAAAAGCCGCTAATCCTAAAGTAAACCTCAGTAGTAGAGACTACCTACTCCTGCAGCATGCACCGCAGCCCAACTTGGCATATAATGCGCAAAAACGGGTCTCTTGTGTCCCGAAAAAACAAAAAAATTATTGACCAGCTGCCGCAAAAACAAATGGCCCCGTCCCAGCCCTCCGTCCTGTGAATAGGTTGGTCCGGCTGCAGCGCTCCCATTCAGACGACCAGAATAAGACGGAGAAAATACTGTGTAGCTTCTGTATGTTTAACCTTGAACAGTGCAACACCTGCATTACATACCAGAGCCTGCTTATAAAGAACAAGTTGCAAACAGTGGCTCTGGCAAACATCAACAAGGTTATTCCTTTCAACTTATCCGCTCTTTACCGTATCTCTTTGACCTGTCCTTTCCAATACTGTTCACTGTCTCGGTAAGCATCGAGCGGAACGCCCAAGTACTTATCTGGTGTTGTCGTCCAAGACACACTGGCGAACCGTTCAGGCGTAGATGGCCACCTTCCATGCCAAAGCCCGAGGCACTTCGACCAGTTAACCCCGCTGCCTGTAGCTTGGCTGAATCTGTATATGGCGCTCAAGAATGGCAAGCTACCATTGTGACAAAGACGCAAGACCTACCCGAACTTTCTTTCAGGAAAGCATGGACTGGATTCTGGCCATCCAGAAAGCCGCTGCGGAGCCTTCGGAGTGGCTCTCGAGGCTAGAACCACTGTGCAATTTGCGTGAATTTTAATCTGACGAAGTCAGATTCATGCTTGCTGACCACGACAGTGCCGTGTGCATGTATACATAGCGTTTAGTGTGTTTTGTCGAATGTTATGTGTCAAAGCCAGGCAGTGAAGAAAAAAAAAGCAGGAAGTAGCGTAGCCATTAGCACGCTCGGCTGCGGAACGGAAGGGTGGTGATTCGAATCCCATCGTGCACAAAGATTTTTTTTTTCTGGTCTGACTAAAAAAAGCGTGACACCTCTGCTGACAACCTTCTGCTGGCAACCTTCTGTCGACAACGATGAGGCATTGAAGTCTTTCGTCTTAAAATCAGAGAATTCAGCCGACGTTTAAATTCTTCCTACTCTGCGTGGGGACTCGAAGAAGCCTCCGCCTCGTCATGTGGAAAGCATTATGTTCAGTCCACAGCGCCACACGGTACCCACTGGTTTTCCCATGCATGGGCACAAGCTTCACCCAGGCCTGGTGCTCGGAATTTACTTGGGTGAAATGGTGGAAATGAGGGTCTCTGGCCAAACTGTAGCTCCATCGGGTCGGTGATACATACTGCCGTCGAACGACTAAAATCCTCCTTGTGCGACGAAGCCTGATCACGGATTTTTTTCTTTATTTGGTCAAGAACCCTTTCCACAATCATTTCACTCTAAAGAAAGCCGAGCACCAAGCGGGAGGAATGCTTGCACCCATCGAAGAACCGGGGGCTGTACGGTTGCACTGGGGATCGAACTCAGCACGTCCCACACGCGAGGCGATTGCTCGTATCATTCTCGGTTGATGGGCATGAACCTTTTGTGGTTGCCTGCCATTACGAATAGTGGCACGAACATGACGTACCTCAAGAATGTGCAGGTCACAGAGGGTATAGATTAGGCACCAGAGACTGATTTTTTTTGTTACCGATTCGTTTGTCTTAGACACAGACGAGGTCAAAGGTTCGATACAAGGGGTTACTTTTTATGCTTAACAGTTTGACAGATTCAAAAGAAAGGTTTACCCAGAGATTTTAGGAACACGCGCGAATCTGAAATGGCGCAATGCTCTAACGTCGATAGCTTTCCGCAGCGCCACTTGGCAAGAAATACCCGATGAATGCAATGTTGTCGTTGTTCTTGTTCGTTCTAGTTTTATTATTGTTATTACTATTAATAAGGACTTGATATAGTGATTATTGTTATTATCTTTATTACTATTGTACGCATGTGCGGTGCAACTTACCGGCGTATTAAGTTTTACCAGTACGGGTATAGACCATAGACATGCCACCGCACTGCCAGTTTTGCTTTAAAGTACGCTGAGGGAGAGGCAAATGAAGCAAGCACATGTTTATTATATAAAGCAGAATCTCTGCTGATATCGTTTGTTGTTCTAGTGTTGCTTTGCATTGCACCGTTCAAATTTCACCGAGACAGTACACGCAAACACTGTTTATCGTTGCACTGTACACACACACTGCAACGCACAAGGATCATGCATTAAAAATTATATTTCAGTTTTTATCGCTACACTATTTACAACTCACTGCTTTTGCAATAGGTCTGAATGCTTGCAGCTGGTGCCTATTTTTGCACGTAGGTGGGGCTGATTTATTGGTGTTATTATTCAGATGAAAAAAACTCAGTCTAGAAGTTTGAGGGGAAGAAAGCAGATAACCAATCTTGCAATAACCTCTGACTTACCCGTTGAAACCAGCCGTGACTACTTTTGAGCGCTTTCCATGTTTATTCAAGTGCAGCCCACCGTTACTGTACACATGGCAAAAAATGGCGCGCTATAAATATTTTCACAAAAACGATAATCAAATTATGTCTCTAACATGGTTTCGCGTCGAGCGGGAAGTACAAAGAATGTTGTGCGCAGAATATTTTACCGTCTAATCCACGACTAGAAGCAGTTTCATGCAATTACGCCTGACTTTTACGGTTCCTTGAGTAGAAAATCAATAAAGAATAAATGCCGGCAGCTTAGTGGCTTATGTTGCATGGCTGGTTAGCCTGGCCTCTGGAAAACATCGCTGCCCTGCACACCATCTTATTGAAGCAGATCAGTGATCTGCAAACTGCACTGTGTATCACTAAATTAGGGCAGTTGTGTGGTTCCACATTTCGTGTCATCGGATCATGGCCCGAATTCTCAAACACTTTCCCACGTCAAAACATTCGTCGACTGGCTCACGCCCATGACCTCGGGACATATAGCGAAGTTTTTTTTTTCTTGAAATCTACCAGTTGCGAACCCGCGAATCAATAACCGACCATGTTTAGCGGAATTTCCCGCAGGTTATCGGATGGTGGCGCCTGCATTGATCTCCTCAATTAGCTGCAGGCAACACGCAACAAATTTTCTGTTTTGAGTTTTTCGCTGTTCAGAGCAGTTAGTTTTGCTGCTGCTAGAAGGCGCGACAACCGACTTACTTCTTACTTTCAGGTTTTGCTCAAATCGTAGCGCCGTATGTTTTGATGCATGAACACTATGAGGTGTTTCGAAAGCGGTGTTGTCTTCGAAAGCGGAGTTTGTAGCCGTATGGTTGCGCTTGGGTGGAAGTGAATGAGTAATTACTCCCTTATTACAAATCTACTCCACCTTGGGGGATTCCCCTAAACATTTGGTCAGCACCGTTCCCACTTTGAGTTATTGATCAATTCGCTCTCGCCCTACCATAAGCTTGCCGTCCCGGTTAGCTCAGTTGGTAGATCGACTGCTCCGGTGAAGTGGCGGTCCCGGGTTCGAACCCGGACCAGGACGAATTTTTCTTTAACTGCGAAGTTTCTGAGAATGCTGTACAGCTTTTCTTTGTAGCCGTGTGGCTGCGCTTGGGTGGACGTCAATGATTAATTACTCCCTTATTGCGGCGTTGTCTTAATAAACATATGAATTCATCTGCACTCTGGTACTGTAACTGTTCCTGCAGCTAAGCAGCTTCGTGAATTCGACTTTTGATTAAATGACAGCCCAAGGCTGCATAGCGTTGCGCAGTTGTGGTCACAAAAATTATAGGACAATGTTGATTCTCGAGTGCGTTTGAACAGATAAAGTATGGTATAGTTAGAAAGCAACCGCCCATACTTGTAATGGCGGTGGTGAGCAAACGTTGCTTCTCGCAACCATAACGCGCGGTCGACGTGACCGTGCTCAGCCAACACCACAATTTATGCAGTTTTACGCATAGTGTTGACACATCAGGGTGAAGCGCTGGTCTGAGACTCTGCCGCTTATTTGAATTTCAGACGCCGTTGCATCTCCACACTTTATCAGAGTAGGTACGTATGCATGCACCCAAGAGAGGCATGCCGAGTGGAGGACTCTCACCAGAATGCGTTTGCGGTGCACTAACGGTTGTCTCTCTCTTTTTTGTTTTTGCTTGTGTTGAACATGCCGAAGTAGCTGTTTCCGTGAAAGACTTTTGATGCCTCTGATTAGTTCGAGAAAGTCAGTGATGCGCCCACGCGAGTGAACGTCGTGTAGTATGTCTGCATTTCTCAGGAGTTGCAGCCGTCCTTTTTTTTTAAATTAATAACGTTGCTTACTGGACACTTTCTTTTTTGTCACCCAAATAAAACCAAACTAAGAAACAAAGTGTCGTCATTGCCTGGGATAGTTTTTGTTTGCATGCTTATTGTGTTTTTTATATATTTTTTTCTGAGTTTTAGAAGCCACAGTAACTCATTGTGTAGATTTTAACTCCCGCTTTCTTGACGATATTCAGTTTTGCGCTCTCTTGTATGTGTGTGTTTTGGGGGGCGTGGTAACGCTTTTGACAACCCCCCCCCCCCCCCCTCAAAAAAAAAAAAGAATGGAAAATAGGATCAAAGAGGGGAACTATGTTCTGTTCTCTTTATTTTTTCCTGCATTCGTGCACTCTATATAAGGAATACAATGTAATGGGTTTCGTGATGGACTTGTAACAACTTATCGGGCATTGCACCCTAGCCCGTTAGCTTGAGTCTTCAACGCCTGATGCATGCAACAACAGCACTTTTTCTCCGTTTTTTTTTTCACATATTTGCAGATAGCCTATTAACAGTGTGGTTCCGGCGCATGTCGTGCCTAATTCCCTTTTTCGGTTATTGTTTCCGACGTCGTGCCATTGAAATACGTCACAGGTGTTTTCTGGCCAGTCTAGGCAACAGAGGCTTCCAACTGTGAGCCCATCTCTCACTATGGCGGATACGCTGCTTTTTCGCCTTTATCGGATCGACTGCAATTTCTCAGCTGTCACTCCCTGTCAAGAGGTGTCAGCATCGTTAATAGTAAACCCCAGCTTGCATGCAGAGAGCATCTATACAATGATAATAGTAGCTGCCCTCGGTAGTTTTGTGATAAAGTCTCATCACCATAAATGGGCAATGCCCTTTGAATCTATTTCCAGGCAAATGCTTAAAAAGGAAAATGACTGGCGTTTGGCAATCGCAGTCCATGACTCATAAGTACGTTGCAAATCCTTTGCACGAGGCTGATATGCGCACGTCGGAGTAATTTTTGCATCGATGGCATACAAAGACAAACGTGACGCTTGTGCCTTTCGCTTATTGGAAATAACCTGCTTGTATCACAAGCTGATAAAAACAAAAATAAATAAAAAGACTGCCAAAAGGGCAATGGATAGCAGGAGTAGGGGTACGGCCGAAGAGCGCAATTGCCTTAGAAGAAATAGGATTTTGCAACCTCTATTCAGGGATTTGAATTTGAGGCGTGACCACAAAGGTTAAAGGCTTAATTTAGAGATCGAATACTGGGATAGACACGATCTGCACGGTCCTGCGTCGACCTTTTTGAACCTCGCGAAGAAACTGACGCGTCACTGGTCTGAAGGCACTTTTCAGGGAATGTCTAGTCGAGACGGGCAATTACGTCACATAGAATGACGCGCGACCGGTCTCCTTGCAGCGGACGAGTGCGACATGGAAACGATACGAGAGAAGGTGAACGCCACCAACGAGAGGCTGCGGAGGACAGACTACAAGGACGGGCACGCCTACTCCAAACAGACCTGCCAGTGAGTGAAGCCACTGCGGCTCTGTTTTCCCACTGCGCGAGCTGGCTTTCTTTTTTCTTTTTGCTTTACCTGCAGCCAACCAATGAGAAAAGAACGAACAGCTTGATATGTAGTGTACTTCACAAGATCCATGATAAAAATCGTACATCTATGGAAGGAATTGTTTGCTGCCCACATTGCTGCGGTGAGAAGGAAAAAAGCTTAAAGTTGTATGCTACCGTTTGGAGCAGAGTCGTTTACTGTCTTTTTAAGCTACGCCACTTACTAAAAAAAAAGAAAGCTTTGACAGCGCATTACATAGGTGCCGATGATGATTATGTCATGGTTCTTGCTGACGAGAGCCAGCTGGTTGTCCAGCCGGTCATACGCTAGTTCCTATTGAAAATAGCAACAAGCACCCTTAGAGATGACGAAGGAAGCCAACAAATAATAAATGGAGGAACGATGTGGAAAACAAGTGAAGCAAAGCGCACTTGAGCAATGCGATCAAATTCACTTCAAAGATTACACTCAGATCAGCTTAAATAAATTTTATTGATTTGGTAAACACAGTTGTTTCAGAAATTTCGTTCTAACAGGACTTCGTTTTTGCGGGCCTCAAATGAACGGAACCAACGGCAGGCCCCAATTCAGACGCCCTGCGGGGCTCTGCCTTGAACTTCTCGCGTTTCTTCTGAGCCCTCGGAGACACGCGCCGACAGATGGACAAACGCGCTATTTCGGGGAGCCACCTCCCTCCCACCCGTCGCCCACACTTCCAGCCAACGCGCTGAGCCTTTTCGCACGTCGCTTACGTCACCGCGGAGCCTCGGCCGAGCCCGTCCTACTGCTGACAAACGCGACGCTTGCTTCGGAATTGTTTTTCCGCATTCCAGTGCGCACGACACACTCGTGAGCTTGTGAACGGCAGTCTTCGATGCTGGCTACGTCATTTTTTTCCTCCTCCATTCTCTTCGTGATTCTTCCCTGCATTGAGAACTATTGCGGAATTTTGTTTTAAATCAGTTGCGTACTCCCCGAGCTCAATTTTGGAAGGCTGTTTCAAAACTACCTCGTATTCATTTTTACTAAAGCGCTGTAATATATAGGCGTTGTGACACACGAGAGCTTGGTTGGCAACATGAAACTTCATCATTCATTGCTCGTTTGTGTCTTCTTATCCGTATTGTCGGCACGCGATGGGTATTGAGCCTCGCAAATTCGACACGAAGACAGCAGCAATGGGTACCTTCTGCTTGACGTTTGTACCCATTACGATAAACTGCGCTGCCACAGTTGCAGCAGCGGCCTAGAGCCGCTGATTGGAAAACTCTTAATTACTGGGTGCTTCCTTTGGACACATCACCATCTAGTGCGCAGTGTTCGGCGATAGTTATTTTCTCCACTCAAGTAATGACATCCTTGAGCGCCGACAAAGAACGTCCTGACAACCGAAAAAAGTACGCGACACAATTGTAGACTTATAGACCCGTCTTCAGCCCCTTTATAAAAAGCGCGCGCAAGTGGCTGAAAAATCACTTTACGTGCCGCTGGTAAGATGGAGCTAAGATCGCGCTCCGTTCCTTCCTAGCCGGCATATCGATTTGCGCGTTTAAAAAAGATAACTGCTGCGCTCCAGCGTCTCACCGAAGGCTGAGGTCGTGAGCGCACTGATCACACTTTCCATTGGAGGCTTCTTATTACAATGGCTTTACTGTATAAAGTTTATTATATTGGCGTCTTGTTTCCGCAGTGATGGACGAGGTACCGTCTTTTTCAAAAGAGTAAAGCCCAGGGGTATTTGCATCTTAGCCGTGTTGAGGGACGCTTCGGTTGAAGTCTTGACTTTAGGAGTGGGGAGAACCAATGTTCGTAGTAGTAGTAGTAGTAGTAGTAGTAGTAGTAGTAGTAGTAGTAGTAGTAGTAGTAGTAGTAGTGGTAGTAGCAGTTTATGAGGGCCGGATTAAGAAAGATGATGTCCTGGGCCAAAGAGCGTGTAGCCCCCTCCCCGTCTGCCTTTTCTTTCTCTTGATAGCCCCCCCCGCACCTTGATACACTACCGGAAATGCCACGTTTCATTTCAAAGGCGCGAAATTAAAAATGAACAAAGTGTGATCAATTACATTCATACGACCGCCAAGCGTTAGGCCTACTCTTAGTTCTTTATTAAAATTCAACTCAAGCATCAGAGTGAAGGAACCATTATAAACATTGTGCAATAAGTACACAATATATTCGGGACATATTCAGTACTTGAGGCAACACAGACATGATAAAGCGGTCACTAGACTGCACTTCAAAATTTTCAACTCTGATTACAAAACCATGTTTGAAATTCCTTCGCTCAAAATAAGACAAGCGTGGGCGACAGCAAATAAACGTTTGAAGTCTAGTGACTGACGGAAACCCGTCTCGTCGGGATGGCACATGACGAAAATAGAAGGCGCCGACAAATAAACGCGGTGCTGACTGGCACCCTTTGTAAAGAGGTGAAAAAATACAAATAATACAGTTGATAATAAGCAGGTTCAATACCACAAGAATAGCAAACAACAGTATAACAAGGAAGCTTTATATATTTTTTTTGCATTACAGCTACGCGTTTCATTGACAGCACGGAGGCTGAAAGACGACACACGGAACAAGCTCAATGGAAAGTTTCGAGTATTCTGCAAATTTATTTATTTATTTAATTTATTTATTTATTTAACCATACTGCAGGCCAATGCTTTGGCCCTAGCAGGAGGGGCATTTCACAAACAATGCAAAGTAAGAAGGCTACAAAAACAAAAGAAAAATGTCCAGAAATTCAACACTAGTAAGTCTGGCAACAAATGAATACAACGTAAAGGGGCATTAATATAGAGAGAGTGAGAAAAATACATGGTACAGTGCAAGAATACAGTGCAAATCAAGGCGCCTCTACTTGGGAAAAAAAAGACATTCCAGTTCTGATAGAAAGTTGTTCGATTCAAAAATGCTCGGTGGTAGTTTGTTCCATTCATTCACTGTTTTGGGGAAAAAACTGTTCTGGTAAGAATTGGTTTTTGCAAAAATCGGAGCCAGTGTGTATTGTGTAGTGTGCCTTGTTCGCCTGGTGGTAGCTTTCTGAATGCAGTCTGGAAGTTTAAACGGGACTTTACTTGACAAAAATTTATGAAGGAGCAGAAGTCGATTTATTTTCCGGCGTATTGCTAATGTTGGAATTTTATGTTCTTGCATGAGTAGTGAAGGAGAATCTAGTCTTCTATATTTTCCAAATATAAACCTCACTGCTTTTCTTTGAATGCGTTCCAATTTTTCTATGTCCTTCTTGGTGTAGGGATCCCACAGCACCGACGCGTATTCCAGTCTCGATCTTATACATGTGTTGTAGGCTAAAAGTTTTGTTCTGACGGGAGCATTTTTAAGCTTTCGTTTCAAAAAGCATAATTTCTGAAAAGCGGAAGCACAAATATCTGTGATATGAATGGACCATGATAGATTATTTGTGAGGGTTATTCCTAGATACTTATATTTATCAACTACAGAGATCACAGTCTTGCCTATTTCGTATGTGAATATGCTGGGGTGTTTCTTTCTTGTAACGCGGAGCAGAACAGTTTTTTCCCCGTTTAATTCCATGCCCCACTCTTGACACCAAAGATCAATAGCATTCAAGGCAGCCTGTAGAGAAGTGTGGTCTTCCGTGCTCGAGATCTTTTTAAAAACAACACAATCGTCTGCGAATAACCTGATTGAAACATCATTTGGTAAAACATCTACTAGATCATTTATATAAAGTAAAAATAACAATGGTCCCAGAACACTTCCCTGGGGAACTCCGGAGGTAACAGAAAGCATGCCGGATGAGTAATCTTTAATTTGAACAAATTGTTGTCTGTCTCTAAGATAAGCATAAATCCATCCTATTATGTCAGACGGAAGACCAAGGCGCTGCAACTTGAACAATAATTTACCATGAGGCACTTTGTCAAAGGCCTTGCAGAAATCTAAAAACAACGCATCTAACTGGCCAGAAGTGTCAAGAACACTCAAAAATTCATGAACTGTTGAGACCAACTGTGTGACAGTAGACAGGCCTTTTCTAAAACCATGCTGGTAAGCGGAAAGTGTGTTTTGCTCAGCAAGGAATTTCTGAAGGTAACTTGCTATAACATGCTCCAGCAACTTACAACATTGACTAGTGATAGAAACTGGGCGATAGTTCGTTACTAAGAGACGACTCCCTTTTTTATGTATAGGTACAATGCGTGCCTTTCGCCAGTCATCTGGTATATCACATGAACTCACTGATAAGTTAAAAAGATCCGTAAGGAATCCAGAAACCTGCTCTGCATAGCGTCTCAGAAACAAATTAGGAATGCCATCAGGTCCACCAGATTTCCTGGTATTGACATTCAAAACCATCGCCAGAACACCCTCGCGCGTGATTACAATTTCTTGTGAAGAAACAGATGCGGGTGATCTATGCACAAATTCATCCGGTTCCGAGAATACACTTTGAAAGTAGCGATTAAAACTTTCTGCAATGCTACAAGGGTCGGTCAGTGTTCTGTCATCGACCTTTATTTTCGAAAGGTCTGTTTTAGTTTGCCCAAGAAATCGCCAGAATTTTGAAGGGTCACTTTTAATAAACTCCTCCAACCTGTAACTGAAAAAATTATTTCTGGCTTGCTTAATCATTGTCAATAAATTGTTCTTCAGAAGTTTTAGCCGCTCACTTTCTGTCTTAGCTTTCTTCCGCATTCGTTTTATTTTGCGCCCACAGTGAATTATCTCTCTCGTAATCCATGGGTTTGAGCGACGTTTACACACTTTTTTTGATGGAATAAAATTTTCTACACAGTATGTGACTGTATTACGAAACAACTGCCATGCGCTTTCAACGTTAGTCACCGTTAGTTCACATAGTCCTCTTTTAAAAGGGTATCTTTCGCTACTTCGCTTTGGGGAAATAAGTACAATCTGTTCTAAAGATAAATCGTGGAGAAGGTTTTAACGAAGCAATTTTTTTTTTCAGTGTCAACTTGAAAAACGATCGATTTCTCTTATAGTTTGCGACCTGCTTGCTTAGGTGCATTCGCAAAGCATTGAAAAGGTTTAGAAACACATTATTAGGTTGTTTTTTTTTCGCGCAGTAACTTCGTTATTTCCGAAGAATTCGTGTCTTGGCGCACAAAGCTTTGCAGAAAGTTCGCTAACTGAATGATTTGAGCTGAAAATGCTGGATTCCGATCATTTTAGTAGGTTTTCACCAACCTCGTTGTCTACTATACCGACCGGAGAGATCTCGCCCCCAACTTCTGTCACCAATTTTGAGAATACTCACCTTCCACAGAGCTCAGTGTAGGCAGCCTTTCTCACTCGCAAAGCATAGCCTAGACTGTCAAGTCGAACATTTTGCGGGGCTAATTTGTCCATTGTGACGTCATTAAAGCAGCGTGAATGAAGGTGCCCGAAGGCGAAACGAAGATGGGACAGAAAAGAGAGCTCTTTCTTGTCCCCTCTTCATTTCGCCTTCGGGCACCTTCATTCACGCTGCTGTCGGTCGTCAAGTAGAACATTGTACTTCATTAAAACTTCCTGTTGGGCGAGTTGGTAGTTCATCTTGAATTAGAAATGTTATAGCGCAAACAAAGAAAGTTTTTTTGTCTTTTTTTTTGTCTTTTTTGTCTTTTTTGTCTTTTTTTTCCTCTCACGATCCTTCGGCCTATAAAAGGTGTGGCTTTCGACGAATAAATTAAGTTGACAGTTAGCGCTTGTGTGTGTGTTTCCTCTCTTTTTGTCCGTGTCTTTGTTTGCGCTATAACATTTCTAATTCAAGAAGAACATTGTACGTTTCTACGATTAACGTTTTTCTGCCTCTTATCGTACTATCGCTCTTTCTGTCTGGATATACTTACTCAGAACGATACGTTCGCTGTCATCCTGATAGAAATGATGGCTCTGGCTAAAGGTACGTCGGACGGACCGTGTACACTTTTTTTTGCGAGTGCGTCGGGCGGATCTGACCAACTTGTTTTTCAGAGACCAGCCGTTTTATGCACGCTCGGCGGTGTGCTCTATTTTGTTCTCGTTGCACTCCTTTGGTTTACCATTCATGAGGGTAGTTATACATTAAGTTGGTTCAAGAATATTTGCCATCATGGCCCAGAATGGGGCGATTGGAGTTCGGTGCGCGTACTTCGCAGTAGTTCGTGTCAAACACCATGTACTACTCTGGTTGCACCTTTACCCGCATTTCGTTTAGTTGCAGCTCGCGAACTGCAAAATTGCTCCAGTTATTTCCGTGCCAACATATATGGGGCCCATAAATTTGTTTTTCTCCTGTGTGCCGAAATCTGCTTTGTCAACATGGAAGCTTGTTTCCTTACAGCAGCCGCGGTCCTCCAGTCGAAGCTGAGTGCACTGGTCATCGGTGCTCCAAATACGCATTTGCGTTGATGGCTGAGCGGAGTCCCTTTGGCTCGCGCTAAGCTCGAATCCACGAGTGTAACGTCTGTGTTTGCACAGAAGTAGCTAAGACACGCTTCCGGCTTTGCGGTTGCTCCTCCTCTGTGTATTGTGGCGAAGAACCCCTTCACCTCGGCGGGGGCGTCGGCTTGGTCATCGCCGTTGTGCTACTACCTATAGGCCTGAAAAATTTGACATGCTGTTGCTTTTGCCATGGCTGTGAGGCAGATTGTTAAAATTCTAGAGATGAACATTCTATCTGCCGGTAAAGAGGAGCTAGCATATGATATTTCTTACGTAGTACTTTTGAGTGTTTTGCAGGGTAATGTGTCTGTTGCTACGGGTACGAGGGCTCGATTCCTGGCAAGTATGCTGCTGCCCTGCGCGTCAGAGTCCGATTGCAGAGTTTCCGGTAGTACAAGCGCTGGTGACAGTTTGATTAGATTAGGACCAAAAGGAGGTGAGAGATTATGAGACTGCTTACTTGGAGGGTGAAGGCACCGAGCGAACACACATCTTCCGTCGCCTTGCCGCCGCCACTTGCATACGACCTGGTGCCACTGACGGCGCGGCGCGCACAGCCGTGCGTGAAGACGCCGATCTGGGATTTTCGAGAGTGCCGCGAGTGTTTCACTATGTCGGAATATAATCGCGCGCATTTATTATACCGGATTCTTCGTGCATGTCAGTGGTTTTAATCGCGACGAGCGGAGTAGCTTCCGGATATGACACACGTCTCTGGAAGCATGCGTGCGAACTAGGAAATTATTCCTGGCTATTTCCATGCAAACAAATGAGGCACATGCGATTTTGTGCCGTGTGCCGAAATCAACTTCATAAACGTTGGGGCCTTACTTGTGACGAGGCATGCTCTTCAGTCGAAGTTGAGAGCGCGCCACGTCTCTACTCGCGTGTGACGACGGCCGAGCCAGGGTCCGTTCTGCTCGCTCTAACTTCGAACCCGCGGGGGTTTAAACTCCAGGTACGCGAACTTTCGCGAGAAGACAAAGCTACGGGCTGTGCGCTTCCCTATTAACTACCCAAACAGCGTCGTTGTTTACACGGAAGTGTCTTTTCCAAACTGCCCAAACAACGTCACTGTTTACTCAGAAGCGGTTCGTTCACGCTTCTTGCTTCCGGTCGTTCCGTTGTGCATTGCGGTGCAGCACGCGTTTGCCTCGGCAGGCTCGCCGGCCTGTTCATCGCCGCTGTACCAGCGTAGGCCTCATGTAGATTCGACTTGCCCTTCACCGCGTCTGTTAGATATAATCTAAAAATTTAGGTGAAGGACATCCTATTTTCTCTGTTTGCCGGTAAAGAGGAGCTAGAATAACATTGATTTCTTACGAATTGTTCGGCACGGCAAGGTGCGTGTTGTGCCGGGTACAAGCTCTCTGTCCCCAGTACATATACCCTCGCTTCAAAGGTCGGTGTGAAGCGCAGATCGAGAAAATGCTTTATAGTGATAGCCGGCTTAAATTACGAACATGTAGAGGTGACAGCTTACGGGACTGTTTACAATGTGCGAAGCGAAGTCGTCGAACGAACGCGTGTGTCAACTTGGCCGCGTCGCCTGCCGCCGTGCTAGTGGTGCTAGCACTCTGCAACCGTGTGTAAAGACGACGATCTGTCATTTGTGCGGGTGCGGAGCTGTAAGAATGGGCGAACTTCTCTTTGCAGCTCCTGGAAAGTCTCTAACGCTGAGATCCGTGTACACGTAGCAGGCAGCGTGACGGGAATATGTTGTATGCGACTTTAGCCACGGGCATACAGCGACGTCCACCATACCTTTAATCAGAATCCACTGGGAACGTAGGGCGTTTCTTTATGCACTTCGAACATTGATTTATACACAGCGTGCGTTCTCTATTCTCGAATGTATTAAGGAGAGGCAATGATAAACAAAGCCTTCCAGAGAGCTTAGCAGATCTACAGAAGCTGACATGTCTAAGCCTGGTTTCTGAAGTGCTACGTCCCTTTTGTTGAAACGCTCGAAGTTTTAAGTCCAGAAAATTGTCATGAGGGGGGCGGCGACCCCTCTGCCGTTTTTCATCCTACCATTCACGAGCATGGTGCTCCACGTATAAGTAGGACCTTCAGAATTATTGCCATATGTGTGTCCTCTAGGGAAGAGTGCCTAAGAGGCTTTCTCCAAGTCAACTATTGTTGACCGAAAAAAAAAATGCTGCTTATTCGTACACAACCAACGAGAGGTACATGTGCTTCCTTATCTTTTTTTCATGGAGATAATTTTTTTATAGTGAAAAATTGCGGAGTTGTTTGGTACACATCTGGGTCTAACAAGAAAAAGCTTCGACCAGAGGACCCCGCGAATCGCGACAAATGCAGCCTGTCAAAACGCACGCGCAAAGATGAGACGGCAAGACAACTTTTTCGAGTGCTTCATGCTGCGTCACCCACGTTGTGTTTTACCCAAGTAACGATCTGAGCTGGGCCTGAAAAACCTGTGCCGTCGCAGTACAAGCACGATAATTACAGACGCCTGAGGCACTGTGGCACAGCCTTTTCCGTTTTACAAAGTGCTCCGGAGAAGAGGAGCGACGGAACAGCTTGAGAGAGGGCATGGGGGAGGGGGGGGGGGTCGTTGATGATGGTGGCGGGGGTAAAGAATATTTTCCTCCTCATTCCACGTATTGTCTCTATTTAATTTTTAGATGCCCCCCCCCCCTCTCTTCACTGCCCCTCCTCTCCCGACGCCACTGGACGGAGGAATTGACGGGAAACCACGAAAAACTATTACCCAACTCGTAAGCAAACGCAGATCGCCTTATAAGAAAGGGGCTTCAGAGAGGGGGGGGAGGGGGGGGGAAGCGGGTTTGTTTTTGCTGCTGGACAAGGTCTCTTCATCTGATCGAGTTAAACAAAGTTACATTAGGCTAGACCCCGTCTGTTCGTTCTGGTTTCCTCGTTTCATACGTGTCGCTCGAAGTTCCATTATCTATGGTGTGATATATCAAGCAGGTTAGAATAAGCAGGCCTCCTTCCCCTGCTACTCTTCGGGACGAGGCTCTGGGACGCAGCCTCACTGCCCCCCCCCCCCCCCCCCTCCTTCGTCCTCCCTTAACCCAGCGCTGTCGTTTATTATCATCTCAAAAATGTAGAAATGAAGGAAGAGGTGTTGTCGACTGCGGCAATTACTATCCAATATCCTAAGCGCCCGAGCGGCAGCAGGCGGAAATGAAGTTGCGGGAAGAGGATAGCAAGGAGAAGCACAGGGGGGAGCTAAAGCGAGAGAGTACAGGAAAGAGCTTTACACACTATTTCGAAAAATACAAAAAGGGAACAACTTTGAGCCGCTCGCGCGCGAGTGTCCAGCCGCTGTCCGAAATATAATCGCTCGCAAGCCACCCCTGCACATATTTACAACATAGAAACACTGTATGCTATACAAAGTCGCGCGCACGTAGCGTCATGTCGCTAATGAATCACGCGCGCGGCGCACTGCACAAGTGGCCGAGGTGGGGCTCCCAGCCGCGTGCCGTCATTGAGTTACGCGAATAACTTTCTATGCCGTCCGAGGCAGCGCAGGCAGAGCGTTCTCGCCACGCTCGCGCCACCTGGGGGTTTTGTTGTCCTCAGGAGATTTGGAACGCTGGGGAATGCATAACGAGCTACACAACGTGGCCCATGAACCACCCGGGCTCTAAAGTTTTGACAGCGGTGTACGCATGAAAGGTTAAGTGCAACTTTTTGGTACTAGGAAAGCTTTCACGGCCAATGCTGTAGAAGTTCCGTCCTTGTTATGAGGTGGTCTGAGGGAAGGCTTGTTTATGTACTCTGTTCCTACTCTGGCTTTCATTCTTGTTGCTACTTATTATTTTGCAAATAAATAAATAAATAAATAAATAAATAAATAAATAAATAAATAAATAAATAAATAAATAAATAAATAAATAAATAGATAAATAAATAAATAAATAAATATCCTGGCATGCATTGTTATACCGGATGATTTTTTTATCATTCACAGATTTTCATTTTACCTGCGAGAGGCTGTACAGCAATGCGACCATCATGGCGTCGATAAAGGCCAACAATTAGGCGATGAATTTGCGAAATATAAGTAATGAACTTTTTATTTTAACGGGCACTGCTGATTAAAAAAAAATCATAAACTGTGCTCACCTTCAAAGCTGACGACCTTCAAGTTCGCAATATAATCTTTCCCCTGAAATCAAATTATAAATTGCTTAGTGATCTTTTGTTAATTAATCGTCTAATTATTGAGATCTATAGCGTGCATGATGTCCGCTATGATGTACAGTCCACCTGAACGGGTCGCACCGACGTATATCTCATAGATTTAAAATAAAAATCTGTAAACATGAAAAAAACTACCCCGTATGGGGCCCATATTTCGGCACTTAGCTGGTTAGTTTAACTTAATCGTAACGGCTCCTGACGTGGTAAAGTTGCGCGAAAAACACCCAAGACAGCTTACGGAATGAGCGCAAAATGTCAGTAGAAATACACCAACTAGCCAGACAACATGTTTTACTTAATCATAATGACATTTCTAAATAGTCCCAATGTGATTCCCGCTCTCATTACACACGGAATAAAACTTATTAATAAAGGCTTTCGAGTCACTGCCATATAGGTATAGCGCAGTGTTCAGGTGAGATACCTTTTTTCTTCCTCTTATATCTGATATATCTACCACATGATACGAGCATCCGCCGATAAATTAAAATAAGTCATCATGATTACGTCGCTTAAACTTCTCTCACACCATACGACTGTTGGCCTGTTTTTTTTTTTGTTCATTGATCCATGAACGCGCACGTAGCTGTAAACATGATGTTACGGCTTGGCACTGGCGGTACAAATAGCAGAGGCCTCCATGTTTTGACACAGCGGCAGTCTTTGGGCGTTGCGTATGAACCTTACGGGAGCTCGGGAAGAGTGTGTCTCACAACCCGACCAGTGACTGTGTTTGAAACATACACTTGCTACGGCAGTGGCGCATCGCTTAACTGCTGCACCGCTGCGCCAGGAGGGGTACGAAGACTTCTCGCGATCTATGAATGCGATTGAGAGGGTCGGAACGTCATCAACACCATATGACCACGAGCGGACCAATCATAGGGCACCGTCAAATATTGAAAATCTGAAGACCGCCAAGATTTGGAAGTTGGCCCACCCCCAAAATACTAAAGAACCTCCAAAATGAATAACGGTGGACTAGTGGGTGTATTAAGGTGAATTGCGGGACGGATTAGTATAATCCCGCATAACAATTCAATTGAAGGTACTCGAATATTCTAGAAGGTGATGACCCATGCATGCCTACCATATAAGGGCAACAGAACCGCTTTCAACCGGATTTTTCGCGGGAAAATCACAAGAGCGTTAGACACGCATTGCGACACTATAGCTGGCAACGTAAATGCTGCTGCATTTTCTTCTTTAACAATGTGGTTAAGAAGGCTTCCCAAGTTTTTTCTCCATGCACGTTATAAACGAGGGGCGGGTAAAAATTTCCAACGGCAATACTTCTGGTTGAATGTGTGTTGGCACAATTGAATATTGACACAAGGAAAGGATGATTGTGTTCGACAGCACTATTTGCACAGACAGCTGTGTGTAGTTCACACAGAAGACTAAACTGTTATACATTTAGTTGCTAGGGGTATGCGGTCTCGAACAAGACATTATGCCTAATGCCCGCATTCTTAAGCGCCTAATTGGATCAATGTATGTTTTATCAGCCCATCTCCAAGATTCAGTGCAATATGAGAATGATGAATGTGCTTGCTGAAGGAAGAGCTTTGTCGATCGGCTTGTCTTTTATTGTGTTGAATTAGCTCAGTTTTAGAAGGCAACATATTTAGCTAATTTATTTCTCAGTGCAGTGTCGGTTTTGCTGGTTTATACTTGTGGATTGATTTCGACCTCTCCGTTAATAATGACTAGACACAGTTTTCACGTTCATTCTTGGCATTTATGCACATCTGTTCAGTACCACGATCTGGCATTCCTTATTAGAGGCCATTCTTTGTGAATATGCCACGATCAAGTTGTATATTTTTGATATAAAAATATTATGGTATGGTATGGGATTGTATGGGATGGTATGGGATGGTATGGGATGATATGGTATGGTATGGTATGGTATTTTATGGTATAGTACGATACGGTATGGTGGGCGAATATCCCAAAGCTGCACTCGGGCTATGAGACACACCGTAGGTGAAGGATCCGAATTAATTTCGATCACCTGGCGTTCTTTAGCGTGCAGTGATATCGCACAGCACACGAACATTTCAACGCGACAGCGTTAAGGCTCCCGTTCTACAGAAAATACTGCGTCGTCGACGTGGGCGTCAGCTTTGTAAGCGAAATATCCCCGGATAAGCAACCTAGGTGGGTTAAATAGGTCACGCAACCTTGCGGCGTCATCCCATCCTGCCCACCGGATTGTGAAGAAATTCACCGCAGCGGCAGGGAAACAAATGACTGGTAGCGAGAGGTTGCTCGGGAAGAGCAACCTGAGTCTCACGAGCACCACCTGTGGCAGCACCTGCCATTGTAGGGCAGTGGCGCATCGCTGCACTGAAGAGGATTCTGAACATGTCTTTTTGCCGCGGGAACTCGATCCACACGTGCCTAGCATTCTTAGAAACAGTGACTCATTGCCCTGTGTGGCCGATTTCCCCAATTAAAACGAATTAACGTCCGGCTCCCGCCTTTTTTTTTAAATTCTGCCTCGTACGGTGGCCGGAGTCGACCAACGCGTGGAGCGCCTTTCAGCCAGTCCCGTGGAGGCATTGCTTTCGCTTTATTTTGTTTTTTAGGTTTCCAAGAATAAATAGTTTCATTCGCAGGTAATATAGCCGCAAAATAAGCCCGAAGAAATAAAAATACGCGCGGATTATTTGCTACTACGGACTACTACGTATTACTCCGCCGATGGCAGAGCGGCAAGCCGCAACGTGACTGGGTGAAAGGCACTCCCCGCGTTGGTCGACTCCGCCCACCGTACGAGGCAGAATTAAAAAAAAAAGGCGGGAGCCGGACGTTAATTCGATTTAATTGGGGAAATCGGTCACACAGGGCAGTAAATCGCAGTCTCTAAGAAAGCTCGGAACGAGTAGATCGAGTTCCCGCGGCAAAAAGACAAGTTCAGATTCCTCTTCAGTGCACCTTTAACCGCGGAGCCACCACGGCGGGTTTCTAATCTGTTTGTTTCTAATCTGTTTGACCCAGTTGGTTCTACGTAGTGTGTATGAGGCATTAATGCATTAGACGAACTGTTGTGGAGATGCACCGCGGTGAAGCAAGCAGTTATAATTAAGTTTCAGTTATAATTCATTCCCCAGTCTCCACATACAGGCACAGAATTTGCATCGTAGCTGAAGTTTTGTTTAGGAGTGTGCGAATATTCGAAATTTTAGATAGCGAATAGAACATCCTCGATTCAAATAGTGCAAGTTCAAGACTATACGAAACAAAAAGAATTTGTTCTGGAATTCTGGAATAGATTTCGAAAAAAAAAAACAAGATACACTCCGATGCTGCACCTGCATGCTGTCGCGGTTGGTCTGCATGGAATGGAGGGTTCAGCTCCACGATGCGATCCATTCGTGTGGCAACGTTCATAATGCTAAGCTTAGGCGACGCGGAAGTGCTGAGGCAGGTTCAGCAAACCACAACTTGATAACTCGATTCGAAGGTGGTGGCTGATCCGTAGATATTGCTGCTTTCACCAACTGAGATGCGGCATAAGTCTATTCGTTGTTGCTATCAGTAGCAAACTGTAATTTTCCAATATGCAAGGACTGACGGTCACAGCTTCTGCTTGCATAATGTTATGTCCTCGTTAGTGGAGATCAGAGCTGCGTCCTTTTCAGTTGAACCTGTAACTCCATAAGTTATAGTGCCGTACCACACTAGGGCATACTGCCGTCAACAGGGCTAAGATGTTTAGCAGCATTAGTTATTTCATAGTAATATTTGCAACAGTCGCGAATAGTATTCCTGAAACACATTCGACTCGTATTCGATTTCGTTGTATCACTACTCCATTCATATTTGATTCGGTTCGGTTCTTAGCTACACTATTCGCATTCGAGTGAGTTTTGAGAAGTTGTATTTGTACAGCCCTGGTTTCATGGAAAAGCGCGTTATTCATAGATTTTCGACAGTGGTTAAAAAAAAAAGCGAGCTATTGCCTTGGGCGGATATGCTACGTCTGCAGGAGTCAAAACAAATAAATAAAATCATTTCTCGAGCTCAGAGGGACGCGAGCGCCATCATTCTGTCCCCTTTATTAAATTCGCTTAAACATCACAGCTCTGAGTATCTCCACAATCTAGTAAGAGTGCCGGCCGCTAATTGTTGAAATTTCATTACGGCCGACAAGGTCGCTAATGAGCACAATATAGTTAGCAGGGTAAAATCATTTTGCAGGTTTCTCACCACTCCTATATATCCATAATGATTAGATTATAGTGCAATCACCCATCTCCCCCTACTTCTGTGGTATACAGGCATTTTTTCTGTCTTCTCTTCCTTCAGAAGAGCAAGGTTCTGGGCTAGTTGGTAATTCATTTAAAGGAAGAACAGCGCGACGAAACACGGACACACGTAGAAATGACACACACACGAGCGCTCGTGTGTGTGTCATTTCTACGTGTGTCAGTGTTTTGTCGCGCTGTTTCTTCCTTTAAATTCTATTCCTTATTGAATTTGACACTTCCAGTTAAGCCCGGTTCAACTCAGCTAGAACACGTTCTGGGGCAAGTTGGCGCATAGCTTGAGTAGAAGGAATTTGTCTGTGTGCTGTCTTTTGTGCGCTTCATACACTCAACTCAGCTAGTTTAAATTTGCCCTACTGAGCTTGAAAGATACGTTTCTTTTTTTTTCTTTGGAGAGTTGGTTTATCTAACCGCGGCTTTGGGACTAAAGAAGCTGAGAGCGCCGTGCAGAAATGAAGAGCCAGATCTCTCCTATACCTTCCTTTAACTAGAGCAGCGTTATTCACAGCCTCAAAGTGGCGTGCGCAAAGAACTCAGCTGTCCAACCCTAGACACAAACAGCTTCCAAGGTCTTCTCCTCACTCCTGAAGGGCCACACGCAGAGAACTTCGCCAATTTACTCAAAATGTAGAATGTCTCCGTTTCTGTTGGTAAACAACGCTTTTTTGACAACGTCGATTTATGCATTTCTCCGTCTGAAGCCAAGTATGTTCATGTAGTGCGTAGACAAAATAATGAGGCTGTAAGGGAAGAAGACACGGTGAAAGCCGGTCTAATAATCATGCTATGTTTAGCCGCATACAAAGGAACTCATTCCGGCAACCTTGAGCGGCTTCAGATTCGCTGTTCAGAACGTAATACACTTGAGCGCTATCGCCCATCACCAGAGAGAGTTCATCTTCTTTGTATCTACTAAAAGCACGAAACCGGAACGACTTCAACTTAATGAGGTCCCCCGCCGGTTTGCAATTACAGCAATCTCCAAATCACTCTTGCGCTGCTTGAATACGCCGACGTGATTCTATTTCCGAGACGAGCCAGGAGCCACTCGTTTTGAGGATGAAGAACCAGAGAGGGAGAGAGGTTTGCTTATAAACAAAAGGCAGAGAAGCCAGGCTCAGGTATCATCGTCTGTTCTGCTACTCTGCACTAGTAGATAGAGAGATAGGAAGAAAGAGGCTTACAGTCGCTGGCTATCTGAGCTGAAGATAGGTGCGAGAGTAAACAAACATACAAATTTACGAAGACTAGAAGACAACCGTCTAAGCGTTGAGAGGGCTTTACAGTCTTCCCGATGCTGCACCATATGTTCCAGTAGCTCCGGCTGAATTGATAGAACAGATGTGCTTTTGATGATGACATTTTCCCGAGTAACCTCTCTTATTCCAAAATTAGACAAGAAGAAAACCATAAAAACCTTGTAGATACAATACCCTCAATCTCTCTCGCTCTCTCTCTCTCTCTCACACACACACACACACACACACACACACACACACACACACACACACACACACACACACACACACACACACACACACACACACACACACACACACACACACACACACACACACACACACACACACACACACACACACGCACGCACACGCACACACACACACACGCACGCACGCACGCACTAATGCCTACCATATTAAAATGTAAGTGCCGTTTATTGCGTCCTGTTCTCGGGGGCCACGCGGGGAGATTTTCGCAGCACGTTCAAATGTACTGGCGCATGTTGTCCTTCTTCCAAAATTCTTACCATTTCTGACGAGGCCTTGGGATTTTGAAACGTCATATTAGTATTTCTTGCTGAAAAGCGGCGGGTGCCCAGGCAATTCGGGCTTCATGCGACACAAAATGACCGGATATATACTCCCTAACGTAGGAACGACAGCTAAACGCGTGGGTTTCAGAGAAGGAATGCCTGTGGTCGTCTTGAAGACGACCACAGGCATTCCTTGGCTTGGCCGCATCAGCTTGGCGGCATACACTACCAGTCTTGAGTAGCGATATCTTTTCTAAATTACCCGGTCTACCATACGCAAGTTATTGCTGAGGTCGGCGACCGCCAACGGCGACGTCGGGAGGGGGGGCTACAGGAAGCTGTTCCGGTGCTACGCTATTTTACGACGCAGTCAGCATCTCGCCCACCCCTGGCTCACAACGACAGCGACAGAGGTAGAAAAATGTATAAGAAAAGAAAGGACGCAAGCCCCTAACGCAGTGCTAAGTTCGACTGAAAAAGTGCGGACTAGGAGGTGCACCTATAAGGCTGTCACGTGCTCTGTGGCGCCATGGCGCTCCCCCTCCCCCTGGTTTGCATGAGCAGCAGAAAACGGCATGCATGAGTTCGCCCACGCACTTTTTTCGTCTCGTCTGTTTGTTCTCTATCGCAGAATGGCGGGCGAGGGATTTATCGAGGACTGGCTTTTCAGGAATGCTAACGCAGAAGCGTCGAATTCAGCTGAAATTTGCGCTTTCTTTTGAATGATGAAACTTCCTTTGACGGGTATGAACAGCACGAAGAGGGTGGGCGTATACAAGCAGGATGGACCAATTTTGTCGAAGGATACCGCCATGGAGGAAAAGTCAACAAGTCGACAAGTCAGCGAGTCAGAAAAAAGCAAACAAGTCGCTGATGTGACACCATGAAAGGGTCAGAATGGAGCTGTAAACAGCCTGCCAGCGCAGGCTATTGTCGGAAACTTTACGACACGACAGGTCAATGCGCGATATGGGCCGCTCGAGTATGCGTGCGTTTTTTTTTTTTTTTCAGCCGGACGTCGCCGGACTTGGTTATATAGCTCTCGTTATTGAAAGGAAATGTGCGCATGCCCATTGTGGAGGTAAGATCAGTCGAGGATTCCAGCAGTCAACACTTGCTGCCTTATTTATATGGCTGTTCTTGCACAAGTTCCTAACTTTTGCTTACAGACCCTAAATCTGTTGTGTTGCAATGCTGCTTGGCTTGTGAGTTGAGAAGGAAGCAGAGTGATCTTAACGAGAACTTTGATCCAATGCATGCCTAATAACTAACTACCCGAGACAAATTCCAAAGCCAAACTTGTTCTGGTGCGCAGAGAAGTGATGCAGTTCACATTGCTATTCGAAATAATCATGCATATAAAAAGCCAAAGCGTGTAACAGAGCTGAGAAAGCAGAGGGAAGCTGCTACTGTTTTCGAGAGAAAAAAAAAATATTGTCAAATAGGCCGCATGGCAGCAGGAAAGAAAAACATCTATTAGAGCGCTACCATCTTCAACATGCTTGGATAAAAGTCTTGAATATTGGAATACTGTAAGGTATTGTTACAGAAACATTGAAAGCATTGGTGCATTCTTCCGACGTGTGGCAAAATTTTTCTCTTAAGGTTATTCCATCACTCGCGTCGAGCAGTTAAGACTGGCATAGAAAACCTAGAAAACCAATAGGGAACGTTTTTGAAGAAAGTAAAAACGTTAATAACAAAAAAGTGCAGGCCTGCCGACCGGATATCTGCGAATATATTGACTGTTATCCTGAAGTCTTGGAATATATGAAAAAACTGCGTTCGCAAGCTCTTTCCCGTTGAAGTATGCTTTTTCCCAGAATTGCTGGCTACGGACATTGCGAACGCAGCTCAAGCGGAGATTTGGGGTACGTCCTCATAAGCTTAAGGTAAATCTCGAGGTTCTTCTCTAGCCGAAAGAATAAATATACCAACGGAAACTAAGCATGCTTTATAAAGAAGGTAATGCGGAAAAGAAAGCACAGAAAAAAATTGAGCGAATGGAGGTGAAGCGGCTTATGCAAGCGCCTGGGACCACGAGTCTCCGACGCGAGATACGAGAATAGTTGTTGAGAGAGCACAGTAAGTTAGCCTGCATCTGTGTGGACATGTGTCGTGAGCTTTTGTGCCTTTCTGTGTGTGTTTTCCAGTGCGTGTGTGTACAGCGTACCTAAGGAAAGGATGAAAAGGTAATTAAGAAGTAAACTAGGCAGGGAAAGTAGCAGTAGTAGTTGTAGTAATGGTGGTTTATGTAAAAGTAATAATAAAAGGAAGGAAAAGATTTTTGTTAACCCCGACATCTGCCATCGCTGCGGGAAGCACTTGAGCTGGGGCAGCGGAAATAAAGGGATAGCAGGCAGACTGGAGAAATGATATGAAAGAGGTGAGGGGGCAGGCAGAAAAGATAGGGGGGAGAGAAGTACAGTCTACAAGTAATCTATTTACACTATGGGGAAAGTGAAAGAGAATGACCGAAAGCAGCAGAAAACAGGTCATTGGTGATAAGAAATGAGATCACTAACAAGGGAGGGAGTGAGGAACGAAATACCCCATGTTAGTGTTAAAACGTAGCTAAACAGAGCTCAAATAAAATCAAAATGGGGTTGCTTTAGAAGGAGTGATAACAAAATATTCTTTAGCAATATAACAATCAATGTGTTTCTTTCCCTGTTTAGCTTTGGAGAATATTCTGCTTTCATGCTGTTACCGTTCATTATGCATCGAGTCCAGCTAGTGCAACAAAAAGTTTCAAGAAAAGATAACATATAATCAGTCGCTGTCGCGCACCGGAACTAAGATGGCGCGGGTAGCAACACGACGGCAAACCCAGAAAAGCAATGCTCAAAGCAAGAACAACGTTTAGGGGATAAAAGGCTAGAATATTTACTCGTTAACTCGTTGAGATCCGTAATGCGAGCATTAAACCGATGGAAATGGTTTAATGAATTGCACTGTTCCTTCCAGGGCTTGAAAAAAAAAAGCAGTGCGCAAAGACGCAAAAGATAAATTTATAGCCGCTTAGGTAGCTTACATATTTGAGTAGAAATGGCATGTCCGGTTGCGTTCTGAACCCGTCTGCGCCGATTTTGAAGCCGAGGGCCAGTGTGCATACTCTACAGGACTCCATAATCGGCTCAAACTTTGCCGCACAATATATTCGCTCCTCACTTGCTTCTCTTGTTGCCATAGGCTGAATTGTATTGCCGAGGGCACATGTCCAGAGCAGTGATGTACCGTCAAAGAATTCTCTCTTTTTTGGGGGAAATAGAGAGAGAGAAGGAGGACATTGGAAGGCAGGAAATTAGAAGAGAGATCATGGGATTAATTTTCGATTCAAAACTGGGCCTAAATGGAAAAGTAAATCCTGAGGGGACTTCAATTTAATTCAAAAACTTTATTTCCAACGACTCGTTGGGGGTCATGAGGCAAAAAAGCTTCCATTGGCGGCTGGAGGGTGCCTGATGCCCGTACAAGGCAGCAGCATATAGCCAACAGAAAATTCTGAACACATATGCAGTTACACTTTCACATAAATTGACTGATCGAAACACATTCGGAACACATCAAAACACAGCAGAAGAAAGCATACAGCACAAAAAACATAAAGGCAATGAAAATACATTGCATACCATTAGCTGCACAAAAACTGGGACGAGAAAGAAAATTCACGCGTCTGTTTTCTATTACATGCGCTTAAGTCAAAATTTTCAGACAGGAATTTGTTAAGCAAGCATGGCAAGTTGTGCGTGAGCGACTTTAGCGTGTAATTTTTACGTCTGCGTGGTATCAGCCATGTCTCAGATCCACGGGTGCGACAATCACTTTTCTGTTTCTGCAACTGCGAAAGGAATTTTATGAGGCTCTTCGACATTTCATCGGAAAATAAGTATGAGTAGAGTAGACGGAACTCGTAAATTTTTTTACGACTTCATAGAATTTGGAAGAGTTAAGAGAAAATGAGAGGGCATTTTCACGACTAAAGATATTTTAGGCTAGAGTTAAAAATGACGGCTAGGGCAAGGCGCAAACTTAGCTCCAAACAAAACAAACAAAAAAAAAAAAGACTGCGGGGAGCCTTTTATTTTTTTTGCCTTCGAGCCTGTCAAAATGCGACGGGTGCTACCACTGTCCCTTGACACAGGTTTCTTGCTCCCGCTCTTGTAAAGAAAGCCGCGAAAAAGATTTCAAAATACGGCCGGTAAGGCGATCAGCACTGAGTCCCACTATGCCGTTGTCTTTTCGGTAGCGCGTCCGTGCTATCGTAGCGCTCAATTAATTTCTGAAGTTAATGAACGGGAATGTTGAAGCTGCGGACATTTGTGTTGTCTGCCAGGAGTTTATAGAAAGAAAAGAAGGTGGCTTCATTTCCACATTCTGTCACGCTCTTCAACGTATCGCGTTTTTACGCTAATCTTCGCGCTGGGCGCAAATGCAGCGCTGTCACCGAGGGCATGTTTCTCACAATGCCGCTGTGTTAGCGCTATGCGATAAAATGTGCCGGGCCCTTTGATCGCATTTTAGCGGCTCAGAGCTTACTCTAGTCAATAGTTGTAAATGTCATGTAAAAAGTGTTAGTTAATTGTTTCCTTTGCTTATATCAAGAAATGCCTTCGTATGAAATAAAGCTCGAAAATGTATTCTAGAAACTTTTTCTTTTTTGACACGTAGCCTTATGTGGTGTTGGCTGTCAGCTTTTCTCATGGCTCAAATACGGGGTGGTGTGAGGGAAACAAATAAATAAATAAATAAATAAATAAATAAATAAATAAATAAATAAATAAATAAATAAATAAATAAATAAATAAATAAATAAATAAATAAATAAATAAATAAATAAATAAATAAATAAACACACAAAAGAAAGAAGCAAAGAAAGAAAGAAAGAGAGAAAGAAAGAAAGGAAGAAAGGAAGAAAGAAAGAAAGAAAGGAAGGAAGGAAGGAAGGAAGGAAGGAAGGAAGGAAGGAAGAAACCAACACAAATACGCGGAACGAGTAGTACTTAGCAAATTCTTGCTCTTTGGCCATGTGCCAAGATTCATAAGAAAAGTTTCCGAAGTGACCCTAGAAGAATTTAAGAGATTTTCAAAATAGTGCAAGAAAAAACTCACCAAAATAGAGATTTTTTCGTCCTAGGTAAGGAAAGTTTCGGTTGCGGCATGGAACTCCACTTGTCAAAGGCACAGTAGCTGTGGTAAGAGATGCCAAGGCATCGCGGACAAAATGAGGAAAAAATAATCAAGAAAGGAAGCCAAGTAATTACTACGGTGAGATTAGAACTGGAATAATATATAGTCAAAGGTGGGTATCTGTCGTGGGTGCACTGCGTACGGCTATTTCTATGCTAACGAGAATATATGTCATTGCTTTGTGATTATAACCGGCTTTACTGGACATGCCTGGATTGAACATTCGCGTGTAGCGTTGTTGTTTTTTTGTTTTTTTACGGAATGAACCGCTCTCTCCTCCTTCCTCCTTTTTGGCGCTCATAAATGCTTGCCAGCGCAGAAATGTTGACGTTTCGCGCACTGCCGCAGCAAAAACATGTCCTCTGGACTGTTCAGCGGGTGCCGCAGTGCGCTCTAGAGTTGTGCACTGACGATGGGGTAAGCCCGGAAGGAGATAAAATGTGGGCACGGCTGTCGGCTTAACTCAAGAGTTGACAGAGGCTGCGCACGGTGTGTTATTCTTAGCCGCCGCTCTCGAACGGCGCTAACTCTTTGTTGTGCCTAGTGCCACGCGCCGTATGCTTTCTTCTCCATTTTCTCGACAATTCGAGCGCCGTTATCGCGTTTCTCTTTCAGCACCCGGCGTGCTGGCGGTTCGGGATTGTCCGTCCAGCACTTTCCTGAAGGCACCTTCTCGCATCCCGGCGAGATACACTCATTTAACTGGCAGTTATGAGGTAGCTCATAAATAGCAGCACGGCAGTAGTCGAAGCGCTCGTCTATGAGAGCGCTTATCAGTTTGCACAAGCGTTAAGGTCTCTGATATGCAGTTGTCACGTTCATCCATGCATGGTCTGTCTTACGAGTTTTTCTTTTTTTCTGCCTTCGCCCGACGCATACTGTTGCCAGTACTGGACCTTTTTATGTGCTCCTTGCGGAATGCTACGATTCTTGCGCTTGGAGTTTTTTCTGCTCCTTTATATCCCAACTAGTACACGCAAGTGCAGCCGTGTGGAGATGCGAATGTAGTCGAGATGAGCGAAAATTTTAGTCAGTGTAGAGAAGTCACGGCTGTACAGGGTGAACCAAAACTGTACTGTCTGAAAGTCACCGTGCTTCATCAAATTTAATTTAATTTAAAAGTACATACTCAAGCTTTCCAACCGATAACATCGCCCTTGTTTCTAGTCTTCGTGATACACGTCGAGTATATTTAAATGGAATTAAAATAAACACTGTGCACTTTGAATGAGGCGTACTGCTGACGCACTGCATGTCTGCAGACCGAATAAACCGCTTGGTTACTGAATATGAAGACGCAAGCCAGCCTACTAATATAGGGCTGGTACGAGTGGTTGCACCCAGCCTGGAGGAGCACTTCCAGGATCACCTTCTAGTCGGTCTTGCGACCACAACGTGCCGGTGGTCCCCGAACTGCGCTTTGTGCGGTTTGAACGGCAGGCCGAGAGCTTTCTGTAAGCCTGTGGGTTTTCTTGAAGACACCAACGGCAATTTTCTGCACTCTGCATTGTGTCTATATGTACATCGGTCGCCACAAAATTCGAAGCGCTTGTGTGGCTTGAGCGTGAGGCACTGAAAGTTGAGGGCCTCTCCCAAATTCTGACTCTGGACCTCTTCTTCTCTTTCTTCTTTCACTCCCACCTTCCTCCCTCCCCTTACGGCGCGGTTCAGGTCTCCACCGAGATATGTGCGACAGATACTGCTCCATTTCCTTTCCTCAAAACCAATACGAACGGGCATAGCGGAACGCAGGTAGTGATGCGATGCCGTAGTATTCGCCAAGGCTGATGTTACTCTTACCTGGAGCAGGTTCAGTAATAGTTACGTAGGACGAAGTCGCGTCCTTGCGATTTTGTGCCACTAGCCGAAGCGACGTGAAAAGAATGGGGCAACTCAAGAACTCAGTGAGAAATTGCCCTCAAAGCAGGCTCTCCAGCCAATGGAGTCGACCGATTGTCATGACGTCGTAGTTAATCCCATTCCACATAGGCACCTGCCAGTGACCTGGGATTTAACGCTGGGGGATTAAGCGCAACTTATGAGGACCGGTCACCACCACTTGCTGAAGAACCTCCTGCCCCGGGACATTCGCCTCTGCGTTCTTGAGTTATATTGGACTATGGTTAGCTGGGAGCCCCTTTCTTCCTATGCCCCCCCCCCCCCCCCCCCCCCCCATCTGTGCAGCTTTGCAGTTGACGCCGCCCTCGTTTGAAATCATGGCCACAATGGACGATTTGTTTATTTACATAGGACTTGGGTCGCTATTCAAACAAGACGAGAATACTCTGCGCAGAACTGTATTCTCGGCACAAACCTCACACAGAGTTCACGTTTTTTAACTATCCTTGCTTAAGGAACTGAAATTACGGCATATTTATTTACTAAGATATGATCGTCGTCTAATTTGTAACTGCGTCGAGTTAAGGTGTATTTTGTCAGAATCGGGTAAACAGTTCAAAATTAAGAATGCATCTTCTTGAGAGTAAATTTTCTGCGAGAGCTGATTTGTTCCAAGTGAACTTCATTACTTATTTCAGATTACTTCAGATTACTCCTGATTGCGCCAAATTACTGCAATCAGATTTCGGGTTGCTCCAGACATCCAAGTCTGTATGGATGCTGAAATTTTACTCTCAGCCAACGTGAGAGCATCTTGCAAAGAAAAAAAAACTGAAATAAGTTCGCCTGGATGTCCTCCGATGTGTTTTCTTAATAGCGGCAGAAACGCGTTCCTTTCTTTTGCTGTTTCAGCCCGCACGGCAAGTAATTCATGCGTTTGGCCGCGTTACGTGGACCCTTTGTTTGAGAAAAACATGACCATGGAACATTATTTGCCTTATTCGCGAATGTTCGCGACGACGCACTTGGGTTAGGTTGGAAGCGCGCTTCGTTGTCTGGACTGCCGAGTTTATCTCCTTAGCCGACACAGCTCTCCAGGTAAAAAATTTATTCCAAGCTCTTCATTCGCCTCGTTTCCCGCCGTTACCAGTTTGCGAAAACACTCTAAAACGAGTAAGCAACTCGTCATGTTACGAAAACTGCTTTTCACGTCAAACTTTTTCCAAGTGAGTTTCGAAATCTACCACTGGCTGCGCTGTTTTCTTTCCCCACTTTTTCTCTGCCGCAACGTGGTATATATTGTTCTGCGGCTTCGTACAAACACTTACTAGTTAGCTTAGAGTGGGCACTCCAGGAGATGTTTACGTCTCCAGGAGCTAGGTCACCTTTATCAAAAAAAGCTAAACAAACATGTTGACTTAATTTTTATTTTTGCCCTGTGGCAGTTCTCGGTGCCTAGCGTCTTTCCGGATGAAGCAATAAATCAGGTCAAAAATTAGTTTAAAAGTATGGTCTGCAGAGCAGCGTGAATTATTTCATAATGACAGAGTCAAGCAGTCAGCGCCACTCGCGTACTGTGGTGTCTGATGAAGTATGTCGCCTTCAAACCTCACCAACGTCTGTTCGCGGTCAACCGCAGTTTCAAAACCGCGTGCGTTCTTGTTCTTGCCCAGCTTGCTGTAAAAAACAAAAGTTGTTTTCCCGAGAGTAAATTTAATAAAGGCTCAGAAGCGACCTTGTCTGTTCGGCTCTTGAAAACTAAAAGAGCGCCAAATAACGATGGCCGAGAGCCCATCGTGGGCAATAAGACGATAAACATGACAGCTTACTTATCAAGACAAAGCGTTCAAACCAGGCCTGGCTGAAAAAAGAAAGTTAGGCTTATGCACAGCCGACGCAGAGTACAGCAGCCTAAAAATCTGAAAAATCTTTGCTTGAATAGCCTTTGCTTGAATAGAAAACAAATAAAAAGCCGTTTTAAAATTCTAAAAAAATTTCACATAACTCTATGGCCCCTAATAAAAGTGGTGGATGTTATAACAAAGGAAAGAGCTTTTTTTGGCGCTTATGTGTTGCTTGTTTCTTCTTAATGCGTGCTTGGTGAAGCACGCAGAGGAGTACGGGGAGTAGGCAGGGGTGTACGGAGCACAGGGCTAACACAGCGGAACTCCCCTACTCAATGGGATGAACACGGCAAGTATGGTTAACGGAAAAATTCCTTACTTCCGCACCGGCTGCCACGAAGACCGAGCAATCGACAACGCTTACGCCCACCTCCCTACAAAAAAGGCCTTTAAGGTTGCATTTTCAAATGATTTCTATCCCGATTCATTTTTCTCACCTCTCACCATTGGTCGCTGGCGACCGTGGTGTCAGGGTTAGTAGCTGCCAAGCAATCTATTAAGCCAGCTACAGTATTAAGAACGGCGCACACCAATGGCAACAACAACAACAAGGGATTGAATCTGAAACAAGTCATTACGAAATGCGTTTTCACACTACAAGTCACTCTTTCCAAGTTTGTCCCTATAAACATGATAGCCAATCCTCGTTCGTCTTTTCGCGTTAAATTTTTTTTCTTTAGCTTAAGGGAAACAGGCGAAGTCTTCTGCCGGAAAACCACAGGCCCAGTGGTGTTGTCTATGCGCTGATGGACTGTCTCCTCTGATGCGATCGCAGGGAGCTGGAGATCCTGTTCAGCGCCATCGAGTCCCGAATCGGGCGCTGCTCGGACTCGGAAAGGAACCGGCTGGGCCTGCTCGTCGAGAGCGGCCGTATGACGGCCGAACTCAAGTGCAGGGATGCGCTCGACAACGGTGAGAACTGCGCGCACGCCTCAGTCGACTCGGCTCTGCGCCGCGCGCTGCATGACGGAGAGGCTGTGGTCGACAGCGCCTCTCAGTCCTCCATGCAATTCGGGATGGTAATGATGTGCAGAGCGAGTAACTGAAGGCCAGGGTTTGCACTCGGTTCAACGGATACGTCAGCGTTAGGCGTGGCCCGTTAACGCGACGACAGTAGATAGTCTTTCGCTTGTGATTATGCTGGAGAGCTAACGCTGCGGCTTAGCTAATAGGAAAAATGGAGGCCTTCTGTGAGAAAGGGGGTTTGAAACATAGCGACGAATAATGAGAAAAAAAAAAGGCTTTGTGCAGTCGCACATTTGCGGAAAACGCGAGTGCGGCCGTTTCCAACGCCCAACAATTCTAGACAAAAAACATTTTTGAGCAGGAAACCGTTTACGAACGCAATTTTTTTCATGTAATGAAAGGTTTCGCTATTAAAATCAAATATGCACAGATCATCCGACGGCATTCTTGGATTTTTTTTTTGCTATTAACGTTTTTGCTGTCGTCAAAAACGTTCCCCATTGTTTTGTTTTTTTATGGCAGTCTTAACTGTTCGATGCGATCGGTGAAAACACTTTAAAATAAAGATATTGCTACACACCAGAAGAATGGACCATTATTTTTAATGTTTCCATAACAGTAGCGTACAATTTTTTAAATTTTCAAAATTTTTGTTCGAAAATGTTGGACATGGGGAGGGCGTGCCCGTGGCTGTTTCTTGAATTGGGCGCCTATTGCTCTGGACACTGGTTCGCAGCTTGTTCGCTCACACGGGTGCGCAATAAGGTTTGCTGTTATCCTCGAGTACCCATATTGCCGGGACATGATATGACGGGCAGGCTGCAAAACTGCTGCGTTAGCACGCGACGAAATGCGATTTAACTGATGTGTAACTACAACGAAAAGACCTACTGCATAGTGAACCGCTTGGCTGCCCATCCTGCTTGCGTTCGAGTACTGTACAATCTGCCAAAAATGAAATGGGAAGGAGAAAACTGAAACACGAACAGCAAAATGAGGGAAGATCTTAGCCTGGGGAAGCTGAATACGAGCGGAGGGTAATTTCACTTCGAAGGCGCGAAGATTGTTCTTTGTAAGCTTTAATCAACCTTGCTAGCATTTCCTCTCCAGGAGCTCATATGCTTGTGTTTTTGTGTTCGCATTTCAGCTTTCTTGTTCTTGTTTAATTCGTTGCTGCTAGTACAGCAAGGGAAACCGAAACCGGAATTGATAGCAGCGCCACTGCTCCGAAGCGGCAGCTGCCTGAGGACTAAAAGTGTGCTAGCTACGCGAGAACCGATTTGTCATTAGCTCGCTCTAAATTCGCGCTAGAAGACTTAATTCCTTGTTTTTCTTGATATTTTCCTGTTCTATTGCCAACGGTCGCCGAATGAATGGCGCTCGATGCTTCCGCTGGCAAAATGTATGAGACTTTGGCCTTTAACAGTGTTGTTTGCCAGTTGTAGGGAGGGGTGGGCGCTTATGCGGATATGGGCGGCTCATCGGTGCTACAAACGTGCTACTCTATAGCTGTTCTTTGTTCTGAGGCGTCAGCGCGTTGGTTACCGGATGCTCCATCAGACGCCTCCGAAATAAAAGTGCGCCGCTTATCGTGGCAGCTATTTCCGGCTGGAATCGAAGCTCTCTCGAGACTATGAAGAGAGGGTACCGGTATTCGTAGAAAATAGCTCAGGCTTCGAAAGCGAAGATCACGGCCGTAATCCCTGGCAGTTCTAATATAGCCGAGCACTCTGTTAAAAGGGCTGTTAAGTGCAACGCAGTGCTGCTATCCGAAAATCCCCCAGAATTTAGAGTGAGCACGATTTACCGTCTCAAGAATGACCTACCAAAACAAAGGGGTCGCACAAGCGCTTAAAAAAATTTGGTAGTGTCATGAAAACATGGGCCTTAAATTTATTTGTGCTTCTGTGGCCACGCTGGTGAACTAGAGGATTCTTTCGTCAATAAATTGAGCTCACTGCAAAAGCTGCGCTGAGCTATTGGGACTGGTTCGCAGTCCATCTTTGTCCCAATGACTTAGCCGTTGGGACAAGATGGACTGCGAACCTGGTCATCATTAAATGGGGGCGGGGGGTGGGAGGGGGGAGGGAGGGCAAAATGGTAGAGATTGTAGGACGACAGCCTCAAAACCAGAGCGGCTGAGTGTCCGACGGGGCTAAACAAAATAAAATAGAACAGCGGATAGCACAAAAACTGTCCTTAAACAGTTTTGCACTGTTTGGAGGATTGAATCTAATGATGAACTGCTGGCCCCATGGTGTAACAACGAATTCTGCACAAACCATCGCTTGCTCATGGAAATAGAAGCGGGAGCACAGACATGGAGATGGCAGATCGATCGGTAAATAAATAAATTAATTAATTAATAAATACACAAATAAATTAATTAATTAATTAATTAATTAATTGATTGATTGATTGATAATTATTTAATAAATAAATAAATAAATAAACAAATAAATCAATCAGTATGTCAATCCCTGAGTAAGTTAGTGAGTAAATCAGTCGATGCACCAAATAAATAATTAATCAATCAATCAAAGTGCAATTATTTGAACCAACGGACCCTAGAGAACATAATTCCGAGTGTCATTGCAACACCGCCCAGTTTCATTCGGTTGACAGGAATGGGTGCATAATAAGGACGGAAAACGGGGCGATTTGGTGGGGATTCATACTTTCAACTGCGCAAAAAAACACGGACACAAGGTAGAAGGCACGACACGAGCGCAGGCTATCAACTAAATTTTTATTTCAGGAATCAGGCGCTTATAAACGCTCAAAAATAACCCAGGGCACAGACGCATAGAAACAAACGCAACACAATCACGAACATTTGGCGCGTGCACTGCCAATTCATTCAACAAAACAAAACCCCAAAACAAGGAAAAAACCCAACAGGTGGCATCCGGTTAGGCCAACGTTCCGTACTTCCTACTCGTGCAAAGATAACTGCGTAGGAAAGGTATCTCCTCATCCAGCAGGCCGTGTCGTGACAGGGTCATGCCTTCTACCTTGTGTCCGTGTTTTTTTTTTGCGCAGTTGACAGTATGAATGGGTGCTTCCTACTGCTGACCGATGTCTTCCTGAATTTGCTGATTTTTATGCATGACACAAGCCTCTGTGCTTTATGGCGGCGTGCAGAAGCCCGGACGTACATCAACTGCCTGCGAAACTACAACCACAGCGGAGACCAGTGCTCGGAGAGGCTGCGCGCTCTGAAAGACCAGTACAAGGAGTACTCCGAGGGGCTCACCAACACCAACGACGTTTGCTGGTGCGTGCACACGTTTGAGCACATAGCAAGTTGCAACATCTTACTCGGCGTCACTGCGTCGAGCCACATGATGAAGCATAACAGACTGCCTTGAAGGAGCACTAGGCTTCAGTACAAGTCTGCGCCTTAAGAACCGCCTCTTCAAGGTATCTTCTGCTTTCGCACTGAAGCAGCGCAAATCTAAGGCTTGGATATTGTGCTGGATTCGAGGCACGAATACTGTGTATGGACCCTGCTCTCTATTTCGAGGCACAAACTGCTCATACCTGATAACCTGTAATTTGACGAGCTCCGTCGCAAAACTGAAAGTAGTCAGAGGCAGATGCTGGACAGACGTGGCGACCTGATTATGAGCGGTTTCGAAATAAAGTCAGATCAAGACACATATACGAAACATGGCCCTACGGCCAAGTTGTTGGTTGTGTTTAGAGGAACGCAGAAGGCCATTGCGTGAAATATGAGGCACGCTTAACTGGCTCCGCCGTAGCTCGATGGCATTTATAGAGAGAAGCTCAACTGTTACCCTCATATGCAACCTCAAGCTTCAGGGTTCGTCCTGTATCATTAGGTTTGGTTTTCTGCGCTTCAAAAACGGTCAGAAAGCTTCAGTCCGGCTTTTCTAGCTCCCGTTTCACGGTTCTGCACATCAGGAGTATTGCAACACATCGTGAAATACAGCGATGCACAGGGCAGTACGCATACGGGGTGAGTGCCAAATGGCCGGATACTAATATTCTGATCATCGGCTGTGGTAAACGCTATACGGAACCACGTGCACCAGCGCACATGCTGAAATGTTTCTGGAGAGGGCTGCTTTTATAATGCGCCATTCATAGGCCACTATAGGCAGGAAAATTGACTGCATTCAATGTGGGAATCGGCTTTGTTTTTGTTTGGTTTGGTTCATGCTGAGAACAAAACAACACTGGCGAAACAAAACAGCGTTGTACCGCTCCGCCGAAAGCCGTTCACTCAATTGTGGCAGTTACTAAGAGCGCAAGTCAGATGTTTGGGCTGAATTTACCGCACGTGTCGTCTAATATTTCTCTTGAATATCAGATTCAAAATGCATACAGATAAAGCGACAGATTTAATGAAACCCGGGGCCACTTTAATATTCTTGTTGATGCTTAGATATTTCATTTATCTTACAACTCGCCAAAATTTGTAAATGCGTACTTTTAATTATTTTTTTATTTGGCGTTTCTCTTAAAGCAAAAGCTGTGTAAAAGCTTCTGCGCTTCAAGGCTGTATTGCCACAGGAGGAGAAAACGACGACGAGACGCAAACGCACATGGCTTGTTAGAGACTCTAAGCTGATTTTGAGTGGAAAAAAGCGAATGTGATTAAATAATGGAAACGTGGTCACATGGATGCACCTGTCTCTAAATAAGGAACGTGCACAGACACCCCACGGGATATTTTTCATGATAACTTCGACTTGTTTCATGCTGACGACTTAAAGAGCACTGTCGCACGTGTCGTCTAATCCTAGCGCCACTTGAAATGCCTGGATAACCCAAGCGTTCTCTGTTGTTCCAAAATGCTTCTTGAGAGGATCCCAAAGGAGCCCGACATTGGAATTACAAGGAACGTGCGCGCAGCTTCGATGATTTATATAAAATCTTTAAGACCAGTGGTGTGTTTAGTCTAATAACCCTTTTTTTTTCAATACAGACTCAGTTAGCGACACTAATTGTCTCAAAGTGCACGTAACTAGTCTTTGCACAAAAATGGTGTAGTGAAATCTAAATAGGCACCGCCAATAAAGAAATGTGTATCATTTTAAAAGTGACTGTGCTCACAACCGAATTAAGTTTAAGAGCTTTATGCACGCAGGCTTTAGTTAGTGCATCGAAGACTTTCTGTTGAGGAAAAAGAATCAGAAAAAAAAATTCTGAGGGCTGATTGTTTACTTGAAATTTGTGAGCAACGTACGCACTTCGCTTTACGGTAATGAATAACATGGGATTCCTTTCACCAACTCAACATGGCTGAAACAAAACGCCAAAGATAAGAAACGCAAGCCACGTGTCTAGACGTATCCGAAGATACAGCAAAACAGTGACGCCTCATTTCTAGATTGTAGCTTCGCAGGCCCTCTCAAGAAATAAAGCAAGTATAGTTGTGTAACGAGCGAACACAGACTGCGATCTAAAAAAGAAAAAATATCGGCCCCATGCAGACCGATCGGTCCGAAGTTCTTGGTGGTCTGAAACGCAAGAGAGATCGATAGGAGCGACTGTGGCCAACTTGCGAGGCTACCTCGCGCAGGCTACCGTCGCCAGGCTGGCTCTTTTTTCTTGGATGAGCTGAGAGCCGGCCGAAGCTGAGCATGCCGTGTTGAGCAACGAGAGCGTGATGTTGCGAGCAAGTAGGTACTGGAAAAAAAAAAAGAACATCTACCGCTGCACTACTAAAAACCCGGCACTGTTAGCGCAAGAGGTTTTTGTCTTGGTGGAAACCGTAATGAATTCACACGGCGTCTTTTGCTGCAGCTTCACATATCCGCGATAAATTACAGCGCAGCCTCAAAATGGAGGCCAGTGAAGTTACAGGATCCTTATAGCGGTTGTATAGGCTTGTCTCGCACTTGTTTTGCGAGTGCTTCTGGGAGCGGCGCTGAAGTGCGCCTTAAATCACTTTTTTCACTTTGGGCCTGTGCAAATGAGGCACAAAAGTTGAAAAGCTGTATGCTACCTTTTGCTTGCATTTGTTTCCTCACTCCATTTCTTAAGCTGTCTGAGAACATGCAAGCGAAGCACCCCACTTCCATCTGGTAAAGACGAATAGCGCCAGTTTCATGTGCTACTGCGCTTTAACCCCCTTTTTTAGTTATCGCAGTATGTCACACTTTCTTCGCGTGCGGCTGAATCCAGCATTGCACAACGTCCATCAGTGCAGGCTGGGTTCGGCCTCTTTACTCAACTGCAAAATGAGGCAGATGACTAAATTTGATATTAAAGCAACAGTTGGTGAGGTCAAGGTTATTCAGAACGGCTTTACTCGTAACATAAAAGAGCAACAGGTCATACCAGATGCGTTTGAGCATTCATTGGAATACGATGACCTGACATATGACCGTTCCTGTGCGATCGTAATTGCTACGACCCTCTGGCTAATTTCTAGAACTGCGCTCAGTGCCCCTCATTAGGCTCCAGGACGACGTATTATCGGGCCGACCACGGCTCGTCATACTCGATGGAGGAACGTAATCTCAGGCGTCCACAGGCACCTTCACGAAGAATGCCCCTGCAATGCCCGGGAATGCCCCTGGAGCAGGAATATAACACCGAGAACAATAATAATAGTAAAAAGAGTCAAACCAATCGCGGCTAATGGGCTCCCCGTTGAGCCTGATATCGAACCTTGATTTGCATTAAACCTTTCTGGAACCTGTGCGACCCTTGTAATCGATGCGGCAGGTCCTGCCGAATGCAGGGAGAAAAATTCTGATCCTCGCGTTAACTACGCATGAAACTTTGATTTACTAGGTCTACACCATTCAGTGAAAAATAAACCGCAAATCTTACCAAGTGCTAATACTTGCTTCAGGCTCATCAGTGTAACTCAGTGGAAATTTTTACTTGCGAATTTTCATAGGTGAACTATCTCCTTTGCGCAGCTGCGTCCCCACAGTATTCACCACTGGCAAAGGGGCAACCTGCTATCCAGAAGTATCCAGATCTCTCAAATGTCTTACGTATTATTATTGTTATTTGTCGGCGGCTTTTTGGTCTTGCGTAATATTCGAAACGAGGGTGAAACGAACGCGTTGGAAGTTTGTGAAATGTGCTTGGAATCCCTACGCGCCTCTCAGCCTTCCGAAAGAAAGGTGTCTTTGAGTCCACTGGTAGCACAATCGGCGTTTTAAGTCATCTTTGCACAATTTTACTTGGATGCAGCAAACTGAATTTTTAAAGCGCAATATTTAACGTTCTGAGCACCCATGATGTTAACTTTCGTAATAGAGGTGCAAAAGTGTGGCAGCCTAGAAAAGTCAATCCATGGAAATCAACGCAGCGTTTTGCAATGCTTGTAGGAGCCAGGAAAACACGTCAGATAAGAGAATACGCGTTATCTAGCAGCCGATTGATTTGAAACGCCTGCCAAATTAGGAGTATTGAAACTGAGCTCAAAATTGTTTGGGTCACGATTGGTATGCCAGGCAATAGTATATTTCGAACGTCCAACTGTGTCGTTACTTCTGATTGACCTCTAAAGTTTTGGAAGGTTTAGGTCCGGATTGGAGCTCTAAATCACGGAAAGTGCTTGCCTTCTTGGTTTATTAGTATCTAAAGTGGCGATTTGGCTTTGTGCTGGCTTCTAAAACTTAAGAACCTTCTAAGTCCCTGTCAAGACTATGCGGTCTCAAACTTCACACCATCCCGCCTTTGCAATAGCAACCCTGTACACCACCCCTTCTCCCCTCCCTTTCCTCTCTACTTAGTCGCAGGTACTTCTTTTTCGGTCAAAATGGTTAGTAGCAGTCAGACCGACCACAACTTCATCACTAGCTACGGCTCGAATAGCTGGCGCTCGCGCGATCTGGTCAAGCAGAGTTGCCAAAAGGACGCTAGGGTATAGGGGCCAGACACTAAGATCGCGCATACCTGAAGACCACCAAGATGCGGTAACTTCCACAGTCCGACAGATGAATTCGTTCAAACGACAAATATACGTGCTTTCCAGTGTCCTGTTCTACTCGAGCTGCTAGTGTTCAGTGCGTGTGCACGTCTCCTCACCTCGCTGACCGCCTTTGGTGCAGCGCGTACCACTCGTACCACAAGTGCCTGGGTGACCGGCTGGCAGGTGCGTGCGGCGAAGAGGCCCGCCAGCACGTCGAGCTGTACGCCGACAAGTTGACCAACCGACTGCTGTACAACTTCTGCCGCAACTACGAGACATCGGTGTGCCTCAACGACGAATCGGGAGCGACGCGGTTCACCAGCGCCGCGAAAACGGCGCTCGCATCCGCACTGTTGGCCTACGCCGCCGGCTACCTGTGGTGGTAGCCCACGGGGCGCATGCGCACCTCGGCATAGTTTTACCATTATATAGTCTGTGCTGCGTAGATGGCGCCCAGGAGGAAGGCGAACTGCACCCGTACTCTCTGAGCGAACCACAACTTGCTCAAACATAACCTGCATAAAATCTCGCGTACGTTTACCGAATTTCGGATCTCTGGGTGCTGGCTGTTTGACTAATAGCAACACAAGGTTACGTAAATAGAGTAAACGCAAAAGCCTAAGTAGAATACTTCTTTATGCCAAAATGCGTAGTGCGGCAACAACAACAACAAAAATGCCTATGTACTATACGTGTTGGGTAACTGTAGCTAATGCATATTTGGTGGCGAATGATTAGAATGTACAGCGAGACTTGCTGAACCGATTTTTTAAAACTAGAGCCACTCGATTTACGAGCAGAGGTTGCTGCACGTCGTCACAAAATGCTATATAAATGCAATTTCTTGTTTTACGAATTGGAAAAACCAGCGCAATGAAAGACGACACAAGAGAAGGGCAAAACACCAGCGCTGTCCTTCTCTTGTGCTTGTCCTTCATTGCGCTGCTTTTTCCAGTTCGTAAAACGTGTACCAACCAGCCCGTATTTGCCCTCTTCTGCAATTTCTTGAGATGTATTAGTTAGGAAGGAAATATTAGCAGGGTGATAAGCGCTCTATCTGTATTATTGCCATATGAATTGCAGAAGAGTTTGTGGAATATTAGACTTCGTAAGTTGCATGCTCGACGAAGCGAACCTCATTATAGTTCTGTGCAGCCAAGAAAGATTCATTGTTTCACCACTCGATAATGTGTATTTTTATCCTTCTGTTTTAATTATGCTGTGTAAATTTGTTCAGACTGTTTTCTGCCCCTTCATCATGCACGAAGTAAAAAAGAACGTAGTGAATCCAATGTTACATCCTTTGCCTTTCCGTTGTATTCGTCTGGTGCAGCTGCATAAAATCGTTGACACTGTCACAGAGTGCCACTGGAAATTTAATTGCACCTATGGTCGTGTTCATTCACTCCTTAGCGCGTAACTCCTACAGCGACTATGGCGCACGCATGCACGAATGAAAACAGATATAGAAATATGTATATATTCGCACTTCGGCACATGGATGCCTGCAGTCTTCGTCGTAAGGCTTCAAACCATATTATTTGCTTTTAAGAAACATTATAGTCAACGAACTTACAGCACGTCTAAAGCTGGAAAAGTCTGCTAAGGCGAGGATAATTGGGAACCATGGGACTGCGAGTATGTGCATGTGTGTGTATGTGTGTGTACGTATGTGTGTGTGTATGTGTGTGCGTGCGTGCGTGCGTGCGTGTGTGTGTGTGTGTGTGTGTGTGTGTGTGTGTGTGTGTGTGTGTGTGTGTGTGTGTGTGTGTGTGTGCGTGCGTGTGTGTGTGTGTGTGTTTACGTACGTGCAGGTGATGAGCTTTTCAGAACGCGTAAATCAAGAAACGGCCTAATTGCTCATTAATGTAAGCACGCATCAGCTAAGCAAAGCGTGTTCTCTGCACTTCCCCACGTGAGTTCCGCAGTACGCCCCTCAATTCCAGATCAACAAAGAGATTCACCTTTTTAACGTCATAACGTTAAGAAGCCCGTGTCGCAGAACAGCCAGCGTCGCCATCTATCGTCTGCGTCCTTAACCGCGAGCGAAAAATCTACGAAAATTACCCAGAGAAGCAACCTCGGGGCCGGTAAACCACCTATGTCTTGTGACCTTATGGCGTCCTCACAACCCGCCCACCGGATTGAGAGAAAAACGCTCATCGTGGCAGTTGGCAGTTAAAGTTGTGATTGGTCGCGAGATTTAGCTCGGGAAGAGCAACCTGGGTCTCACACAACACACCGGTGGCAGCACCTGCCATCTCAGGGCAGTGGCGCATAGCTTAACCGCTGCACCACTGCGCCAGGAGTGGCATGAGTCAGGAATCTATGAATATTAAATAGAGAATCACCAATTTCGCATACATGGACATTAACGCATTAACGCTGTCGCGTCATAGGCTTAAGGCGGAGCTTACGTGTCCTCTCCAGTTTCTTTTTTTGTGTCTGTCGTGCTACGAAAACTTCTATGAGCACCTGTACACACATACATACACGCAAGTATAGACGCGTCATGATGACGATCTGCCCCGTCACGGCGCCCATCAAACGCATGATGTCGGCTCCGAAAGCTTCGGCAAAAACTGCCGTGTTATGTCGCGAGCGAAAAACATCAGAGGCCAGTGCGAGCGTGGAAAGAGCGCCGCTGCTGGGACCCCACGAAAAAAAAGGAAGCCAACTCGCGTGGCTAAGTGTTTACCATGACTGCGTACCTTGTCTCCCGGTGGAATCGGAGGCCACCAATCAGTGCCCTCGCCTGCTGTCGTCCCGGTCAGGGTTAAACAGAAGTGGTGAAGTGCACGAGACAAAAACAATAAAGCGAAATAAAACACAGATAAATGAAAGAAAGCTTGTACACGAAAGCTTCTGCCAGCAGAGAGAGGTTTGTGTGTCCCACGAGGCCGGGCATCTCAAAGGTCGAACGACTCAGTCTCCTCGCTAGGCGCCTGATGAGACTGCCCGTTCCTGTCCGGTAACGCACCGTCGACTCGGTGAGTTCTCTTCGGAGATACGATGATAACGAAGCGAAAAAAAAAAGGAAGCACACTTGACGTAGCACGAATAGGCCGAAGGTGATGGTCGGGAGGCAGAGGTTTGGAGGAAGGAAGATAATCACCTCAGTCCTCCCACGAGTCCCAGATGCCGTCTCGGCGTAACGGGTCCGCTCGGGGATCGGGTGTGACAACAAGCGGGGTCTTCATAGTCAGCTTCAACTCGTCGAGTCGGGCCCGCAGCTTCATGTATTCCTGCGTGCGAATAGAGCCACAAACCGAGGCTTACAGAGCTCCACTGACTGCACGAGAAACTCAGGCTGACCTATTTGGCAGTGTTTCTTTATATTTTACAGGCATAACACCAAAGGAGAAACGATGCCCAACCTCTCCCTTGCGCTGAAATGGAAGAGTGAGCCTGCGTGTTGTTCCCATTCCGTCTCAACGTCTTCGATTTACTTGCGTTCCTCACGCTAGTTAGAGGGGTTTTTTCAAACTCTTGAGTATTGTTGGTGCTCGTTCAGACATATAAAAGCGCTTCGTGTTTCTTTTTATTATTCTTCCTCGCTGCTCTGGTGAACGCGCACTCTTCTCATGTGAAACAATGAGACCGGACAATGGAGGCATACACTGTAAACAAGAATCACCTCTATTGAGAGTTTAAATGGCTGGCGTTGCCCATTAAACTCCACGCGTGGAAACATTTACTTTGTCAATATGGCGTAAAAATGTGGGAAACGACCTACTTAACTCCCGTCATTGAATAATGAGGCATAAAGGAGGGTTCTCTTTTTAACTCTCATTTTGAAATGAAGTTTCTTCACTCCTTAGAAAGGGAACGTCCAAATAGGAGTGAATGGCTTGTCCTCTATAGCGCAGATCCAAAAGAAGGTTTTATGTACTCCATATATAGCTCTATCAAAAGCTCGGCATTTAAACTCAATTCCATCGCAGTTCCGTGTTGATGCTGCATGCTATAGTCTGCTGCTACGCACCGCGCTAACCACATCGAAAAAAGTTGTACATAAGAATGATGCATAAGCGTGGGCTCTAACGGTGTGGCGGCGCTAACAAAGAAAGGTCATGCAGGTATGGTGGGAGCGTGCTGCAGGCTTCAGTGTAGCTTACTGTAGCGTAAGACGGCAACAGTGTGACATCTTGTACCGCGGCAGGCTCCCGTGAAGCAGCAGAAAGGAGCAGCGATCCAGCGACGACGGTAACCATGGTGATGTCACTCACCGCCATTATCACGCGACTAGCCAGAAACAGACGAGACGCAAGGTGGCTCTACAGATGGCGGAAAATGGTGTTTTTTTTTTCTCCATTCGGGACTTGGGGAGCACTGACACCAAGGAACTTCATTTCAAAATGGTAGTTAAAAAGAGACGAATGATTCTTTATGTCCTATAATTCAGTGCAGGTAGTAAAATTGGTCATATAAAACATTTTGCTCTATATTGGCGGAGTAAATGTTTCTATACATGGAGTTTAAAGGGCGGCGCCCACCACTTAAACTCTTATTTGGGGTGATTATTGTTTACACTCTTGGTCTTATCACTCCTCAGGTCCTCAGTGCAGTAAACAAAATGTTCTTCACCATCCATTGCCACCTAGCATCACGTCTGCTTCTGGCAGTCGTCTGATGATGGCGGTGAGTGGCGTCCCCTTGGTTATCTTCGCCGCTGAATCGCTGCTCGCTTCAGCTGCTTCACGGGCACCTGCTGCTGTACAAGATGTCTGACTGTCGCCATTTGTCGCTACACTAAGCTACATTGAAGTGCTCCTCTGAGGCCCCCAGCGCTCTCCCACCATACCTGACCTTCATTTGTTAGCGTCGCCACACCGTTAGAGCCCCCGCTTATGCATCATTCTCATTTGCAGCTTTTTTCGGAGTGGTTCGCGCGGTGCGTTGCAGCAGACTATAGTGTGCTGCATCAACATGGGACAGCTATGGAACAGAGTTTAAATGACGAGCTCCTGATGCAGCTGATCAGGCTACATCGTTCCTCGTTAAAATTTAAAGACCTGAAGATGAAAATGAAGACTCCAACGAAGGTAACATAGTGTGACAGTGTTTGCTTTTAATTTATTCTGGTCTGGTTTTTAGTTAACTATAGCGTGATGACATTGAAACTGCTCTGAGATCAGTTTTCAGCTCCGAACTCTAGACTTTAAGATTACATCGCTTTATCTACGAAAACGAAAATTATCTACGGAAATTTATGGAGCCAGTTTGTAATACCTTAAGATGAAAAAATTTCCCTAATTTCCCAAAATTCTTTCAAAGCACGTGTCAATCATTTCATTTTTCTTTTAGGCACAATTTGAGACAGAACATTCTCTGAAAAAGAAAAAAAACCTCCGAATGAACCATCACTGCACCGTCGCGACACGCTTCGAAGAGAACTTGTCTGTTTTCGCTGATGTCCATTATAGCACGCGCCATCCCACTAACGCGAGCCGGGCGTAAAAAAGCGTCTGAATGATATTAAGGACGACTAAAACTAACATTTTTCTTTCCAGTGTCCGGCGCTCGTCATGGATTAATTAGGCGAATTTCAGTCGCCGGTTCTGAGGAAGCGCTCGTTGAGACCAGAAGTTGCATTAGCCTGTATTCTTCACCAACGAGGAAGTGTCTTAATAAAGAAAAAATAAAACTCGTTGTCTCTGTATTCTTAATTGTTCTTTTATTTCTTCTCTAAGGTGGCCGACGTTAATATCCAATTAGGCTTCATTGCCCCAAGGCTTCAGAATGTTTCCTCGTTTCGTGGGGGCTTTAACTGAATCTAATCGGAGAAGCGGCCTTAAAGCTTATTTAATATTCAATACCCAGTCTTCCGTAATGGCGCCTAAGAACGAGTATAGCTGTCATTGGAACTATAGAACGGAAACTGCCGTTTTAATGATACGTGAGTGAGCCAGCTTATCTAAGCTATTAGAAGCTTTCGCAACAAGAAAAACAAGAAAAAAAAAACGTCTGGAGAAGCACAGGAAGCTTTCAGAAATTATTTATCTTTAGCAGGAACTATTACTCAATTTACTGGAATTCTGATGCGTCTCATTGTATTGCACAGAACGGGTCATCGTTATAGCAATGCGCGACATCGAAATTGATGCAGAGAAAAAGAGCAGAAAGGATTTTTTTTATTTAAATGATCAAAAGTATCTAATTAGTTTTTATTTTCAGCGCTAAAGAACAAAAGGCGATCGAAAGGAACAACGCGCACGAATAGGAATATCAGCCCGAAAGGTTGAAGACAAATAGAAACTTTTTTTAAAATGAAGAGAGAGAAAGTTGATTAATTCTGATGGTAGCTGTGGAGCAAATGGGAAAGTATTATAGAGCAAGGGGTACCGAAGCCGATACTGCATTGGAGCCTCTCGTTATCATTGTGCATGGAAAACAAATCAAAGTATTCGGGCAACGAGAAACTAAGCACACAATGTGCAAACAAATAAATTGCACGTCAATAATCCAATTACCTGAAACAAATCTAAATTATAGAAATAGCATGGAGATAAAAATAAAGTACGAACAAAAGCTGCTGTAAAGGTTCATCATACGACTAAACGATGTTCAGTGAGTTAAAAAAGGTACAGTCAGCGTGAAAAGAAACGAAAACAAGGCTTTGAAAACGTAAACAGAAAAACGAGAAGACATCATTCGGTTTGGTTTGGTTTATGGGGTTTAATGTCCCAAAGCGACTAAGGCTATGAGAGACGCCGTAGTGGAGGGCTCCGGAAATTTCGACCACCTGGGGTTCTTTAACGTGCACTGACATCGCACAGTACACGGGCCTCTAGAATTTCTCCTCCAAAGAAATTCTAGCCGCCGCGGCCGGGATCGAACCCGCGTCTTTTTGGGTCAGCAGCCGAGCACCATAACCGCTGAGCCACCGCGGCGGCAGAAGACATCATTCGGAGAAAGGTGAACACTAGTGCACTTGATTTTCAATTGTATGGTCGAAGATCGTTGCGTTAAAGTTTATATGAACTCAGCCTGTATACCATCTTCAGAACCGAATATTTTTGTTCCCTTGTGTAAGGAGATAGCGCCACCCAGCGGCGTTCGTGAGGAGAAGACAAAGCACGTGGAGCGCGTGCTGAGGGGTACGCCGGGACAGGTGGTACAGGATTACGTGGCAGAGAAGAGAAGAGCGCGGTGGGCGACGGACGTGGACGAGTTCTGCTGGCTTCCCGAGTTCCGGGCTTGGGCCTTAGCCGCAGACGTCCGGGCCACCAGACCTGGACATCCATCGTCGAGAGCCTCAACCACCAGGCCCAGGCGCTACTCTTCTCCGTCCATCCGTCAGCTGCTCTACATAGGCCGCTTCGGGCGCCTACGTGACCTTTTTGCGGGATACCAGACCTGGAAACCGTGCCGGGAGCCCACGAACGCTGACGCTGCGGTAGCCTTGCATCGGCGTTTGGAACGCCAAGAGACTCCTTGACTACCCGACACGCAGCCAGTCCTCGCCGCTCGTTGCTCGAATAAGACAAGTAGTGTGACTTTCCTCTGACTCTCTTCTCTGCATTTTTCGTAAGCACCTTGTTCTGTTTCGCCGTGTGTTTTTCCCGTGTGTTGTTGCGTTGTTCTCTTGTTCCTTTCCTTTTTTTTCTCGCTCATATTGAAATTGGTTTCCTTTTTGATAAAATCCGCCTCGTTTATTGTTTGTACTTTTGTGTTTATTTAAAATAAGACCTGCAATCTCACAGAGTCCTCACACCTTGTGTTGACGTTTCACTTATTCTGTTCGCGCTTCATTCGACCCTCATGGCACACACAAAAGACAAAATCCGAACACAATACAATGCTTCAATGAGCGAATTCGAGAATAATAAAAAAACTGCAGTTACTCACATATAATGTGCAAATCTATAACACTAGTTGATTGTTGAAAAATGCGCTGCCTCAGAGATGTCTTGAGAATCACAGAGAGCACGATGGTTTAATTCAGTATGAAAGCTCATTCGAGAGTTTAATCACTGTGAAAGCAATAGTTTATTCACCATAATTTCTAGGAATCTTCGTAAGTAAAAAGTGATGAACTTCAAAAATACGTAGGGTTCCGTTTGCTTATACGATGTTCTGAGATTATAAAAATTAGACTAGGGCTGTTTATGGCACGAGGCACTGTTATTCGTGTACCACGTCTTATAAAACAACATTTATTGGCTTGATGCTCAGAAAGCGATAAAGTGAAATAACATTTATTGGCTTGATTCTCAGAAAGTGATAAAGTGAGGCCGTGTGAGAGTTATATTCGCTATGCATTATGATTCTGATATCCTGTTTTTTGAGATAGAGAGAGAGAGAAAAAGTTTAATGATAGAAAGAGCAAAGACGTCGGCCAAAAAAATGGATATCTGGCCTAGTACTCTGCACCGTGAAAGGGGAAGAGAAGAGTTGTTGCATCTGCGATAGGTGACTATGAAACGTAAGCCCCCATGTAAGGATGCATTGATATGACTGTGAATAAAGGAATAGTAGAGTATGATAAATATAGACTACTGAAAATAATGACTGACTTTTAAAAGCACTGTAATAGCGAAAGCAGATTTCTTCTTTAATGCATTAATATAAAGGTTGAATTTTAAGAACTGATCGAGCTCAATATGTTCAATGATCTGTGAGGTACATGGGATGACAGCCAATATTAATGGAGGAATAGTGAAACGATTTTGTTATACGAACTAAAAAGCCCATTTAGGTGAAGTGAATATAGTTTTTGGCACTTTGCTTTTACCTGTCAGCACTTTCTACAGAAGTGGAATTGTTCAGCGAAGTTCCCAGCAAATAAGTGGCATTGGTGGGTTAACGTTGGTGGCGCTGTCACAAAAATCGGCGCACATGTGGATCGAGAACCTTGGAGAAACCAACCCCGGTTACCCAAGAAGAGTGCGTAACCTTGAGCGTGCTGTGCTATGCCCTCTGCACGGGACGAAGAGAAGTAATTCGAACCACCTGGAAAACCGTTTCCTCGCCTGACCAATGGCGATGCGTGTCTCGGCGGGAGGGTGAGAGAGTACAGCTGATACTGTGTGTATGTGTGCGCCTGCCTTGGAGCGAAGAAAGGAAAAGACGCGGTGCGCCCTATATACGAACGACGTTCAGCGCCGTCGGTCAGCCCATGCCGTAGTTGTAGTTTGAAGAAGCACTCCCGCACGACTCTCGGGTCGATGCCACTCGCCCAGCTACAGACCTGCAAGGCAGCGCGCTCCAGTCTTCAGAACGGCCCCATTCGCGATCCTCCGCTCGTCCGACTGTCGCAGTGCCCGGTATTAGCGCCCGTATTAGTGCAATTTAGGTGCAAGATCCGTCTTGCATTGCAGCCTCTCTCTAGCATTACATTCATTGTGTTCCATTGTTTTGTAGATTACTGTGAATGTGTCCTTACGAGTGATTAGAATTTGCAATATAAAGTTTGTTTTGTTTGTGAACATTTGACTCCAACCCATTCTCCGGCTAGCGACCGGCGAAAGCTGGGCACTCAACGACCACCCCCCTTTGTTAGTGGCTGGTTTCTGGCTGAGCTTGCAACGCTGAGTGGATGACATCTCCTGAGAGACCGAGACCGCAACCCCCCCCCCCCCCCCCCCCCCACGCTCTGAGGTTGTCTGGGAACGCATGCAACCAGTGCGCATTGGTGACACGCTGTAGCCTTGGTTGAAGTATCGACTGATAAAACGGGTAGTATGGTTTTGTATGCGCTCAAGCAAATCGAATAGTCCTTGAGTGATCAGATGGAGGATGCGTATTTTAGCTGGGGGTGAATATATGTACGGGATGTGAAGTGCCCAGCAGATGTGGACATGGTCCGACGATTACTTTTTAATAGCCTAGTGTACGAGAAGCGTTAATAATCACTTTATATTTCGGTTGGCCATTATAGATTAGGCGAAAAGTAAATGCCGATATACTTATATGAGGACCCGAAGGGGTCTAGTGTCTTTAAGCGAATAAGTGAATGGAAAATTGGACTGTTTGCGGCTGACGTGGTGCAGCAATGCGGTCGCTAACTGAGCGAATTTCGCGATGAAACAGTGGCCAGCGAACAATGCGATTAATGGATGCAATGCCTGATTGCAATTCATTGATTAGATTGGGAATTTATTAGGTCGATGGCCCTTCTTGGGGGAACGTCAAAGGTCGCGCCAGTAATAAGGAATGAATATTAATTGACAAGGGTATTTTTAGGCGATCCCTGCTAGATTGTTTCAATGCGTTAGCAACCAAGCGCCCGTTATATTGGAAGTTGGCACGCTAAAGTTCGTTATGTTAGAGGTGGTACATTCGCGTTCGTTATAACCGAGGTCGACACATTAAGTTCGTTACATCCGAGGTCAAGACAGTTCGTTATATCCGAGGTCAACACATTAACTTCGTTACATCGAGGTCAACACATTAACTTCGTTACATCCGAGGTCAATACAGTTCGTTATATTTGAGGTGGCATGCTTAGGTTCATTATGTTCGAGATTAACACATGAAAGCTCGTTTATTTGTGATGGCACACTGCCATCTCTCTATACTGCTACCTGCCGTGGTAGGCAGGTGCCAACCTGTTTTCCACTGGCTACTGACAGATGGCGCTCACCATATACGCTTGCATAGACCCTTCTAATGCTAACCCATTAATAGAGCGATTCTTATCGAAGAAGTTCTTAGAAACATAGGCGTAAAGAAGATATTACTGGTGTCTTTCAATGTCTTGCGCACTTAACATTTGTTTCTGCGGCTAAAAACCTCCTTAACGCACTGTGTTCGGTTTGTTCTGAAGATTCCATCAATTGCTGCCCATTCATACGATATAAATAGCGCCCCAGCAAGCTGTTACGTGATAACACTTCCAGCCTCATCCGTTATCTTCGCACGGCGGCGCTCAAAGTGAGTGTCAGACCGTACTCAGCACCCTAGCTCCTGATTTAAGCATACCCAGCAATTCTCGATAAAGGCATTTTTCATCGAGAAGGAGTTTATGAGCAAAATGTTTTCATATATTGTAAGATTTAATTATAACAATCAATATATCCGCAGACCACCCGTCGGCAGGCTTGCGTTTTTTTTGCTATAACCTTCTTGTTATCGTCAGAAACGTTCCCCATTGCTTTTCTATGCCAGTCTTAATTGTTCGATGCGAGCGACAGGAAAACTTTAAAATAAAGATTTTGCTACGCATCGAAAGAATGAACCATTACCTTCAGTATTTCCATAACAATACCTTACAATATTTCAATATTGTAACTTTTTGTTCCAGAACACTGGACATGACAGGGCAGTGTGATTACTGCTTCGTCATTGTTAGGGTTTTTACACGCCATTGTTATGGGGGCCGACTGTGAAAAAAAGAAAAGAAAATCTCGCCTTTATTTCGTTAATTAACGTTTTGTCACCTAGGGTGCTTCAGCAATACCGCATCCCGAGACTAACTGGTTTGTCCGTAACGTTCGACGCTTTCTTTATTTTCATCTCCGCGGAAGAACCGAAGACCTCGTTTTAATCTGCAGTTCATCGCGCTAAACCTTAAGAACGTATTTGACTTTCAAGGCGAGCTCTTGAGAAAAGTAGCGTATGCTTTGGGATTCAAGAGAGGTACTAAAACATAAATGCAAGAAGAAAAGGACATCTGACGCCAAGGAGAACCTGAAAGCATTCTCTCGTATCTTTTCAGGTCCCTGTATTGAGAAAAAAAACAAACTTGTATAAGGAAAGGCCCAGGTTTCCCGATGCACAGCCCCGCATGCCTCGAAGGAAGAGTCGTGTTCATATCCACGTTAAGTTCTACGACAAAGAAATAAGCATACAATTTGCACAGCTGAAGAGCCGTCTCCCCTCAATTTTTAACTTCAGCTGCGTTGGTTAGCTGAAGCTGGTTTATTCTTTTCACATTGCTTGGGGACAAGGAAGGAGAATGGTGTGGAAACAGCTTGACAAGCCCATTAGTCAGTGCAAGAATTTGGCAGCGGTCAGCAGTACAAGGTAGGACGTCAGCGAAGGAAAGAGGGTAGCAAAAAAACAAAACTGAAGAACAAAAAATAACCATATGTTGCACATGACTGTTGTTAGATAGCAAATGGAATAGAACGCAGAACACAAGTTATTCCAAAGGCAGGACCATTGTTGTACTGCGGGGAAGCCTCATGGCACTCAAGAAGCGACACGAGCGTAGTTAGACGTCCAGACTGCACACACGTGCACAGACTGCATGCGCCAACACAGCAAAAATAGTTACGTTGGTGAATTCGTCTTAAATACATCGCCGTATGAGATTTCAGTTTGACAGCTTTAGAAGCAACACTGGGGAAAAAGAAAACAGTGTCTGGGGGCATTCGTCATAATATTAGCTGACTGGTCGAAGGAAGTGACGCCACAGATGACGTCATCCTCTAAAAAAAGGCGGGAAACAGCAAAAGCGGGAAAAATGGCGGGAAAACAGAAAGAGCGGGAAAATCCAGTTAGAACCACGTGCTATGATGCATAACAGGTTTCTTATGCTATCACATGCTGTGTTGGAGTTGTGTCTGTTCACCCTAATCGGCTGTTTGAAACATTGCTAGAAAGAAAATGTATCTCTTCGAAATGTACCTTCCAAGCATTATGCTCCACCGGCTTGCAGAATTGTTTGCAGAAGCTGGTCCTTTTGTCAAGCAGAATGGGGACCTTTATCTAATGTTTACGGAAGTGCGGTGAAAGGAAAGCGTAGCCCCAGGTTATGCCGACCCAGAACGAAGCGAAATTGAAGTCCGTAATCGATATCGAAAAGCGAAATGGACCTCTTTCGGCCCACGGCGAAGACAAGCGAAAAACTTGCTCAACCAAACACTCAGTCGCAATTTTCTGACCTCCGAGAGGTAGCGGTTTCGCTCGGCTGTTTTTTCTTCAGGTGCACAATTTTGCCTCCAAATATCCCAGAAAATGAATAATGCAGCTAAGGAGAACAGGACAGTGTTAACATCACAAGAAGGCATGCAGACTAATTAGATGTGGTCTACCGTGCTTCTACGAAAAGTTTTATTCATACTGTTTTTCCTTTCCTTACACTTGAATGAAAAAGGGAGCGGTCTCAACGGATCATTTTAAGACCAAGCGGATCGATAAGCTCTCCACGGGAACACTGATTGAGCGCATCTTTTGTGTCCTGAAAGAAGGAGCTCTTTACATAGTACGGTGCTTGATTTAGGCGACTGTTTTGCGCACCCGCAGATATTTAAGGAAAAAAAATTCAGCTGATATGATATTTGCAGGGTGACCAAACCAGCATTTAGGGCGTATACAGGTTTCTTCAGCTAGGTCCACATGGAATTTTATGGTTCGGGTCCTTTGGAGCCTATGTGTAGAACGATACAACGTTAGCTCTCTTTATTTGTGTTTGGTGCCTGTCTTTCAGAACCACAGCGCCCATCAGAAATCGCGGCTTCCGAGCACGCCGAAGACCACGTCATAGTCACGTCATGCCACCATGATACGCACTTAATTGGTGTAAAGGTCGGTTGCGTCGAGTGACGGCTAATAAGAGCGAACCGCGTAATCACCTGAACAACATACCGCCACCAACAAACGAGACTTGAAGGGAGGGAGCTTATTAATGGACGCACCTTTAGCCCTATAGGAACACTTAGGACAGTTCCATCCAATTTTTTATTTGTCGAAATTGATTCTGTAGCTGTTTATGTGTATGTTGAGGTTTGTGCGGCATCAGAAGGCGCATTAAAATAAAGGAAGTTTTTGTTTTCTCCCCGAGCCGAATCAAGCTCGTGACATCAAGGAACTCTGCGAACCCATTCGGAAGAGAATGGCGCTGTCTCCTAGCCGAGGGATCCGCGAAAAAGAAACCCTCTCGACGTCACCCATGTTTGTTTGCGAAAATTGCCGTTAGTGGCAACACTTTATCTAGTTTCCTTTTAACCTTTTTTATAGCGTTTAACAACTCCCTCTCCAATGATAGGAGCCTCTTTGTCATCAGAACGTGGCAATATATTGATATACGAAGACATTGAGTAAATGCTTGTTAAACAAATTCTGCATCAACCCCGAGGCTGGAGTTCCTATTTCCCGAATACATTGGTCGAAGCGATTTTGGTGGCAATGTTTACGCGCCATTTTCATCCCTCAGGACTTGCGTTGAGCAATGCGGCCTCCCGCTGGATAGGGATTGGGGAAGGGATGGGGGATATTGCCTTCTTTTTCTAGTACGCCCGTAGCATGTGGTAGAGGTTCGCAATTTCTCCACGGTGCCGACTTCCGAAGAAGACGCAAGCAGAGCGCACGGCCGCGTTCGAAAAAGAGAAAGAAGATGTGCTTCGCGCAGCCCTTTCCATCTGATTCTTTGTCTACATTACCAAAGATCCAGTGGATGATGTTTTCTTCGCGTGAACATTCATAAGTTTAAAAGAAAAGAACAACACGTGGATGAACAAGACGAAAAACATAGAGCTCGAGCACTCGGGCTCTATGTTTTTGCTTTCTTTTACCCACGTTTTTTTTTTTTACGCTCTGAATGTTCACCTGAATCACCCACTAGCCGCACTGCTAAGTTTTCGTCGAGGTTGGCACGCTGGCCTATGAACTGCTTCGCAACGCGAACGAAGACCTCGCCATAAATGTTTACGTTCCCCTCCGCAAGGTGGGCGACCTGCCTTAAAGAGGACTCCGGCCTTGCCAAGACGATCGGCATGGACATAAAACGCGAGTTCCTTTCGGTGTACGTAAATGATCACAAGGCCTTGGTGACCCCCAGTACGCCCACCCCGCGAAATGAATTAAAACGAATTAATAGGGATCAGCGAGTGGATTAGGTTAGATTCGTGAATCAGATTAGTATAAATCCATATGATAATCTAATTGAAGATGCTCGATCATACTAGAAGGCGATGACTGATGCCTACCATATAAGGGCAAAGGGACAAGTTCCATCCGGTGTTTTGGCGGGAAAATCCCCAGAAGAACATTAGACACTCTTTGTAGACACTACGACAAGCAACTTAAACACTATCGCATTTTCTTCTTTGAGAATGCTCCCTGTGTTTTTTTGAGATAGACACTTCCATGTTTCGTGGTAGCTCTGGTATGATTACGATGGGGGCGTGCTTTTGTTTGCTTGTTTTGCAAGCATCAGTGGGTTAAATAGCCTAAAGTTTCCTGATTTGTTTACGTAACGACTTCTTATGGCTGTATAGAGTCGAGAGAAGTGCTAAAGAGTCCCCGAATTTAGCGCTGCGCCACAATATGAATGTATGAACATTAGAGACAAACTGAATAATTAGTCATCAGGAAGCCTATAATTTTCTGTCTATGTGCGCAATCATGCCATGTTCCTTTAAAAAACTGAAATTTTAAATGTTTTTCACCCACTGAAAAATAATTAATATAGGGGGTAGCCACGTTTCATCTTCAAGAGATACGACTCATTTGCATGGAACATCACGAAGCGTTGCACAATCACTAAGATTCTCTTTCACAGTGCCGCGTTCCTCCTGTCCACACCGTCGGATTTGGAGAAAGTATGGCTGCCGCTGCCTAACATTTGTCGGCACATCAAGTGCACTTGTGCTTTGTGTATCTGCATTCACAACGTTCTCTTTATAAGTTATAAGCTAAGCCCTTCCTTAGCTACCACAGTCAGCATCGGCGATATTGTGCCCCATCGAGATTATTGAAATGCCACTTTGAGGAAACGAGGAAAAATAAAGTTCGCAAGTCATTCCTAGAGGACAGCAGGGACGCCGCTGTTAGAAAATTCTTTGCTAATGTTTGTGCTCGTAGTTTGGCAACACTGGGCCCCGACAGCAATATAAAGAAACGCAGCTCAAGCAGCAGCTGTCGTTGTCATCTCCGGGGTAAGAGTCCCGGAACTCTTCTTAGCGTCTTACAATGGCACCGTATTCGTTGTTCAAGCACCCGATGCACCCCAAACTGACAAGAAAAGCTGCACGGGGCGTTCGCTTGGCGATTCATTCTGTGTCATTGAACGAGAAGCATGCAAAGCGTTGCACTACGTCATCAGCAGCATACGTACAGGGTGGTCAGGGCGATAGATGTTGACCCTCTCAGAGGGGTCATTATCGAGGTCGTACATGCACGGTCCCGTGGAAGGGTGGCAGTAACGCCCTCCTTGAATCAGGATTTCAGTCAGCACCGCATCAGGTAGCTCTTTGGGTGTCTCCAGAGTCTTCCCATGGAAGCATGACAAAACCTGCGCGAGGTTGCATAGTGAAGTCAATGTCGACACAGTACGCACTTCTCTTGGATAAGATGTCTGGCTGTTGTAACATCTAGGCCGTCGCGGGTTGCCAGAGGACTGTACGTCCCTTTTGCGTACTTTTTTAGAGCGTTACCTCTTCTTGGCTCTTATTGCGGTTGAACGGCGTCGCCGTCAGTGTCCGCAAGTAAGGTCTGGCTCCGCCGGCGATTTTCGGTGTGTTTGTGTTTTGCTGAGCGCGCCGGTGGCGATGTCTCACAGGGCGAACTTCGCGCAAAGAAGGGGCGGCGCGATCACAACGCTGTTATTGCTACCTTAAAAGAAAGAAGAAAACTGGCAAAACTAAATATTTATCGAAAAAAATTTCATTTAAGATCGCCGCTAACGGTCAGACTTCCGCGTTACACACTCGTAACCGTCCTGTGATTTTTTTGTCTTGGAAAGTTTTGAGTTCAAGATTTCAACATGCAACACAACCAACCATACTCTCTTTGTTTGCTTCTCAGATTGTTTTTTATAAATTTTCATCCGCGAAAATCGTGAGTTCACTTCGATGCATATTTCAAAGGTTATATTCAGCCCGTCACTTGACCAATGGCAGCCTCGAGATAAAAGAATCTTTATTAAAGTGCAGTGAGCGCTTTGTAGTTCCGATATTGGGAACTTGCGGATAGCGGGGCGCACCTGGGCCGTGAGGCAGGCCTGCCGCGCTTCGTGCAGCGTGTTCCAGTGGTCGGGGGCCATGGCGCCGACGGGGTCGTACCACTCGTAGTTGAGGAAGACCGTGTTGTTGCGGTCCTCCATAATCTTGTAGCGTTCGCCTCGGATGGCAGACTGGCCCCACACCGGGTCGATGTTGTACAGCACCTCCTTGCGGGGCCACGGGGCGCCCTGGGTCAATGACTGCCACTGGTTCACGCCGTCGATCTGGGGAAGGTTCTTCATGTTGCCCCCTGAAAACAGACCGTCAACGTTACACCGTTAGCGCATTATTCGAGGTACACATGCTGTGCTCGATAACCTAAAAGAATATGTTACAGCTTAAGCCTAGTAAAGTTAAAGTTTGGAGAGGCCCACTAACGAATAATAAGAGTTGGGTGGACAAGCACAATCTCCACCTTATTTGTGTCTGCGTTGTCCTCCAGGTCAGCTATATATAGGTTCAAAACTCCATCCTAATGAGCACGATTTGCTGCATGGACAGCATGTTGCGCCTGGCGGCTAACAACCCTGTTCTTCAGAACGACAGATTTGATAATAGACGTAACTCGAGAGTTCACCCTTCGTGCCCAGTATGCTGGAGATTGTTCTGGAGATAATGTTCCTTAGTTTGGCTGAAAACTACTTGTACAAAGCTATAGAGAATTTCTCTCTCGAAAATGAAAGCCATTCGCCACATAGTTAATATTGATTACTTAGGCCATACTCGAGGACTTTTTTAGACATGCAATGTAATAGGGATTCTACTTGCGCATATGAGTCACGTATTTTGTGGTGATATGATTTTTCTTCTAAATTCAGGTCTCTGGTAGAAGATACTGGGCTTCTGAAACAAAATAACCACTCAGTAGATACATGCAAACAGACACATGGTTAGAACTTTTTTCGCATTGACGACATGTTGCACACCCAAAAGATATAATCTTCTCATAAATATAAGTAAGTGTAAACACATAAATGCTCAGACTGGTACTGCATTGCGCCGTTTTTTTTTTTTAATGATGCAGCCTGATTTTCCTTTTCCTCAGCGTCGTAGTTTTCTTCACATTTCATTTTAAGTCTTCATTAATCAACAGACAAAAGAATTTCTTCTTACCGAACATTTGATTGTATACATATTATCGCTAGCTATTAATGTTCATGACATTGAAATTAGATGTTGATGCAGTTAGAGAACATATTTGTGTACTCTATTTACTTGATTTGGTTGTACTGTTCGACGTTTAGAATACGTTTCAGCCATTTGCATTTTAATGTGTGAATATTCTTATCAGTGGGCTCAGTTATACCTTACAAAGACTGCCGGGGCCTCGTCAAGGGCTTTATTCACAGCTTTTCACGAACGTAGCCGAAAAAAACTCACTTGAAAAAAAAAAAGTCAGTTGAAGGAAATTAATCCAATTAAAATAGCTTTGGTAAGTTTACACGCAATTTCACATATTTTATGTACAACTTCCTCTCAAGCTGGACAGGCTGTTGCTCTTGCATTTTGAGAACATGCTTTGTGCGCAAGCATGGGTTTAAGCAATGCTTGTCGTAGCTGTGTTTTTCATCGCATCTGCAACTGCATCTGCATCTGCAAGTCCTTGGTAGCGAAGACTTTTCAGGAGTTCATCTGCTTCTTCGCGCTGAGTGTATTCACTGCGAAAAGCTAACAGAGCGCCGAAATAAGCTTGCCATCCCACTGGAGATAAACGTAAGCCCTCACCTCACACTACCGAACTATCCCCAATCACGTATAGCACAAGCAGCGATCTACGCAGCGCTATAATAGCTCTGCCCACCGGCGGCCGCGTAGAAGGTGGGCAGCCAGTCGGTGATGTGGAAGAGCTGCCTGGTGGCCTTGGTGCGCGTGGCCAGCCGAGGCGTCCAGAGGAAGCCCGGACCGCGCACGCCGCCTTCGGCCACGGTGCCTTTGGAGCCGCGCAGGGGCCAGTTGGGCGACGTGTTGCGCGAGAAGCCGACCGGCGCGCCGCCGTTGTCCGTCGAGAACGCGATCACGGTGTTGTTCAGCAGGCCGGTCTTGTAGAGCGACTCCACGATGGCGCCCACGGCGTTGTCCAGCTCTGCAAGGCTGCCTGCATTGCGAGTTGCGAGGTCTGGTCATGAACAAATGAATAATTCAAACGAGGAAGGACGAGGAAGAGACACACTGCGACTGGAGCTAACAGCTGTGCTTTATTGAAACGAATCCGTCGCCCAAGGAAACCAGCAGAGCATGCGTTCCACAACAATCAAATCTAGTCGCAGTGTGCGCCTCGTCTCTTCTCTGTCCTTCGTCGTTTGACTGGTTTATTTGTTCGAGACCACGTACCAACTGACCCAGATCGCAACTCTTCTGTGGTCTGGTTTCGGGGATACCTCTTTGAAGATGGTACAGGCGCGGAGAAAAGTAAACGGAGCACGCAACTGTCTTCGAATATTTTTCACGCGTCACCTAATTGAAATTTCCAGCAGTGGTGCGTGCATGCTGGTAGCGGAGGTTGGCGGGCTTTCTTGTAGACAAACAAAGCTTCTTCATTACCGATGGAGAAAGCGTGATTGCGCTTCGAACGCAATATCGTGCTCCGTTTACTTATGGCCGCGCCTGTACACATGGGAAAGCTGTGACAACAACCCACTGCAAGCTCAACTGAGGCTTCGCGCAACAAATAAACTGCAATGAACCGAACCGTAGAATTGTGGAATATTCAAAATTGGGAAGTGCGTGACTACTTTAACTGAAGAACGTGTCGAGGTTTCAGGTTTAAGTTTACCGCTGAAGCTCACTAGTTAATATTTAATTAGTAGGTTGTTGCAAACCAGGCCTACACTCAGGGCATTTTAGCGGTTTCGTAACGTCCGCCACTCCGGTGCGGAAGACTTCGATGAAACTGCTCGCGTATCTCCCTTTGTACGTTCTGTTTAGGCGGCTGAAGTCCTTCGTATTAGGAACTATAATTCTCAACTGTGGTTCACATCTCCTGCACCAGCTTGCACTTAATTCGCTCTTTGACGGGCTGATGACTCTCGTTTGCGGAAGGCAAAGTTCTCAGAAAAATGAGCTCCCACTTCTCATAGTGGCCATGCGCATTTTCAGCGAAGAAGCCGGTTTAGTTCTGAAGTCGGCTTTTCTGTCCGCAGTGTGAGATAATGACGTAATTTAATGTTGAAGTAAACGTAGTCTCTCTAACATGACAGAAAAAGGAACGAAAATGTAAGCAAACAAGATGGCTTCGTACAGATTGATCTAAACAAGAATGTGTATGCGTATGACCTAGCTGGAAACCCCTGAAATAGCGCGCCCGCTTCTACTCTTTTGATGACAGAGAATACTGGCTAAAGCAACATGACCACGTTTTCTACTGACCTTTTCCTGTTGACTGCCATATTTTAAAGAATGCATTTGGATCGTTAAATTTTTCTGTATCTCAGAATATCCGTGTACTCGGGGAGGCATGTCATTAGGAAACTAAAGACCTGCGCATTGTGTCATCGCAGCCCACAGCACAGTCCTAACCTGCTGAAAGATTTCTGTAACCTGAAAAACTTGGCATGAAAATTTTGTAGCACTCATTTTGTTATACGGTACCTTCTGACCTCGGTCAGTGCTGATAACGTCAGAGGCACCTGCAGCATACTTGTCTTTTCTTTGATTGCGCGGCGCAATGAACTTCAGGCAATAAGATTCGCAACCTGTTTACAATAAAGTAAAGGACTTACGTTCGTTTATTCCATTACACCTACCATCGTGTCTATACAAGGGTAGGATTGAGAATAAAGAATATACGGAAAAGAAAATGGTAGCCATATCACCACAACACCAAAGATAAACAAAAAGATCTCTCCATATGCAGTGGGCGGCATTCCTTAATTTAGCGGGAAAATGTGCTCATCTTAATATTGCATAGTCCCTAAGCAGAAGAGAGGAGGTTAGAAGCAGCGTTCGTGTGCAGGTCAATGTGGTGAAGCTGAAAACAGCGCGCCGCATGTAGAAAGGACAAAATGTAGAGAAGGCTCCAACGCCTCAATAGGCCTGATAAAGGTTTCGTGCTATGAAAACGCAGTCCCCAACATTCAAATGCAGGCATAATCTTCCTGGGGCAGAGGCGGAGTTTTTGAGCACCTGCTTTCAAGAACTGAAATTTTGATTAAAAGAAAACTGCGATGCGCAAAATAATCGCGAAAACCAGCGAAAAAAGAGCATTTGCAATCCATTTTTTTGATAACGTCATTTGCATATGTTATTAAAATCATATATGTACGCCGTAATATGATTTGATATTTTATTCAGCGTCAGCCTGCCGGCGCTATTTCCGCCGAACTCGGAAGGGTGAAAATAGCAGTCCTCGAAAAGTGACGATGGCATCGCTACGGTGAGGAAAATAGAAAACGATGACTGGAGTGGTAATTGTATGTTCATACCGCAACGAGAGGAGAACAGGGGGCGTGCTTAGAAAATAGTCATAAGGCAATGGGTGCTGTGCAAAACAAAATTGAGTTCATGCACGTCATGCAGTCCTGTCTTGCTTTCGTTACAGAGTGTAGTAAACCTTGCGCCAGTTGACGGCGTTTGTAAGCATTTATATAATAGCTTAAGAATTCAAATAGTCGTATATACTGTACGAAAATATAATTTATTGTCACGTACCTTTTGTTTGTACTGGCAATTCAAACTGAATAACAAAAAAAAAAACAGCGTAGAACAAGGACACAGAAAGAAAGAGACGCTTGTCCTTGCGGACATTCAAAGCTCATGCGTCATATCAAAGAAGGAGTAATACGTAACTTACGGAAAAGTGACAAGGTGAAATTAACGGGAGAGAGCGGGAGAAAGGATGAGGTTTGGGTCTGCACTATAATATGGAATTAAAAAAGCCGTTCGGCGAAGTATGTTTCGTGCAACCCTGTAATGGCGAACATATGTGGGAGGAACGTACCGGCAAATATTTGCCTGTCGTAGTCGCCCAGGTAGGCGTACTTGGCTACGTACTCCTTCGGCGCTTGGAGTGAACCATTCAGCCCGCCGCAGTGAACGGCAGTTGGGGCGAAATACAGGAAGAAAGGCTGCGAACGAAAGCAGGACTCTGCCTCTAAGCAGCTCTTCACATGTCATGACACTTATATACCATTCACATGGGAATTCCACATCATCACCCTTTAAGCACTATTAGATGTTTATTAATGCACATTGCTGCAATAAAAATATAACAGATAGCCTTCTTTAGAAATAGGAAGTAAGTTGCAAAATATACAAGAGCATGAAAAATTGGCAGTTAATTTGTGCACTTGTATTTTGGCTGCATTTGCGAAGCGAATTAACGCAATAGTGCGAAGTTCACAAAACACTTCCTAGTTTCCTTCACCCTCCTCGGCCTCGAAATATCGGTTTGATGGAAATATGTACTGAATTATTTGAATGCACCTAGAGCATTTAAAAAATATGTCATACAAAGAAAAGGTTTTAATTTTTTAAATTTTGAAATTTGAAATTTTTCGTGGCATTCAGACTGCTTACACGGCGCTTTGCAACAGAAAAAAGCTTGGACGACATAGAAGTGCATCTTTGAATTTCTTGTAATTTACTTTGATTGCTAATTAAAAAAAGCGCTGTATATTAGCAGACATTCAATAAATTGGCTTAGTTTACGTTTTCGATGAATTCGCTAGCTGTGCAAAAATCGCGCCACAAACGGTAGCTGGAATTTCTTCAAATAAAGCTAGTAATTACTTCAAACTATGCAGGTCTGTAAAGATGAATATTGATGTTACTGTAGGAACATGCTTTCATATATTAGTTTTTATGCCCTCTTTGCAATGCAGGAAAGAAGTGTAGCCTTGTTGAGCGTTTTATTCATGAAACGTATATGTAACCGCTGCACGCTGCCAAAAAGCGGGAAAAGGATCTTCGTCAAGCTGCTTGCCGAGCAGCTTTTCGTTCTTATCGCGAAATTTTTCACCACCGAAAAATGAGGAATAAAGTGAAAGTTACCTTCGGTGCTCATTTTTCGAAAAAACTTCCAAATAAACTAGAATAGGAGCAGTGGGATAATTTTCACTATGTATAAACAAGTGCCTGCTGTGTGCAAATTCTTTCAGCATTATTACGTATTTAAACAGAACAAAATCACCTTTAGCTTTTTTGCTTTAATTGTCTACTTGAGATGATGCTTGGGAAGTCGGTCTTTGACCTCACCTCGAGAAGTCGAAAGCACCTTGTGCCATGGGGCTTTTTGGCCACAGATGCCTTTGCGCCATAAAAAAATCGCAATCGTCATCATCAGATGACGCGTCCATTCTATAGGTAGCACATTCATCTGACACAAGATCGTTAACTGAGCAGCAATGTTAAGAAAAGCCTTTTCCACAATCTCTGGGCTGAAGAAATGGCCAGATTGCTGCTTCATCCCTCCCCTAACACCCTCCCCTACCCCTCCAAGGGCCACCTATGGCTGAGCCACTTATATCTAGCCTACATTGATCGCATGACCCCACATGACCTATTCTAGGGAGGTGATAAGTCTCTTCACCACTTCGATAAAATTCTCGCCGGTCTGTGGATAACATGAAAGTTTTTGGTTACAACAGCGGGCAATATAGACAACGTTTAACTCGGACACCGTTTAATCTCATGTAAAGCCATTACCGCGAAAAAAAAATATATAGAAACCTGAGGTGCGGAATTAGGCCGTCCTCACTGCCGCAATATTTGCCTCCCACTTTTGCCGTTGAGTGGAAGGATAATCAAGTTGTGAAGTCGTCTTACCTTGTCGCCGCTTTGCCTTTCGATAATTGTGGTAGCTTCCTTCACTAACAGCGTTGTGAGATAGCGCCCCATTTCCTCAAGCAGCGGTCTCCGATTTCCCTTGAGGGCATGCCCGGAAAGGTCCAAGGAAGGCTGAAGAGTAAAAGTGGTAAACAATTACAACAAAAAATAAAATGAGAACTCTGCTGCCAAATTGCACCAAGAAAAAGATATAATTGACAACTGCGAGTGCGCCATACAGGTACTACACGTAACAAGCGTTGGATTTATTTCTCTAAGATGTTTTGCGGTCCTTTAGTCTAGGCTTGCAAGTCGATGCGCGCATAGCAGTTTTCCGAAATCGAGACCAATGGGAAAAGTGTAGTTGAAAATAGAATCGAGTAGTGATAGAATCGAATGAAATTTGAATCTCATATCTTTACCGATATGCGCTAATTCTGCGAATATTCGTACAAACGAAAAATTGTGCAAAACAGCGAAGTGCCAGCGGTGGCGCTGCGATACTACGCTATAACTTAGAATGACAGCCATAGCCGTCAAAAGGCTCAACACCGATCTCCACTAGAGGTATGCAACGCGAAGTCAGCATGTTGACTCTATTTCAATCGCGAGATATAGTATAGAAAAATCAAATTCTCTTCTGGTGACGACAGTGAATAATTTAGCGCCACATCTCAGTAGATGAGAGTGGTGAGAAATACATATTAAACATGATCTCCAAGATCAGGCGTAGTTGGCCGAACATGCCCGAGCCTTCCGCGGCCGCCAGACTTGGAGGCCCTACATAAGCTTTGCGAAAGCCGTGACACATACGGGCCGCGCCGCGATGCGGAACCCTCTATTGTGAGCAGGCCGGTCGCAGCAGAATGGTGCGCAGCGTCGTAGTGGAACATGTTTATGTAATTTGAAACTCTCTTTAAAAAAATACAACATGCCTTATTCGAACTTCATGCCGATTTTTCGAACAATTTTCGAAAATTTGAGAATACATTACATTCCTATCGAATAATTTTAAATACGAACTGCTTGATCGGATGGAAATATAGTCGAACCGTTGCTCGAGAATTTCAGTATTAGCACAGCCCAACTTGCAGGTCATAGCTAACAAGGGCTGACACTGACATGTCCGATACATGCGCTAGCATATTTACTGGCAGACTCCATCAAATATTGTTGGCTTAGTATAATACCCGCGTAGAAGGGTAGCACCGTGAATATGTGGAAAATAAGCTGAGCTTTAGCTCTTTTTTTTTCTGAAGAGATTTCCCCGGTAAGATAAATCCAAGTGCGCGTATATTTATTGTAAAACTCTTGGCACGTTCTAAAAAGAATGAGCATGCTGAAGACTGAAGCATAAAAGGCTAAGCGATGCACCAGTTTCCAATTCTGAGCTCGTCACCACTGGAAATGAGTCTGTTTTAAGTTCAGAATTTATCATAATCAAAGTCGTCCTTATCGTGACTACCACAGCGTGTGAAGTCCATCAAAAATAAGAACTATGAGGGATCTTAGGGAAAGGTATTTGTCTTGCAGTGGACTCAGCAACTATAAGTGTACATGGTAACCAAAACGTCTTCCCATTTTTGACGTCACATTGCAAAAGTTAACGCTGATATGAAAAAGAACTGCCTCATGCCCTGAATATATAATGAATTACGAAGTAGGAAAATCGATTGTGAGAGACACACAACAGCCCTTATAGGAGTCGTATCTTGTGGAGTGGCAAAGAGGAATAGAAGTTTCGACAGTTATTCCTTTTTTTTTTTACTTGAAGGCGGGCTAGTAAGCTGCCGAGTCCAACCGCTGAATACGTCAGGCGTTTGGGAATAATTCTCTCATTGAATATACTGCCCGGCATTGTTTCCAAAAGTTCATCTTGGGAGATCAGACTCTTTGTTATGCATCCCGCAATCTGCGGACAGGCGTGTTGGGTATTAAGGTCCTAACGGCGGCCATAGACGGGGACAGGAGCCAAATGTGTGATGATCTTGCCATATGCTTGCACGTTTCCAACGCAACCATCAGACTCCGTCTGCACCACATCAGGACGGCGTTCGAGTTGAGCAACCGGGTACCCCATACATTGCGGGATGCCGACAAGCGACGGCTAGTGACGACAGCTTGTTTGCCATAGCTCTTCTGGCATTTAAGTGCTTCCATATTCTATCGAGAGCTCACCAGGGACAAAAAGTGCATCCTGTATGAAAGTCTAAAAGGTGCCTGACATTGTCTGTCGCTGCGGGACCCTGTGTCTCCCACAGGTGGATCTCTTCTACAGAAACACAAGGGTACCATATCTCTTCCCCGCTGCTCTAGCTATGATTGCCGGGAAGGCGCACTACGTGTGCATTAGCCGGGATCAGTTCTCTGACGCTGACCTCAAGCGTTTTTCCAGCACAGGAGGTAGTTATCTCCGTACCAATGCCATTACTCTAGTGCTTCTTTGGTTAGCTTGCAAAATGATGGTATTTGTACTACTTAACAACCCATAATTACGGTAGGTGAGATTAAGAATTAGTTTCTGGGCTAAACAGAGGCACTAAAGAACTTATAAAAGCAGGACCAGGTAAACAATAACCCCGTTTGAAAAAAGACCTAGCAAGGCATGCGCTGTTGCAGTAAAGAAGAAAGGTCACGCACATCTCTACTAAAATGCGTCCAGTAATCCACCTCGCCGTTGTAAACTCCATAGAATGTGTCGAAGCCACGGCTTGTGGGCTTGTATTCGTCTTTGCTGAATCCCAGGTGCCACTGCGATATATTGCGTAATTATCAGCTACTATGAGTGTGCCAAATCAATCAATCAATCAATCAATCAATCAATCAATCAATCAATCAATCAATCAATCAATCAATCAATCAATCAATCAATCAATCAATCAATCAATCAATCAATAAATCAGTATGCCCTGCAGGCGCCATGAATGCGCCTAAGCTGTATGAAGGTTTGCATAAACACACCTTCATTGCACTGGATAATTGATTCAAAAGAATCACTCGCCGCGGTAGCTCAGTAGCCTTGGTTTCAAGTTCGCAGGATCGAATCCTGGCGGCAATTTTGACAGAGACGAAATACAAAAAACTCCTTGTGCTGAGCGACGCTAGTGCAAGATAAAAAAACCCAGGTTATCTTAATTACTCCGGAGCCCTGCACTATGGCGGATCTCATATTGCATGATCCGCTTCGGGGCATTAAACCCTGCTCACCATTTCTTTAATTCAATGCCACCCGATTTTTTTTCAATTCTCTAGTAGAACCTTTTCAATATTTTTTGTTTTGCGATGTGGTCCTGACGGCAAACATTTTTTGGCTTATATGCTCGCAGCAAATTTTTCTGTAATACTATTTCGTCGTGTGGAAAACCGATGCAGAAGTTGGTGGGCTCTTCGCAACGCAGTGGAACGGCTGCCGTGACAGCTGATACGCCTCGTATTCTAAAGTGAGCACGACGCGACTAGGAAGAAAGGGGAGGGGTTGTTTTTGGAGGAGCAGTTGACCATCGCACTTGAGCTTCGTGCTCTTCTGTCACTCTTCCATATCTGGTTACCGAACAGTTGAATTGCTATACAGTGATGCGCCACGACGGCGCGGCGGCTTTGACTGTGGACGCTCAGCTCTATCTTTTCCCACTTCTGAATCTGCCTTCCCGTTGACCAAAATCTGACGACGCGACAGTCTATGAAATATGAAACTGGGCTGAATGCTGAGTGCTTGCGTTTATAGGCTTCATTGCAGGAGAGTAAAAACATAGCGGCGGCAATACCTATATTTATTGAAGTTAACAAACCTGAAAAGAAGAATCATGTGTAAGCGTGTAGATGAGTTTACTAATTGTCTATAATTATACCATCATAATCTTCTTGGACCGGTCAAACACTGCCACAGAATAGGGGATAAATGGTTTAAGCTTAAGCCTAGACAACTGAGGCATGAGCCGCACTGGTGCGTCATCGCCCGCGTAGAAAGCGTCACATAACGAGGGCACACTAATTAAGCCAGAAGGTGGGAGTCATGAGGCCTGGAGCAGGCACAGCAAGGCGAGTGCACCAAGAGAGAAGCAATCGATGGAGCGAACTAATCAGCGCATCTTCTTGTTTGGACCCAACAGAAGACGTCCTACGCGAGCAACGCATGCGCACCTTACCTTGCCCACCAGGTGAGTCGAGTAGCCCAAGTCTTTGAGGTACTCCGGCAGCAGCTTCAAGTCGGGATCTAGCCCGACCGGATCGGCACTACGAAAACTTGAATGCTGCGTTCCTGCAAGATTATGAACTTCGAGTTAAAATTTGAAGGGAACAGCACACGAATGGCGCCCGAGAAAGAAGAAAGACGATAGAAAAGTGGCGTGTGTCGTTTCGGTCACTGAATGGACCTTGCGGCAGTTTGTATGGGCTAAGAGCGATTTTGCAAGGTATAGAAAGAACTCAATTCTTCTTTTTTTTTTGTTGCTAGAGCGTACATTGCTATCACGCACATTTTACTGGGATCACGTATTTCTCAAACGACATTTTCGCGAAGTTTGGCGCTCAAATGATAGCAGCCAGCTTGGTTTTCTAGTCTTAGTGAAATGCACAAAACATTAGCGGCAAATTCCGAACTGCAAGTTAGAGCAAAGAATTACTTGAAGCTGGGCTTGTTTGTGCGTATTCATGAAAGACATGAGAGCGCAAAACAACAACACGGAGCAGCGCTCGTCCTGTTCCCTTAGTTGTCCGTGTTGCCGTTTTGCGCTCTCATGTCTTTCACGAAGTTAGAGCAAACCCCTATTAGTAATTGTATGGCATTGCCACGAGATTTCGAAAGTTCTTTTTAAATTCAAAATGTTCTTTTTTTTTCAAATGAAGGGCAATATTTTCTAACACTTCATTTGGTTGTGATGTCAGTCATGACGATAGTTACAGGAAATGGGAAGGCAAGCGACCAATCACAACTGCAAAAAATACCTGAGCTAATTATTTTTGACAACGCGAAGTTATCGAGGGTTTGCGAGGGCGTTTTTTGCCGGCTAGCTAGAGCATTACTGGAATTCGTTTTAGCGCAGAAGGACAGCATAGGAAGGAACGAAGAATGCTGATCAAATGGACCGAAAGAAAGTGGCAGTTATCTCGACCTTCATGGAATTTTGCTCAATGTTAAGACGATCAATGCAGGGGCTGGCGTCAAAGAGGTCTTTTATGGACCATACAAACTTTGCTGATTATACAGGAGAGTGAATGCGAATGACATGACCGTCGCTTGCTCAAGACGTCACCAGTAGTGGTCCGTGAGAAATTAGGGCGTCATATATTTCATACCGCTGGCTTGTGGCAAGCGCTATTCTGGCCAGACTTGGAGATGTCTCAGTAAAATGATTCAGTAGATTCTGAAATGCGCACTCGCGCGCTTGGAAACATCATAGTGTTACACAGCTGCAAGACGCAACTAGGAAGGGAAATAACTTAAGTTCAAGAGACTGAAAAATCTTATAGCATGTGTGACAGCAATTTCTCAATTTTGCTCTAAAAAAAGAGGTGAGTTATCTTGACCAGCAATAAAACCAGCATAATGCAATCCACCTCGCGGGATGATGGGATCTCAGTTGATTTTATATGTTCATATGAGATGTCTTCCGTTTCATTTTGTTGGTCAAAACAGCTGCCGTATATAAGCAAGCGGTCCTTCAATACAAGCTTGAGTTGTTAGTAGCACTCTGTCCAGTCAACTTCGTTCCTTTGTGTGCTGTTCTGCGCTTAAAACCAGTTCCTGAGGGCTTCCCTGCATGAAACGCCTTGGGTATCTTAAAGGTGCACTGAAGAGGATTCTGAACTTGTCTTTTTGCCGCGGGAACTCGATCTACCCGTTCCCAGCATTCTTAGAAACAGTGACTTATTGCCCTGTGTGGCCGATTTCCCTAATTAAATCGCATTAACGTCCGGCTCCCGCCTTTTTTTTTTGAATTCTGCCTCGTACGATGGGCGGAGTCGACCAACGCGGGAGCGCCTTTCACCCAGTCCCGTGGCGGCTTGCCGCTCTGCCATCGGTGGAGTAATACGTAGTAGTCCGTAGTAGCAAATAGTCCGCGCGTATCTTTATTTCTTCGGGCTTATTTTGCGGCTATATTATCTGTGAATGAAACTATTTATTCATGGAAACCTAAAAAACAAAATATAGCGAAAGCAAAGCCTCCACGGGACTGGGTGAAAGGCGCTCCACGCGTTGGTCGACTCCGCCCACCGTACGAGGCAGAATTCAAAAAAAAAAAGGCGGGAGCCGGACGTTAATTCGATTTAATTGGGGAAATCGGCCACACAGGGCAATAAGTCACTGTTTCTAAGAATGCTAGGAACGGGTAGATCGTGTTCCCGCGGCAAAAAGACAAGTTCAGAATCCTCTTCAGTGCACCTTTAATGTTGTCTTGAGCTTTCGTCAGACGTTTGAACCATCCTACTCAAGTCCCCTCAGTGGTCGCACCAGCATGGTCGGCCCATCCCGACTCCAATCAGGAAAGTCCACTCAGGCAACGACCTCCTGAACATTGCGGCGCGTTTAAACTCCTTTCTCATCTTTTTCATCTTGAGGTGCACCCTTAGAAGACTGCTCCTTGCTTGCTCTTAGGGCATTGTGAGGTGCCGTGGCGAAGTTGCGCTTGCCTAAGCGTGTGCTGTTTGCTTTAGAGAAAGGAAAACGCTCGATGCTATTAGGACCAAGGTTTTTGGCCGGAATGAACTCATTCCAGGTAAACAAGTGTTTGTGACGACACGGCGTGCTCAGAAGAGCAGTTCTCGGCGAACAAGTTCGATCTTGGAGGCGGCGAACTTGAATCGCCACGCAAGTGGTCACGTAGACAATAAATTCTCATCTCACAGCTGTATTGGCCTTTCGATCGACTTTGTTCAGACTGCAGTTTACTTGGGCAGAAATAGGTCTCCTTCAGTTCTGCTCTTCATTGTTCACTGTGCTCCTTTATTGTTCACGTTGTTGGCAAGATTGCGCAACCATCATTAAAGCGTTGGTCTCGTTTTTCCCTGCCAGCATTTCACAACGTGCAGAGAAGCGGGGTTTAGACGCCTTTACAGGCGCTACTGAAATAGAAAAAAAAAACAACGAAAACTTTTTTCGAACCTTTCGAGCACAGCGCTCTGGTCAGTGCCTCGCGTAAAAAACGAGGACAACAAAGGTTTTTTTTTCTTTTGCTGTGCGGACAATAAAAAAGGTAACTCCATCCTTCACAAAAAAAAAAAAGTTTCCATTTGGAATTTCAACATTGATCTAACTCCACTGACAAGGCTTTTCATTGAACTGTACTTGCCGCTGGGGTAGATGATGCTGATCGCTTTGTAACTGCTTATGAAAATAAGGCGAACAAAAAGACGAGTTTCGAGGGACTCGAAATTGCAGATAAAGAGATCACAAAGTATTTTGTTTTGCTCCGTTTGTGTTCGTCTTAATTTCGCGCTAACGTGGTTCATGGGAAAGATTTTGATATTTCTTGTTCTTGTCACTTGAATTCGTTCGTAATATCGTGAACGGAAAAAATTTTAAGTTTGATTGCTCATGCACAAATGGAAGGAGTCTTTTAGTACTGCTCCATGATGCACGCGTACGTGTGCATGTGTGTTTTCACTTACATATGCGCATTTGTAACGTTTGTACAGCCTTTACTAAAAATAAACAGATCAACGGGTTCGCTTCCGGGCGTTTCAGTGTAGCTCATTTTTAATCCCTAGCATTCGAAGCCTCTTTAAGCTGTTGAAAGCCTTTTCTCTCATATCGTCAGAGCCTAGAGCTTCTGCGGGTGCTCCAAGAGCTTCACTATATAATATTTAGTAGCAAACTCCTTCGGCTGTATAGATTTGACAAAAAGTGCACATGGCATAATTTTTGCATTTCCGTGTCCCATGACTGCAAATGTTTCACACACCACGACGTGACAGTGAACTTCATTATATACGGTTGCGACTCTTTAGCGCACATCGTGTATTTAGTACGCGAGTTTTTCCTTTCCACCTCCACTCAAAGGTGGATTCGATTTCGACTTCCCGTGGTGGCCGGGTAAGCTGAAGTACTCTTACTAACTTGCACCAAGAGCCTCATGGCTGGTTGGTACTGCATTTTTGATCGCAAGCTCTCCATAGTCGACAACACGCTTGAAGGCATCATCACCACAATGATCAGTCTGGTCAAAACCATTGCTCGCCGCCTGGGGGCGTGCGTAGTTCGATCTCCAGTGCCACCACGCGCCTAGCAGTGATACGTGCGTGCAAGCTTTTCCTTAGCCTGGTGCTTGGCTCCTTTTGGGAGAAATGCATGGAAATTCCTTCTTTTACACAAACCTTGCGTAGGCGAGAAATTCCTTGTGCCATGGCACTCTTTTGGCCAGAGCTGCCCATGCGCCATTAAAATTTTGCATCATCGCCACCAAGTCCGAACCGCCGTGGTGGTTCAGTGGTTAGGCCGCTCGTCTGCCGACCCGGAGTACCAGGGTTAGAACCCGACCACGGCGGTCGCGTTTCGATGGAGGCGGAACGCAAAAGGCACCAGTGTGCTGTGCGATGTCAGTGCACGTTAAAGGTCCCCAGGTGGTCGAAATTATTCCGGAGACGTCCTCTCTTTCTTCTTTCACTCCTACCTTCCTCCCTCCCCTTACGGCGCTGTTCAGGTGTCCGCCGAGATATGTGAGACAGATACTGCGCCATTTACTTTCCTTAAAAACCAGTTTACCAATTTTATTACCAAGTCCGCACTCTAAACGCAAATAAGCCTATATGGGAGTAAAGAGACCGTGAGCTGTCCTCTAGAGCACTCCTTTTTAGGGGCATAACATGTTGCCCAAGTTCAGAGTAGATTTCGATCCCGAATTACACGGAATGCTTACTCTTGGCAACGGAGGTATATTCCCAGTGCAAAGCACAACACCTAGACACAGTTAGCAATGGGAGGAGGCTTCTGAGCGCGGCACCGGAGGTCCTGAGGTTAGCAAATAGAGGAGGCTGAAACCTTGGTTAAAACCTTCTCGTAACTGCGAAAACCACACATGCTTCGAAAAGAGAATTTGTTTCCGTTGCCAACGATAAGTATTCCGTATTTGTAGTGATGGAAATCTACCCCAATACCCTGCTCCGCGAAAGGTGTGCGCTGGAGGACAGCTTACTACCTATACACCTTTCCTGTTTAAAGTGTTCCCTTACTTAAACCAACAGCCGGAAGCATCTTTGTGAAAGAGTGCACAGTGTGGTCTGCACGTGGCTGTGTACACTTAAAGAAAACTGGAAACTCCGGCAGTCTACGCGAAAGTGAAAAAGAGCTGCTCAAGGCGCGATGAACTGGACCGACATGATGACGATTGTTCAATCTTAATGAAAGAAGAGAAGATTTCCCAAGTAGCGCCAGCTATGTCTAGGGTGTTTTGGTCTGCTCGAAGTGGAGTCAGAAACCTTCTTTTTTTTTTCTTCAATCATTTCACCCCAGAGGAACCAGGCACAAAGCCAGGAGAAAGCCCTTACCCAGTGTAAGTGTAGAATGGATTGGGAGGGGGGGGGGGGGGGGTACACGGCGGCTGTAGGAATAGAACTTCGTACTTTCTCACATAAGGGGCGGTTCCTCAAATAACTAGGCCACTGCTGCGGTGAACTGAATTAACAAATTCGTATGAAGTCTTTTACATTGTTACGCGTGTAGTGTTCTTGTTGTTCAGATTAAAGTGGGGTGAGAGTTTGTTTTTTCAAAAAATTAGTTTTGAGGTTTTCTGACAACCTCATAAAGAATTTCTTTATCTTTCAGAAAATATATTAAACTTGGGGATTTGCGATTGCGAAAATAAAATTTCTGCCCTTTTTCTTTGCCACATCGACTGAAAAAGTGGGTACACCTCGACGTGGGCTCTTCGTTTCAGATAGTTGCAAAAATTAAATGTTTTGACGTTTTTATCAGAAAATCAGGTTTTGGTTATGGTTCGGAATTTGGCCGTATTCGCAGAACATTCCTGAGCCACTACCACTCTTCCTTTATATCTTCTGTCAATAGAATTTTGATGAATTAAACTGTTTTCAGAGATTTTATTGCCTTTTTTTTTCAAAACAACGTTTATGGAGGTTTGCATGCCTTTTTCTCAGGAACCATAAGGCTTAAGCCAACAAAATTGTTCAGATGTTAATTAATTCCATTCACATAACTGGAACTAGAATCGATAGCCTAGGTGCATTTGTATTTTTATAAAAAAAAAACATTCATATGCGGCAATTTTATTGCATCGGCAAAGATAAAATATACAACAGGTCTAGTTTTGTTGGAAGTGCATATTTTAATTTCACTTCTGCAAAGCATCGGCAACTACTTTTGTACGATTTTGTAATACTCTGCGGAGAGTATATTTAAAGAAAAAGGTATATTAGAAGAACAAGAAAAACAAAATTTCTAAGCAAACTTTAAAACTAGTTTTGAGCTCTAATGCAAGCTGCGTCTATCTTTAACATTCGTTGCAAATTTTATAGCCATAGCTTTTAATACAGTTGCTGTACAGCCAACTTTTGAAACTAATTATCAAGGTCTCACTTCAGCTTAAACAGAAAAGAACACAAAATATAAAAAAGGGGCAAGTAAGTAGCGTTCGGTTTATACGGTTTTTGACTTTGTGGTCGGAGTGTACAAAGCGTTCGCCGGCGACCGCAAGCGCACAAATCCCGAGATCCTTCCCCCGTCTTCGCCCCTTGCGTTGATTTCGACTCCAACCAAAGCCCGCCACGCTCTGTCGGCTTTAATGAAGAACGTGTGGTTGGCAGAGGTGAGCGCACTTTTTCCTGTGTTTTGATTCAGAGCATTAAACCGCAGCCCGTGCCGGAATCCTTGCGCGAGAGTTTCGAGGGCGCTTTTCGCTTATAAGAAAACCAAGAACCGTGCCCTGTTCGCCGTTACACCTGATTCGAAGCTGACAACACAAGAGATAAGAAAATAGTGATGATAGATCAAAATAAAATGGGCCTTCTAATTAAGCAAGTGCGAAGGAAGATGAGCGTTCTACGGCAGGGCCAGATAAAGCCCTTATTTAACCGATAAACCAATAAACCAAACCTTGTTTAATCGCGGGGACCGGGACGGGGGGGGGGGGGGGGGGGGGGGGGGGGGGGGGGGGGGGGGGGGGGGGGAGGGACTTTGTGCAGGGGAAAAGAGGACGATAAGTGCGGGTGGTCGAGCTAGCATGGAGCCAACCGTGTGCTTCGACAATTTACGGCGAAAGTCCTGTTTGACGTAATGTTCTGCTTAGGTCAACGGCCGAAGGATCCTGCGACCTTTCACTGTGGCCTGCGCATCGTCTTCAGGCGGCTACTGAGCTGGAGATTGCGCATGGTGGCGTAGGGGTTTTTGTGAAGGAACAGAGTCTTGTGTAGAGGGCGAATTTCTCCCAAGCAGCTACCAGCCTCGATAATAGCCATGCGACTGCATGCGCTAAAAAAGCAAACGTACTTATGCGTTATGTAAAACAGCCTACCACAATAAGCTGGCCAAGCGTAGCGCACACGAGTTGCTCGTCGTTACGGAATTTCACAAAGACGCGTTGTTATTCGTGTCGTTGCACTTTGAACTGAAGCTGCAGAACCGACCCCTCTGACCGGCTCGCCAGATAGGAGATAAGGCTGCGCGATAAGGTATAGATGGGGACGCGGCAAAATGGATCCTAAATAACGTAAACGGAAGCTCCCAGCCCGAGTGGTTAGTGAACAACCGGAAAAAGAACGAATTGAACGCAGCCACATTAGGCAGCATTTACAAGATGGAGTTATCTGCGAGAATATAACAAATAAGTTGTCCAAAGAATGAATTATCCGAGATGTATTTTAGTACTGTACCTTGTGCAATACCTTCAACTATTAAAAACTCCTGCTCGACGTTTTATCTTCGTGCAAAATACAGACGACAGTAAGTGTTCATTGGCAGTAAAACCACGCATTCGGCAATTTAACGCTTAGGGCTGTTGCATGCATTTATTTTGGTGTATTGTTTGCCCACCAATTTCTTAAAGTTTCCATCTATCTTTATAACTATTTTTTAAAAGCACTCTGAACATTATGACTGAAATACCCGAATTTTAAAGCAGCTCTCAAGCGATCCTGTTGAAAACAGCCACGTTCACTTTAGCTCTTGTAATGCAAACATTCACAATGCAGTCAGTTTTTTTGATGATGCATTAGTATCTTAAATATATACGACATAGTAACTTAAAATACCGCTTCCTTAATTTATCTGATCATTCACAACACACTAAATTTAACTACAGCATGTATTCGTCACTCACTGCGCACCAAAAGGTCTACTACACGACATCGGCTCTTGCTTCCTATAATACACGCTAACTATGGTCGACAAACACTAGAATTTATGGCTACTCATTTGTGGCTTAGTCCTTAATGTAACGTTCAAATTTCACCTACGTTTCACTCCTTTCAAAATTGATTAATTATATTTCTACTCAATTCACCCTAACTTATGTTCTTTAGTGTCCCGGTTTTTGTTTTATTCTAAAAATAACATGCATTTACTTGATGCTTTCTCTAGTATTCAGTGTCTGCTGTTATAATATGTTTACTGCTAAACAGTTTCGTTAGTTTTCTCTGTCGCCTACATGAAATGAGTATGTTCAAATTTGTTGGAACCCTTAAGTATTTTTGTTCGGCTCTGAGGTTGCGTTAATATTTCGTGCTATATGCTAAATAGACAAACTTTCAAAACTTTCTCAGACAGAGCAAGAATAAATTTAAAACAAAATAACGATAACCAGAGGAAAAAAACCTTATTAGAAAAATTACCAATTTACTACTATAGAAAAAAAAGTCCTCGTGAGATCCGGTTGGTGATGGCCGTGCAGAAAAACCATGTCAAGAAAAAATAAATTTTTATGGAATTTGTTGTTGGATCAAACACGGATTGTCATTGTGGTGTTTGCTAACACTTAAAGCAAATTCAAACAATCTATGCTTCGGGCAGTAGCAGTGCAAACGAGCAGAAACATAATGAGACCATGAAAACCCACGAACGTTACGACGGTTGCCGCAGTGCAAACTCGACGAATCAACGCGCATGATACACGGAGAGACGCCATTGGTCGAGGCCACAGTGACGTGCACGGGCCCGATATGTTCATGCCTCAGCTCACCGGTGTGTATGGGGTAGAAGCCGGTGAGCAGCGCGGAGCGGGACGGAGTGCACAGGGGCTGCACGTAGTTGTTGGCCAGCACCACGCCGTCCATGGCGAGCACGTCGATGTTGGGCGTCGGGATCTGGTCCGAGCCGTGGTAGCTCACATCGTGCCAGCCCTGCGCCAGACCGCACGTGAGAGACCGCGCCCAGCTTGAATGTCAAGGCTCGGCACGGCGTTAATGGGAATGTCATGCTAGACGCGACCGTGCAGAGCAGCAGCAAAAAAAAGAAAACGCAGTTTTCTGAGTAAAGGAAAGGCGCAGTAACTGTCGCACTCTCTGTATACGCCATGCCCGCGCCGTGAGCGATGAGATTAAGGGAGAAATGAGAGGAGTCAGAGACGAAAGGTAGTCGGCCTAATTTGGCTCCGTGTTTGTTTACGCCGTTCGGGAAGGAACAAGCACCGATCTCCACCTTTCTCATTTCCGTCCATTAGACGAAATGAAGCTGTACAGCGTTTGACATTAGTTCAAATAGTCGTGCTTGTTAGAATGTTAAGGGTGAAGGGCTGAGTACAACTAGCAACGCACGAGCTGTGGAGGGAGCTGACTGCACGAAGCAGTGCACTCAGCCCATTCCCACACTTTCTCTCGCTCCTCGCGAAAAATCGAGCCAAACAAATGTAGCAACCCAGAGAAATGTGTCAAGCCTCAAGGCAGGAAGTACAGTGTTTTCACCCAGCACAGCTCATAGCATTGCCCCCATTGAGACCCCCCCCCCCCAGTATCCACCAAATGAGGCTTTAGAGCGCTTGACTACTCCTGTTTGCCCGGATGTGCAGGGTAAAGAGCTGTGCGCCAGTCAGAACACCCAGCGTAGTTGTCACCAAATGAGGCTGCAGCGCACTTGACATTACCTGAACTACTTCCGTTTGTCCAGATGTGCAGGGTAAAGGGTGAGTGCTAGATCTAGAGACACAACACAAAACTGAAAGCTATCCTAGTACATGTTAGACTCCGCAAGAAATCACCCCCGGTGATAATAGGCTCATGCTCTCGATTTAGTTGCAAGACCTGAAGGCATTTACAAAACGAAGCTACGATTTAAAGACCGCCAAGCGACTTCGTGTTCGACTTAAACACTAGATTTAACCATACGTCGCCTAATGTAACCTACAATGTACAATGCTCCTCCTGTGAGAAACAATTTGTCAGAAAGAGAGGAGAATCTATGAGCGCGAGACTGAATGTCCGCCATGCTGACACAGAAAAGAACCCGCCCAAAGGCAATTTCGTAACGTTTTAACCAACGTGTTCAAAACTTCGATGAACTTAAACAATTAATCTCCAATCAGCCTTCAAATCTACAAGAGACAGAAAATACTGAGAGGCCTTCCTAATCCGCCCACAAATTGAAAACGTTAAAACTAACAGGAATAGAAGCTTCCAAAGGCAACAATCTCTCAGGCATATTCTGCCGCTGACGTAATCCTTTAATAAAGACTTGCAACTTCTCAGAGCCAAAATGACAGAAGGAAAAAATGCTTCACCTGCCTTACCACTACTTAATATCGCACCGTTATCATTTCCCAAGCTTCTTTCTTTTAATTTCTGTTCTTTTTATTCTTATCTACTCTTATTTTTTGCTGTGCACCTCTTGCTATCGTTTCTTGTGGCCTTTGACTCCCCTTCCCCCCCCCCCCCCCCGCCTTCATTATTTTATCTATCTCCTTATAATTTTTTCTTATATTTGCTGACATAAGCAGGCCGTTATGTATCGTTCGTCCTCCTCTCCTTTTGGGTTGTTGTTTTTTTTACTTCACCGAATTTGGTTCCACTGTGCTGCTAGATTTTTTTCATCGCAGTTTTTTCAGGCCAACAGGACTTCCTTTTCATCCTGACACCTGCCGAAGTCCGCCTTCCTGGACCCAGAGCTTTTTCAAGTTCACGTTCGCCATCCTACCAACTTCTCCCCTTCCCTGTATTTCATTCTGCTGAGCCATCCTGTTTTTTTTTTTTTTTTCAGGTCATCCAGATCAATCCTCTGAACCATGCTGCCTGTAACAGCACCCATGCCTGGGCAACAGTGTCTTGAAGTTCACATTCCCATTTCACACCCTCCCCATTTCATCCCCTCACCCCCGCACAGGTGCTTCCTCCTCTGAGTGAAGGCTCTACTTAACCCCTCCCAATAATGAGCGCTTTGCTCAGACGAAGTCCTCTTCAAGGCAGGGAGGTGGTTCCAGTCATTTGCGGTGCGTGCAATAAGTGAATTAAGACAAAGGTTGATTCTGCAGTGAATGATCTCTACCTTGCAGCTGGGTAAATGAGTGAAGATATATAAGACGAAGAGGGAACAACTGATCTTTGAGAACACGATTAGTTTAGTGAACCACCTCAAAGAGGCATAAGCGAAAATATTTCCGGCGCCGAGAAAGAACTTAAAGACCAAGGGTTAATTTTATTGCAGATATGCTTGCTGTTCCAGATTAGTTTCAAATAATGAAACGGGCGGCACGGTTTTGGATGGACTTTAAAGTTTTAATTAAATTTACTTGATTAGGATCCCAGAGAATACATGTTATAATATTGGTTTCATTAATGTCCTTTACAAATTAAGCTTAACAGAGCTGTTTGCAGTTATTAAATGGCGTCGCAAATACGAGAGTGAGCGGATACCCTAGTTAGATAAGTAGTTCATGCGCATTTTTCAAAACAGGTTATGTGTGTCGTGAACACCCAGATATTTATACAAGGAAATAGACACAAGACTAGTAGCCCATCGTGTCTGTAGTGTTTCTTTGTAGACTTTGAGGGAGTTAATAAATGAGTTAACAAATAAAGCCCTAACATTGAAGCCAGGATATATGCCTCCAAGGTAAATGAAACGAACCACATATCCGAAAAGGCAGTATCTCAGCGCCGTCTGCAGAGTGACAATCACTGCAAGTGGTGAATATTCGCTCCTAATGCGAATTTCGACGATCTGGCATTATCATCATGCTTTCTTAGTTCGCCTAACCAGATGCATCCAGAGCTACGGCACTAACTAGTGCGCAATGACGGCCTGCGTGCCTCACAAAGTCGGATTTCTGTCAACTAAACAGAACACTTTTTGCTTCCTCTGTCACCTTCTCTAATGACCCCGCACCGTTCGGCCAGGCCGTGCGGCTCCGCACGCTGGCGCTTTGATGCGTACTGGGTAGAACCTCCGAGACTATTAGGCAGCCACGTCTACTGCGAGAACAAAGGCTAAACTTGGCGCCAAGTAGTGATGCAACGCTACCGGGCTGCGTGGGTGGCCTACATCTTTCGGACAGCAAAAAACGCTTACTGGACTCAATGTTATCGCCTACCCAGCTGTTGTATCGGAGGGAACACGTATTCCTGAAAGGGAAGGGAGGAGGTACTCTGGTAGGTTAGATGTTGCCTAATGTTGACGGCTGCACCCCTGTGGGCAGAAATCAATACTCGGCTAGGCCGCAAGTTCTGCAGGGTTGCTGAGTGAAAACTTACTGCAGTAAAACGTTTTTTTCAGAAGTGGGGTTCCACTGGCGCTTTACGCGGCATATAGCGCTTAGTTCAAACACTGTAATCCACTCTCATGCTTTCTTCTTTTTGAAGCGATAGCTTCATTCAGCTAGGTTAAGCCGGATATCGCCGTGTGTGCAACAGGACCTTCGGGAGAGCTGCGGGGGCTCTGGTCTGACGTCACCACCTCGGTCACGTGATCTCGTTTGCCATAAAAATCTGCCCACTGGATTATGAGCAAACTGTCCCACAGTGGCAAGCGGCAATTAAATTAATGACTGACCGCGCGAGAGGTTGCTCGGGAAGAGCAGCCTGGGTTTCATAAGCCACACCCGTTGCTATGCTTGAAACAGCAGTCTGCCGGGGCTCTGGCGCATCGCTCAACTTCTGCTGCGATGCGCCAGAAGTGGTATGAGGACTCCCAGTGATCTATGAACGTAAAGTATAGGATGATAAATTCCACATAGTTGGAATTAACTAATTAACGATATCACGTCGTACCCATAAGGCGGAGCTTATGTGTCCCGCCATAATTTTTATCAATACGGCAAGACGCGCAAGCAAGAGCCACTGCGCCTAGTTGTTTTCAATAGCCGTGTTTACACTAATGCGATAAAGGGCGCATTGCACCAACTTTCTAGTGCATTACATTTATGTAAACGTCAGTAATGCTCTAGGAAAGAACGTCGTTTCATTGCGGAAGACGGTGGTAGATCTAGAAAGGCAAGTCGACTTCCGCGGTGAATATAAAGAGGTTTAGAGGTGCCCCTCGTCCTCCTTGTGGTGGCTATACAATACCCCCTCAGGTGGGTACCAAATCAGACTGCGCTCAAGATGGGGGCGGCTGGACCCCTCAGTTGAGTGCAGTGGGCGAGGGGTTGCCGTCCCGCAAGACTTGATGCGGTACATGCAAACAGTAGCGTATCGGCTCCACGAGATACTCTTCGAAATGGGATGCGCTACTGTCGCATCCATGTAAACGCGGCTAATGCCGCACATGCAGAATTTTTTTTACAGCTGCGCTGTTAAAGCGAAGGTTCCCGGCCTACTCAGTAAGTCGTCGTCATCACCATCGAGCGACCGCGGGATGGTGAAGACTACTACTACTATTATATAGCTGCGTGATCCCTATAACGACGTGGTTACGTGATCACGTGACTACGCTGTGCTGCCTCGTTCCTTGCGCTAACTTCAGGGCCTTAACTGATGACGACGAAGTTAGCGTGAGGCGAGGGATGACTGCATGGCGCAGCATTCTGCTTGCCTGCACAGTAGCGCTGCAGCTGTTATGTTAAAGCTCCCGGCGGCGACGTTGCACACTAGTTTCGCTGCTGGAAGGCCATAGATGGCGCCTCGGTAAAGCGTCGCGATCTGAACGCTGCACGTATGCGCAAGGCCAGAGCCTCAAACGTGCGGCGAGTCAAACAAAACTTATCGACTTCCTCTTTTTTTGCCACATGAGAAGACTTCGAATTACAAAGAAAAGAACTCCCGAATGCCTGCCCAATTACCTCCCTTTTGATCTCCGTTCCACTCTTTCCACCTTTACGGTGAAATAAACGTGCCCCCCCCCCCCCCCCCTCACACTTTTCCGGTACCCCTCCGTCACAATTCATTGAGGTCGGAGGGAAGTTTCAAGAACAAGACGGCTGCATGAAGATGGACTACCGGCTTCTAGGTAGGTGAACCTCACCCTGTCGCTTAAGGGCAACATTAAGAGCCGGAACCGGCTCAGGTTTCTGGATGAAAGTAGCCTCCACGACCTTTTGTGGCATATTGACAGCCCCATCTTATACCACATGGAATGACCTCCAAATATAAAAATAAACTGCAAAATCACAGCGTGGGCCAGCTAGCGCTTATCATCCGCATTATCAAGGGTATAATCTCCATTCATTTTTTTTACTTCACTTTGCGTCACCGGTGTTGAGAGCGCTACACGTTAATACCGCAATGGTCCTCAATGCGTGGGTTACGCTCTAATAGTTTGTTTGACGTTGCGAGTCTAGCGTTTTGAAGTATACTCATTCCTTGGCACAAAATTCAACTTTTCTTCAGATTTTTGACATGTAACACACTTGTAGTTCAGCATACGATTCGTGCAGTCGAGGGCGCGCAATATATTAGAGCCGCAGAACCGAAAAATGCGATGCAGAAGAAACAGGGTACTGTTATATTTGCTTGCCCCATGATGTGCTACACCTAAGCGCACCTAAGCAGCAACGTTATCGATCACAACAACAGAAAGAGCCAAGGATCCGATAGGAGTCCTTTTCTGGCAAGACGACGCTGGCTCAATTAGCCCTCTGTCCAGCCGTGATTAGTACGCCTACGAATGCAAAGAAGCGCTTCCAGGCTTGCTACCCACGGACGATGCGCGATCAACCTGACAGCCTAATTAGGCTGTAGGGATCTATTTTGGACACAGCTTGCGACTCCCAGGGTTCCAGAACAGTGCAGTGATCTTTGTTTCATTACGGGAATATTTTTGGGGCATAGATTCCGTGTACAACTCTCGCGTTCAAGGCCTGATGCGCAGACGAGGCCGCTTTGAAGCTGCTTGCTGCAGATAAACAGGATGGTTTTAGGTCATCCTTGGACCTATACAAATACGCATTCTAAGCTGTTAAGAGTGGTGATACATAGTTACAACGTGAGACGGCCGACCTAGTCAGGTCAGGGAAAAATTACCTGCACTCATTGAATCTACAAGAGAGAAAGAAAGAAAGAAAGGAAGGAAGAAAGAGAGAGAGAAAGAAAGAAAGGAAGAAAGAAAGAAAGACAGAAAGAAGGAAAGAAAGAAAGAAAGAAAGAAAGAAGGAAAGAAAGAAAGAAAGAAAGAAAGGAAGAAGGAAAGGAAAGAAAGAAAGAAAGAAAGGACGCGTGCCATTTAGCAAAAAAAAAAGCAAAGTCAAGAATTTTATTCTAGCCTGTTACTTTCAAGCTTTGGGCGACGTTATAGTTGCATCCTTTTTCTCACTTTTCAAAAGTATTGAATTATTTTTTTCCTTGTTATGGATTTTTTTTCAAGATCAACATTCAAGATCCTGGCTTACATGCTTGCAAGCTGCTTGCGGGTGTGCGGGTCGCGTCACACTTTAGTCAGATGAGTGTGGGTGAACGTTGCATCAAATAAGTTTGTAACTGCATACAATGCAAATAATTCAATGACTGACTAACCTTTCCAAATCGTTTTCAAATAGTTCCTTCTGCGGATAAATAATTACGTTGTTCAACCGCTAAGCCATACCTTTTATTTATTATTTATTTATTGATACCCTCAGGGTGGGAACATTACAGAGGGGAGTGGGTTAATACAACGATATATACGAACACTGAAAAAATTTCACAATATAAGTAACAAATAACGTGAATGTCTGGAATATAACTGGAACAGTGTTAAGTGTGCGGGCATACAACAGGATGAATGATTACAACCTAAAAGGCAGTTTCTAATTGTAATATCACATATCAGTACACAAAAAACAGCAAAAATACAAATGAAAGAACTAGGAAGGTGATCTTTTATACAGTACAAAACTTGTTAGTAGCTACATATCGCGTATGGCTGACTGAAATAATGAAGGTTGGGTGATCATTGCAACAGAAGAGGGAAGGCGATTCCAGTCTACTGATGTGCGGGGAAGGAATGAATCGGAAAATGTTTTAGTATTGTATATAAATGTGCCAACTTTGTGAATGTGGTTGTCCAGAACCAGATGTCCAGAACTATTTCAGCAACCGTCGACAAAAGCAAAGAAAATTTTGCTTATAAACTCACAAAAGAGGAAAAAATAAGCAAAAATAAAATTGAAGATCCTTGAAGTGTTGAAAATGCCCTATTTTTGTATTTTTACTTCCCATAGGCGCGGTATGCCAGAATCCGCCTCTAATTCTGGGTGACACCACACACTTGGTGAAAACAACTCTCTCCCTTGAAGCCACGATGTGGTGCGGTAACGGCAGCCGTCAACGTCGCACTATTCGCGTGAAGTTAAGAGCACGACAAACTGGACGGAGTTGAAGTAGCGTTGGTGTCTGTATCATCATCTTTGCTGCCTTGTGTGTTGCGATGCTAACCTTTACGAGTAATTTACAAACTGGCCCGTCCAACCGTCTCTTTGGTAGAAATGTGAACGCCTGAAAAAACCTTGAAATATTAGGGAGAAAAACGTTTTTCTGCTTTTTATTTATTGCCCAGAAAAAAGACCAAACCACCAGATTTTCTAAACTGAGTTTTTTTCACCATATAACCTCATTACGCACTGTAAAATTTGGACTAATGAGTGTTTCGGAGTCTGCCAAGAATCTGAAGCCATTCACATGGTTGCAAGGTTTTTGTAGCAACCAACCGCTGACGTCTATCGCGAGTAGGCTACTCCGAATTCCCTCCTCGTCTGCGTCGTGTGATGGAAGTTCGATGGTGTACAAGTGAAACTGCGCAAATGGCTTGTGGGAGAGCACGTGCAAAATCTTGTGCATGTGCACCCGGACCTCAACACGGGAAAAAGCTCACAACCAAGCGTTTTCCTACTCAGCAGTAAAGAGCCAGACTGGCGCAATGCTTTGTGTCGGTTGTATTGTAAGCAACATGCCATCATATTCTCCTGAAAAAGATTTGAAGCATTTTGTTTCGCAGTAAAAATTTAATTATTTATTTATTTATGAGTTGCAAACTAAGTATGCGTAATGATATACACACTCATTTTTCCCCAAAATTTCGTATGTTGTGAAAGAAGGCTGGAAAAAAAAAAAGACTCATTTTCCCAGCTTTCAAGTTTTTTTTTTTTTGAAATTTACATCTCTGCTTTTGGGCAGCAACTGTTCGTACACGCTAGTGGGGAGAACTCTCGAATGCGAAGCGTGCGTGCACACCATCAAGAGCTTGCACAGGTGTTATAGCACCCTCAGCGTCCCAAGAGAACGGCGCCCGAGGTTACGACGGCAGCGAGGACTCCTAAGAGTGTCACTTTATTGCTCCATTTGTCACCTCTTTCCAGAGCGCTGTTTTCTTGCGGTGCTCACCCAACACACTCAAGGGGAACTTTTTGTGCCATCAGCGTCGACAAGAAAAATTCTTAGATTTGCAAAGTTGGTAACACAAAATTTTAAATTTTTTGAGGCTTTTCTTTTAAGCATTTTGTGGTGACATGCCTAGCTTTTCTTTACATTCAGCAACTACTTACATCTGCTGGTCGCCAGAAGCTAACACCACGTACTTCTAATTTTGGAAAAAAAACTAGGAAGACCCGAATATTCTGCGCGAACAATGATTATCATAGCTGACTCTTCCTCACTGCAAAATGTGACCTATGAAACGCTTCCATGGTCACACCAACTATTTCCGATGGCTACAGAAAATCAATAGGATACATCGAGCACTCCAAACTCTCGCGGCGGATGGATGGATGGACGGATAGGAGCGCCCCCTTTGAAACGGGGTGGTGGCAATTGCCACCCTGCTCAGCTTTTCTTTATTTTTTTTGTTTACTGTGTTGGCAATTCTCATTAAGAATCGCCACCATTTTTACCTACGGTTTCACACAATTCTAACCTTATGCCACATCTCTGCTTTTCAGCCATTTTGCTTTTCGGCGATTTTGAGTGTTCAGCGCCACGTGGCTCGCGGTGGCAGCAGTGAAAACTAGAAGCGTTTGTCCATATTTTGTGGGCTTGCATCAGTCAAGTGCGGCATGCAATAGCTATGTATGGTTAGCCCAGAAAATATTAACGGAAGCGCTGAGCTACTTTTTTTTCTTTAAATTTTTTTATCTTCCCTTTAAAAGTACCATGTGCGCGCGTGAGACTTACCAGATCGTCAGCCAGAATCATTACAAAGTTCGGCGGCTGTGCTGGCTCCGAGACGGGCAATAGGAGAACGACCAACGCGGCATAACACGGCAGCCCTCGGTACATGCTTGCCTGGCGAAAATGGAAGCCATTGAATCACTCGGCATCAGCTTGAGATTCGCAAGGCAATCATGGGTGGCACATAATTTTTTAAAAAATTTTCTCTTGGTTGAAGCGGGCAGGAAAGGGAGGAGGGCGAACTGTTCATCTAACCCATTCTTGAAACCATACAGTCCTGCTGTTGTCTGACAAAGTACCAGTGAAATGTATCCGCATATGTCCCTTCATGACTCCAAACAACTTTTAATAGTCTTCATGAATAAAAGTATTCATATTTTTGGCGACCTCGGCAAATAATGCCCTGTGTTGGAGGTCGAACTTTAATTAATGTTGGGACCGAAGCTGTAGCTGCGCTAACCGTTGCGTTTAAGCGCCCGTTATGCTGGAATGAATAAAAGGTTATATATAAAATCGGCGATACCTTTGTCGCACTGCAACTAGAATATTAAAAAAAATCCGCCAAAGCTCACTCAATTTCAGAACGCAGGAAACAATCACTTGACATCAGTTTAAAGAAAAAGTTTAAAAGTGGGCTCGCTAACTCCAACTAGTTTTACAAAGGGTAAATTAGGAATACATTAGTACAATGAATTGTCAATAAGTGTTTTTGTAATGGAAAGGGGAAGACGACCGGATCTGAAGTGCACCTTGAAAGTACAACATCGCAATGGATTGTTACTCTGTATTTAGAGGCACGTATCAGTGAGTCCTGCCGGAATTTAATTTTACCCGTCTGGTTATTTCATCAAAGTCGTGATTTCGTCACTCCATAATTAACATACCTACGAGATATAATGTAAAGTCACGCAGTTCCTCACAATTTCTTTGGTGCAAGATTTGTTGCAGTATAGTGTAGTCATTCAGCGAAACAACAGAGTGCTCATTACCGAAGCGGATATGAAAGCGACAACTGCTCCTTAGTTCAGAGAAATAGTTCATGCAAAACACTACCCCAAAAAAATGTTTCCACAGATTTAGGGACCGCGTGTATCTGTATATACTCTACTATCCCAGTCTGTGAACACTTGTGCCTACATGCTCTTTTTTTTCTGTGGATGAGAAGCAGACATCGTTCGTTCAATACTACGGATACTCGCTTCAGTATTTTTCAGCAGGCACGTCGGGCAGCGTCCTGTGATTCACTGCTTTTTCTACGTTCCCTCTTTTTCTTGTGTCTTTTCGCCTATTTTATAGCAAATTTTTATGAAAACCGTAAAAGAGTGATTTGACTATACATCAACAGCTTCATAACAGCGGGCTTGCTTCCGCTCCCTCAAGCTCATTTAACGCCTGCGCGGCTTTGGACCAAATGCGACAACAGAGCAGCTTCTGCAGAAACTGCTGGCTATACCTGCTGGTATGTTCTGCTGCGTCCATTCACTCGAAGACAAAGGTAAACAAGAAATGAGAGTCTCACATACCTCCAGCCGATGAATAGCTTCTTCTTTTTCTTCTTTCGTATTTTGGCCTGATGGCACGTGCTGCGTACATGGTACTCGCTAATGACAGCGGACGCCGTCTTTTCTTTGACAAGTAAAAAGACGGGAAAGGGAAATCGGTAGCGTAAAAAGTGAAAAAGAAACGGTCGTTGGTTCCCGATGAATGGAGTTCTTTTTCATCTTTCTTTTGCTTATTCTCAGCCACAGTGTCAAGCATTCGCTGCAGCCTGGCCATCAGCTGAAGGGATGTCTCAATTTAGCTACAGGTCTATCTTCGCGCGGAAGCGGAGACAGTTAAAGGAAAGCTAATCAGAACAGGGGAATCTGCGTGTTATGGCCACCAGATGGACGGGAGCAGAGCACTGGAAGACATTGAGACTACCGTTCTCTTCTTCTTTCCGGGGGCCACGTGCCGAAAGCAAAGGCGCATGGCCGTGGCTTTCACTCTTTTTCTCCTTTCCGCGATTGTGCGCCACCAGTTCGCTAATTATAGCCTGTTTGTAAAGCACAGATTGAGCGAACAGAAAGAAAAAGTTTCCCAACTCACATCAAGTTGACTTCCCCAGACTGCTGACACGCGAAAAGCAAACGAGAAGTATTAAGTGCCGTTTCGAGCGCCTATTCCAAATGTTCAACTTTATTCAAGTTTGGGAAGTGATCCTGATCTGTCATTGCACAACCCCTATTCCGGTGAGCCGAATTAGAGCAGGAGGAGGCAGAGTAGGCCCTCTTCAACGACAACTGAGATTGCGGAATCATCACCATTGTCATCATGATCACAATCATCAGCCCTACTGCGTTCACTGCATGACAAAGACCTCTACCATAGACTTCCAATTAACCCTGTCTTGTTCCAGCTGCGACCGCTTTATCACCAGTGGAAGCGCCCATCCCTAATTGACTTCATCGATTAAATAGGCCGAAGCTCTTCCCATTTTTGCACCACCGCGCAGAAATCAGGATAGCCTCGCTTTCGTTCGTGTGACATTTCCTTTGAAGTTAGGTTTGGATCCCGTTGATAATGAGGGAATGCGCATTGAGGGTATGCCATTCTTCGTACAGTACGCGTCTCCTAATAAGCGCAAATTTTTTAACATTTTGGTCATCAGATGTTTTAAATATGAGGTTTCTTTTCAGGGTTTTGTTCGCAACGACCGCCGGTGCCGACACCTGTCATTTGGCCTGGAACTTCTATATTTATGGACAAGCGAGTCCTATGGCGCTGTATGCTTCATGGGGACAATAGCCAGGTCTGATCCGAGTAAGACCTTAACCCTACCCCCCCCCCAACCATGGTTGCGCTTTTTTTTTAATGGTCCATCCTCCAGTTCGAGGATAGCATACTTAAATTGGAACCGCGTCATTTTCGGTACTTTGTGTATTTTCTCAAGTAAAGATATCGTGTTAGCAGGGAGTCGCTCGCGATTTGAAGCTGCTCAGTGTTGTGTCGATATGGTATTGGCTTTTGAGCGTGACGGGAAAGTTGCAAGCAGTACTTGCTTGTTTGTTTATTGTTGTTTCCTAGCTAGTTGCCTTATAGCCATGTGGTATACACCAAGGCTGTGTATACCACCTGCGCCTGTGTCTCGTCTCCCCTTTCTGCGTCCTTCGTGAAGTTTGCGCTGTTTTCGTGTGCCGTGATGTCAGTATAGACTAAAGGACTAAGAATGATAAACCAGAAAATAATAATAAAAAAAAAACTAGCAGGCGGTCGATGGGCCGATCTGAAGGAAATGCATAGCACTGGACTCTCAGTCCCCGTTGCAAGACATGACACACAGCGCACATTTGTTTACATCCACCTTTATTGCACATTTACTCTTCTTTGTATTTATTTAGACTTCCCTGCTTGTTTTTCTCGTACGCTTGTGTACTTTACTCCCGCGAACACGTGGTTTTCTCGCCCACAACCACTTAAGCAGAGAGTGGCATGAGGCGAGTCACCTTCTACGGTAGCCACACTCTGGGTTCTTCTCGTGGCAGGCACTTTCCGGCCGCTCCCTCCTCACCCCTATAAGTTGAGAGAGAAGTATCCGTCTCTCCACTTTTCCACTTGCCAACGGAGACAGGTGGCAGGCGTTTCTCGGAGGCTTCAGAGAACACCGCCGGCGGACACAGTTCTTCCCCATTGGGTTTCTAATGCTACGCATTAATAAAATGCATCCACTGGCGTATACGCAGTGAAGATCGCTCACTCTCGAAGTGCGCTTCAGTCGCTCCAGAAGCCGCACTTTGCGAAGATCCTTTACAGAAGTCCTTCTAAAACATTTCTTACACCTATCAGCTCTAGCTTTGATGCCGCAGCCGGCCGCAGGCAACGCCTGCTCCTTACCATCCCCGAAATAACAGGTGGTAGGTACCAACGGTGCAGCAAGGCAGATGAACGAATTGGAAGAAGAAATACAAAACGCTGCCCCGGATGACAGTGCGCGTGCATAATGTGCGTGCTACGCGAACAAGACGACGTTCACATAGTGTGTTATACATTGTTCAGAGACCTGGCATTCTTTGTGTGACTATCTTGATATGTTTACCTCATTTTGTGTATCCATGGTTAACTTTGAAAACTGACCCCGTCTCCCTGCCACTTTTTCTGGAATAATGCTACCCCGGCACTTTTATGGGAAACTATGTAAATCGGTAAACAAATAATACGCCAGAAGAGTCATCAGTTCTCGCAGCAAATTTCATACAGAATGCATATTGCGGGGAAACAATTTTATTACTCTACAAGTTTGCAAAAGTCTAAACGCGCGATTACATGGTGCACCTGAGATCAGATTGTCAGCTGTTACTCGTAGTCTGGCAGCCGCTGCTGTGAAGCTGCCGACGCAATAAATTAAGCTGGTGAGAGAAAATAAAAGAAAAGGTAGCGAAATAGCCAGCCTTGACTGCTTTTTAGAGCGGTCGTCATTTTTGGATGAGCATGCAGTTGGCATATTTGTTTTTTAACGTAAGTGCGTGACACCTACAGTAACACATCACTCACTGTGCGTGCACGACGAGGGAATAATCCTAAACAATATAGTCAGTACTACGCCAATCTTTCCAGAAAACAGAGAAGGTGTGCCTAGTTAACTAAAATAGTGGTTTGGAAAGCGTACTGCGTTCGCAGAGACGCTGAAAGCTGACCTGCCTATCCTTTAAAAAAAAAAAATCTTGAAAATAGGGGCGGCTACTGACGGCCTTTGTTGTCAACTGTCTTTAATAGCGGCAGCCAGGAGAAGGGACGCAGATAAAACACTTGCTGGAGTCTGCCTGCCGTTTGAAGGTGGCGGCAGAGTTACACCACGTGTACCAGCACTTGATGTGTTCCTTAGCGTTGTCTTCGTCTTCATTTTTGGCTGTATTTCGCACTGTTTTTCTTCACAGGACACCCGACCGAACTTGTTTTTTTTTTCACTATGTCTCTTGGGGTTTCACGTCGCTATTTCCTTCTTCAGCTTGGCGATCACCTAAAATGAAGCACATAAAATATTCGAGTGTTGACTGAATATTGACAAAAAAATCAAAAAGAAAATAGGCGCCCAAAAGAAGAAATTATTTTTAGTTTACTTAAAATAAAAACATAACCTTTCATATCTTACCTATTCTAATCCGTCTCTTATTTCAAGGGAGAAATGAAAAGAAGGAAACAATTAGATGAAATTTTAAGTCTTACCAGTGTAAATTGAGAGGACATATTAGTATTGCTAAAAAACAGGGACAAGGGTAGGCGAAGACAACACAGGCGGGTTGTCCCTGTTTTTTAGCGCTACTAATATGTCCTCTCAATCCAAACACCAGCTAGCCCAGCTTTCTGCCTTAAATACCAGTGTAAAGGTTCAAGCTTATTTCATTGTATTAAAGATTGTTGCAAACAGTACAAAGAGAAACAACCAAGTGCAAAATAGATATTATTAACCTCAGTAAGGCATTAAGATATTGCCAATTTTGACCGCTTCGTACGTTTCCTGATAAAACAACAAAAACAGCGCGCAAGTCACTTCAGAAAGAACGTGCAGGGTCAAATAATCAGCGAGAAACTTTGTTCTATGGGGCAAAATTCAACCTGGACCACCTGACTCTTCCACTATACAGCCTTTGTCGAAAGTATGCAGTCCAGGGGGTTTATTTCTTACCGACCAAGTGAAGGAAGGAAAATGGGGGATGGGGGCTTCCTAGCATGTCTTCCTAGCGTCTTTCACGGTTCAGAGATTTCGAACGCTGAGTGCGCAGAGCCAGCAATGCTACATGGGTACACGGGATGAAAGCAAACCCCGTGGGCTGCGTATCTTTGGCAAAGACTGTACCGCACCACGCCTGTACATTTAAAAGTACAAGAAATGTGGACGAACGCTTTTAGTTTGCAATGCCGTAAACACGTGTCGCGTGGCGCTGTGCACTCAAATTCACCGCGGGAATTTTGAATGTTCGGTACATCCCATTGATTTTTCTATGGCCGTCGGAAATAGCTAGGTGTGAGCGCAGGAATGATTTTACAGGCCAGATTTTGCAGTAAGGAGGAGGAGACAGCCAGGATAACCACCATGTTCTCGCACAATATCTCCACAGGCTAGTTTTTTCTACATTACAACTTTAAAACATCTTAATTGAGTTACACAGTGTTCGCTACTGGCCGCGAACAGTTGACGCTAGGTTCTGATTGTCCGAAAAAGCTTGGCATGGCTATGCAAGAGAAACAATTAATTATTCCATGTATGTGTGTTTCAGCAAAATTGAAGCATTCTGCCGTCATCACTACCGTTTTGTTATACTTTCCTTTGCAATTAAGACCATTCGAGGCTTACGATCAATCCAGCGAATTTTGTCTAAGCTTTGGTACTAGATCATTCCATGTGGCATTTGTTTAATTTTTCTGAAACCATACTTCCCTTGCGCAGCTTGTTTGGCATTATAATGAGAGTGTAATGAGTAACACATCCACCCGTCTTTTATGAAACTGCTTTTCTGTGTTCCGCAACATTAGAACATCGCCTGAAAGCCGATGCGAAAATATTGATTACATTGCACACGATACTCAAATGGCTTTGAGTAATTAGCCCCCATGCCACGACGAAATCTATGTTGCCTTAGGTATTTTTCCTTGCAATGTCTATTTCTATAAGCAATGTTCGCAGAAAAAAAGAACGCAAGAAAAACTCGACCAACTCTCTATTTGAGCCATCGTCATATTCGATTTCTTTGCATTCAACTTTTCCCATTGAGCCTAAGTATCGCAGGATGGGGAAAAAAAACCGAGAAACTAGCAATGACTGGTAATAAAATAAATGTAACCAATTTCAGCAGAAGTAAAAAAACTTTCACTTGTTCTCCCATATGGTTGCACTCGATACATTAAGTAATTTGGCAGAAAAGTGTGATTACATTTTAACACTTCACAACATAGCCATGGACTTTACTCACAGATTTAAGCTTGGCGATTTCCTTGGTTTCAGACGCCCTTACAACGTCGTTGGTGATTTGCCTCACGCGCGTGGCATACCTGAAAAGAACAAACGAAGGATTTTTTTCAAAGTATAAGCGCAAAAGACAAAATAACCTTCATAAGGACGATTCACTCCTCCTGCGGGAGTGCAGAATAGGGCAGCTTGCCGTTTGGCTTGCCGGCATACGAATGCATGCGATATTTTCTATATTTTTTGCCCGTATTGCCTCTGTAGGAATGCAAATGATACGATTTATATCGCAGAAGTTTAATGAGGTAAAGAGTGCTGCACCTAACGGAGACTACGATGCACGCAATCTTAAAGAAAATTGGGTACGTTTCTAAAATCCCTTCTGTAGCCTGACTATACAGAATCTGTTTAGGAGGCGTTCGCGATACTACTGCCATCGGCTACTCACCTGTATATCAAGACTGGACAAGACTGTTGCAGAATAATCTGAGGCACACTTTCAATTACATTTCAATTCCACCTGGGAGTGGCAGTTATCATGCTTAAAGCTAAGCCTTGCGAGACACCCCAAGATATAGCTCGAAATGCTGTACAGAAAACGAAAGTATATCAGCGATATCGTTTATGTGAAAAGTTGCATGTGTTCCACGAAACAAGCAGCTCAGTGCTTATGTCGAGTGTTGTCGTGGAATGCATGTAATTATGTAATTTCGCACTGAACAATGAACGATATCACTGGAACAGAGATATATTGAAGGCCCTGCCTTTCAGGTAACTGGTGGTTGCTATCGATACGAAATATAAACAATAACAGCAATAGCTATTCGCTTGGCTTAGAGCTCATAACACAGTGCCAGTTGAAATTTGCTCTGCTCCCAACAGTTAAAAATATATGGCCTGGAGACCTCACAGTTCACCTGGCTTTCAGGGCTGCCGACAGAATAAAAGTGACGTAATACATTTTGTGAGGCACTGCCCGCAAACAAAGCAATTGAAACGGTAACAACAGAAGGAGACGTTAGTTGAGGAAAACTGAATGCAAGCACACTTTATGCTTACTTCTATGTCGCAAAGCGCACTACGTTTAAGTGTGCATAGATCCAGCCTTTGTTTTATATCCAGCAGTTATTATTTTTGTATCGTAGTCAAAGCCCTGTTGCCCTGTGTAAGCTTCATTGGTTGCTGACAGTACGTTCGTAAGCGGGTTCGCTTTTAGTTGCATACACCAGCTGGTCCGCAACTACGCTTGTTGAGACTTACGCCGCCTTACAGTAAAAGCTCCAAACCTTCGCGAGACAGTTCGCTATGCGAAACAATGATATACTGAGTTAAACACGTAGCGTACAACGCTGTCAAAGCTAGCGCGTCTTTTAGCGCTGGCTGTGTCAGTGACCGAAAATAGTTCATCATACCTCCAAAGTACACAGAAACATATTGCAATATATGGCAAAAGCTCAAGTGCCATGACTGGCAACGTACTGCGCTAGTTTGACCTCTTACCACGTTTTCGTACTGCCCTTGACCACGAGGAGCGAGAGTGGTACGTGACGGAGTGATACACGGCCGGCACATCTAACTGCTCTGATTCTGCCCGCGTCCAAAAAATTATTCGCAATCAGTGAATTCTATAATCGGAGGGTTCAATAACTGAACGCGTTACTGCTTTGTTCATGATCTGCAATGCAAAGCGTCCCGTTTTATACCACTCCATGTTTTCGTCAAAATGCCCACCTAGGTTTCAAGAGGTACGAATAATATGCAGCGTTGTGATAAACTCTTCCGGGCTCGCTGCTTGCGTAGCTTCCACAACACTGAACGCTAAGTGTAAAACGCATAGTAGTCACAAACACACAGCTAGGGTCTCGGGTCAGAAAGTGGGAATTCGTTTATGCTGCTATCTATATTTTTTTTTTACAACGGATAGAAAAGCCGGAGCATGCATGCGCTAAAACTTTCAAATATTTGATCTCTCATCTTTGGTATTTCGACACCGTCCACTGCGACGGCGTGCCAATGTACTTTCGAATCGCGGGATAAGCCGCCCTTTGCACATAAAAGACGAGTGTTTTGTTCCATTGAGTGTGCCGTTGCTGACTGACTTCAAAGCGGCAACTCACAGCCTGTAAGCAGCGATTTCAATGCGCACCAAAGCAGGGGGCGGGCTATTGCATGTCCGAGTAGTTTCTGTCAGTGCCAGCAGGCTTCTACAGTGGCTGTCAGCAATCGTGTGACTTCCCAGAGGCGACTCCCTTTATAGAGCTTTACCCAGCGCTTATCTATCGCCGTTACCTGAATATCGCAACTTAGCTCTGAGTAGCAAAGTTAGCACCAGCGTCTGATAAAAACGTATTCAGCAAGAAGATGGATAAATCATTTTGAAACTGACAACTGTGACCTGCTTACTTTATAACGTGCACGTATTGCTTCCGACATAGTACTAATGCCCGCGCTTCAGCCCGCTTTCCGCTAGGAAACGACCGCAAAAGCTTATTTCCCTTTTGAAGAGGCGGACCTTGAAGGAGTAGACGGCAGCGCATACCTATAACGTATGAATTGAAGACAGGGCCGGTATATCACAACGAATTCTTTCCGTTTTTCCTTCTACCATCTATGTGATCGGCTCAAACAAAATCAAGACCTTGACACCGCAGATTTTGACGACGAAGATTGTACTCGGGGAGCGTACCTTTGAATTAATAACACAGAGCGGAAAAGAGGAAAAGCAATCGAAAAATTAAATATTGACATTACACCGAACCAGGACCCCACCGGTGCCGCCGGGCTGCGTTGCACTTCGGACTCTAATTCCGCGCCGACAGCAAATCCACGCTGAAATCATAAACCCCCGACCTTTCGTCCCGTACGTACACTAGCGAGTTGACGGTCTCCTCAACGTGTTCGCTGCTGGGCGACACGTTGACGAACATGAGTGTCTTGGCCGTGCCACCCAGCGAGTCCTGCATCAGCATGGTGAGCTTGTTGTTGCGGTACGGCACGTGTGACTGTTGCGTCACCAGCGCTTGGATCACGTCGCCCAGAGCCGACAGAGACTTGTTGATGCTGTTCGTTTCCTGCGGGCACCAAAGAGCAGTTTCACTCGCTGGCTCTCTTTGGCCGAGTATATCAATAAATCAACCCCCCCCCCCCCCCCCCCCTTTTCGTCTTCGTTTTTCGACTGCGAAGGTATATGTAGCAGCATTTAGCACATATACAATAATAGAGACGGGTCAGAATGCACCGACACGTTTCTATTGTGCGTCTCAACACCCTGTTGCTACAACTGCACCAAATAAAAAAAAAACAGCGCTTCAAGAAAACACACTCCCACGCAGTTGCCAAATGCAAACACGGCTTCTTTGCCGCAAAGCTTACTACACTACATCGGTTCCTTTCGGAACTCCTCTGTGGTGACCCTATTTCTTTCTAGATCTGACGACACGAGCGAAGGACGTGCCTTTATATGGATGTCTCAAAAAAGATTGCGCAGATTTCAAAAGGATGCTGCATAATCGCTATCACAAAAATTGGAGAGGGCACTAAAGCTCCGCCTCAAGGGTATGACGCGATAGCGTAGTGGGTTAGGCTTTCCACCCTGAGCAGTTCGACACCATTGAACCGAACTTTTATTTTTATTTATTTTATTTTTTTTATTTTATGTATTATTTTATTTTATTATTTATTTATTTATTTATTTTATTTTTATTAAAGCGCTCGTGTTGTGTCTTCACTCCTACTTTGTCCTCGTTTTTGGCGCTAAACTTCATTATGAATTTTATTTTATGTTGTTTCAATTAATTAATTGATGAATTGCGCACTCTAAATTTTCTTAATTAGCATAATCAAGCATTGGCTTTTCATTCTGAGCATTTTGACACCTTTGAACCCCCTTTTACTTTTACTTTTTCATTTTTCAATTCTTTAATTAATCAATTAATTACGATGATTTCTTTGAATCGTCATCCCCTATCACACACCACTCAATTATCAATCACCAGAACTACAAATTACCATGATACTATTTTTTTTTTACAGAGCCTCGACTATTTCCGACACACGATGCCGACTACTACTACGCCGACGGCTGTTCCACTGAACGAGCTGTATACGCTATCGCGTAATGCTACTTAGTAAGCTACCTGGCCCCTACTGTAGGTCATAGCACTTCCTCTAAGGAACTCAAAGATGCCACTCAAAGATGCCAATTGAATACAGACGGAACAAGGAAAAAAACAAGGAAAAGCGCTAGCTTCCAACTGAAATTCATTATACGGTGAGTACGCGTATGCCACTCCCATCAAAGGAAATACCAGAACAGAATTGTAGAATGATTTCACCCCTTCTGTGTGTCACTGACATAAAAAATTCAATTTTTTTGCGCGATATTATAGTGGGTGGTTCGTTTCCAAGTCCGGCGCACACGGACAGTTCTACAATGGAGCGGAAAGTTGCTATGTGAGTGACGGTTCACACCTGTCTCGTACTCACGTACACGAAAGTTAATGCACCTGCAAGGTTGTTAATTGTAATGCCCCCCGCACGACAAAGGCATCCTATGCACGACGCCTTCGCGGCAAGCAACCTACTTCTTATAATGAGTGACGGATTAGTTCTTTTTTTTATAACAAGACAGGTTGTTTGCAAACTGTGAACAATTTCATATCGGCTCAGTAAACAAAGCGTTTCGTGGTCAGTCTTCTTCGCACAAAAGCTTGTGAATGTGGGTCATTACAGAGTGCTTTCTTTTTTTACATTGTTCAGTTCCTGTCCTGTTTTGTGCGGCTCTGTCATCATCGCTTAGACTCAAATGAGGCGATGCCGTTCCGGAATTGCGTCCTTGTATTTTCTTAGAGGGTGTGGTATATAAGTACTTCGCTCCATAACGAAATTCACTTCAGAATTAGCGCTTGTCCCTGTCTTAACTCTTCGTTCGTAGTCCCTTCTGCGCTGCGCTATAATCTGTCTTCCTTACGAACACCAACGTGCCCAAACGTCGACCTCAGTCGCTCAGAGTTGGTAGCGCAAAATGGAGAGAAACGGAATGTCCTTATAGTTGTCTGTTACGAAGACAAGTTGCAAATCACACAAAATTCTGTCGTCATTGCATGTTCCACCTTAAAACATGACAGGCATTTCTGTAGTCCTTTTGTCCATGGTCGCGATAAGAAATTTTATATTTGTAATCACGATAGAGTCAATTCGACGTGGACGACAAGAGTTTGCGCAAAACTACAGGAAATGGTCTCTCTACAACTAGAATTGCTGTCTTTACGGCACTGTTTCGCATTTTTTTTACCAGCTTGTGAAAAAATTCACATAATCTATTTCAGTTAAAAATCCACCAGTTAGAGTAAAAGGGAGATGCAGCCGGAGCGCGTACCTTGATGTGTTGTCCTTCGAGACCACTCTTGTCCAGCCGCTCACTGCCGGCAAGGTCCACGAGGCTTAACTGGAAGAGAAAGTCACGTACAGATTAAATTCTCCTGACCATTACTGGACCTCGTAAAAAAAAAAGCAAGCGTTGAGAAAATGATTCTCGGGCCGATTTCTTGCACGCTTGACGTTGCGCGTATTGCACATATTTTGTAATGTACTCAAGATTGCAGCCGTTTGGGCCGATTCTTGTGCACAGCGCACTAATGTTCTTTCAAGGAAACATTGTTATGAATCCTGATACTACGCTTCACTGCTTACTGCTTATACCACTCTGCTGATAAAGGTCCTAGTTTTGTGCTCGTCCTTGTGCGCGAGTACTTACGCGTACGAAGAGGCAATTTCCGGAGTTTCTTTTGCAGCACATAGAAAGGTTTATGGAGATTTGGAATCCCGCCTAATTTTATCTGCCCTTTCTTGCTTCTTATATTGACATGGGTGAGAACAGAAGAAACTGAGCAGAATTCATCAACACTACATATATCTACTGTTCACTGAGTAACGTATTTGAACACCCTTATTTTATACATAAGTATCATGCTCGCAAACAATCAAAGCCAATATTCAAGCCATTGCTAACGCCTCCAACTGTGATTTCTAAAGAAAAGAAAGAAGATATTAAGGCTTTTTATTTCTTCCACATACCGTCAAGATTGCTTAAATAGGACATAGTTCTAGGTCGATGAGTGCTGGTGCGATTGTTCGTGTGCCGAGAGCTAGTCACTATCAGTGCGAACGGACCTGTAGTGTTCAATCTAGAGAGCTTGAGAATACGTTGCACAACCAACTATTAAAATGTCTGTCAGGTTAAGAAAAGTTATTTATATTAGTAAGCGGTGGTGGCTCCTTTACATTGACGGTGCTTTGTTTTTCTTTCTTTCGCCGAAAAGCCTGTAAACAATGCTTCGCTGACCAAATGAGTAAGTTATTTGCCAAATTTCTCCCTGTTCTGCTTAGTGAAAGCACAGGAAGAATGCTCAATAACGTGAGATTCTTTTGTTCACTCAAGCTCTCTAATAAACCATAAAAATACCTGCTCTTAGGCATGCTGATAGTCGAGAACCAACTAAAAACTAAAAAATTAAACTTCTTCGTACATCTGGACAAGGTTAGCGCACATCAAACCTCTCTGCTTCTCTTCCAGCGGTTACAACCCCCTCCTCCATCCGGCATTTTCCTGCGCTCTGATTTCCCCCAAAAAAGCCTTAATATGTAAATACAAGAATATAAGTTGCACAATCGTTCGCATAGTATGAGTGTATTAGATGTTAATATTACGATTATTCGACAGTCACTGAGAAACAAAACCAGTCCAAAAACATGCACACGCACCATACAGCTTGTCGACGCAGTTGAAACTTTGGGAAGCCGAACAATAAAGATGGAACGCACCAAGACAGTTTCATAAAAAAAAAAGTATACTTAAGGAGGGGCATACTACTGGTAGGCACGAAGCAAACACACTCAGACGCTGAGGTAGCGAATTTTGTGAACGTAATCTTCTGATGCAAGGTCTTCAATCCGCTCCACAGCGTCTTCTACGGTGGTATAACTACGGCCACACAAATCTGCCCGAGGGCTTAACATGAGGCCGCAACGTAAACTCTGGCACGACACTGCAAACACGCTTTTCCGCCGTGATGACCTCGGCCAGCTTCCTAAGGTGCCTTCGTGGAAAGCTGGAACTGAGGCAGGCTGACCATATTATAGGATGACCTTTACTTTAAAGATCCTCTTTCAAACCCCTTGAGGCGTATAAAGCGCCAGTGACTCTAAAGCGCGCCTTTTATAAAAAGGTCAGAGCATGCAGTCACCCCAAACACAAATTAAGTATGTGTTGAAATGTAAAAAAATATGTTAAATATAAACTTTTTTCAAGGTTCATCGGTCACTCATTACAGCTACACATGCAATATTTTTTTTCTGCTGGTATATGTTTGACGTTTGTGTTACCGGAATAACAGCAATCATGTAATTGACACCTTAGAGGTTGGGCGAGAACAAGGGAAGCTTTACGTTGAGTGACACACAGTAAAAGATTCCCTGCGCTTGTTTGATTTTGTGTTTCCAGTACTAATTCTGACTTGGCGTTACCACAGAAGGGCACCACAGTGTCTTAAGCCCGCTGTTTACAGTCTTGACTCCAAGCTGTCAGAGGTTCCTTTGGCTGCATTCCAGTGTCAAAATAAACCAACAGAAACGGTGCCATTTAGACTAATTTCTCCTCTGTGGTGCACGGGAAACGACCAGGCAGGACCTTACGATGTTTCTGTTTTGGCGGATGGCTGCACCCTTTCAATTACTTTGTGTTACAGATGCTGCACACGGCATGTATTTTTCTGCCATAGACGAACCAGGAGCATTTTGTTTATTCGGTGTGCTTTTTAGATAATCAGCACAGCCCAGCTTAAAACCAAAGCGCCATCCTATAACAAGCACTTTCCAAGTTTCAAGTTTATTGTTCACATAAGAGCAGTAAAGCATGTGCACATTTAAGGCATGCGTATGAGTCTGCAAAAAGCGCGGACAAAGTTTGTGAAGTTTGAGTGTGCAAAGTTTGTCAGGAAATTGTCAAGCAGCAATGCATCAACCCAGTGGTTTTCAGTAATTTTCGTTTGTCCTTACCATTATTTTGACTAGCAAGAATAGCAGCTCTTAATCTAAGTCTGCTTTTCTTGCTTAATGGAACCTGAACTTAGTATTTTCATGACTTGAGAAAAAAAACAGCATATGACAGGAATAAAGAAACGGTGACTGAAACTGGTTTATTGTTATATGTGGTTTCACACTAACAAGCGCTCACACGGCGTGCGACACGCTATTTTGAGGTGCTGTATATCCTTCTGGGTTTTCAGGCAGCTCCCTAGGTGGGTTGCCTATATATTTACTGCCCTTCATCGATAGTTCTAAACTCAATTACTGTAACGGAGCGCAAGCTATAAGGACGATTTGAAGATACTTTTACGTTTTATAACTGTGCACGTGTCACTTTATTGAGGTAGTTTCAACTACACTAATTTATTTTCCGCACCTCCTTTCGTACATACCGCACTTCGATACCAAGTTTAACCTGTTACTGCCGTGAGATACACCACTAAGTCTTTCAGCCCGCTATAACGAAGCCAATAAAACAGCTCGAAGCAAGGAATCTTTATTCGCTGCGCAAAGCCTTCTCAAACCATACTGTCCATAGGCCCCACGTGCCATGAGGCCTGAGAGGAATAGAAGTGGCGACTTGAAGGTCTCAGCCACTTCCTGAGCTTTATAGCCAAGAAATCACTAAGTAGCAGGCTTCGTAAGCCGTGGGCGGTAACGGTACTGTAGCACGGCTATCAGTAGGAACTTCTCGACGAACAATCAATACGCGTTTCGGTAGAAGCTCTTATACCAGAACAAAGGCGGATGCAGTCAAAAGAACGCAAACACAGACTTGGGCACAACCAGGAGACCGGAAGATGAGAGCCAGTGAACGCACGTGGGGATGTACACACCTGACACACACGAGCGCGTTTCTCTTTTCGCCGTTCATTGCGGCCAATAGGCTCGCAGAACTAGAATTCACAGAATAACAGCACACACGTGATGCACTGGCAGCCCGGAAAAATGTTTGCTTGGCCAGATGCTAATGGCCAGTTTTGTACATTTTTTCGTTCGTTTTTTTTTTTGTGCTATATCAGAAGCTTAAGACCCGTTATCTCCGCCTAAAGTGTGTTTAGTCGGTAAGCAGATAGCAAGTGGCAGCTCGCGGTGCATGTGACATGCTGTATTAAGTGTACTCACTGAGTACATGCCATGTCGCTCATGAGCGGCCGTTTACTGCCCGCGCCTCTCGTAAGCTACTCATTCTCCTTGACATTTCGCATTAACGCTTCGGACTGCATTTCTTCACGTCAGCCTACTACGCCTCCTAATTTCCTACAGCCTCGAAGTCACCACAATATGACCGAAAGTGCATGCTTTCTGTAATTTTTCTACGCAACTCGTACATGCCCTTAATTATGAGCTTCCGATGCTCTGCTTGAAACTGTAATTGTGTGTGCGCATAAAATTGACACAGAAGTTGATGATGCACTTGTTTCTCAATGGCGAGAACTGCATTAGTCGAAGCGAAAGAAGGGAATTATCACCGCCGGCTTTGACAATCAAACAGAAGGACGTGTTGACCAAGCATGTACGAACGACTACGCGGGAATATTTTTTACCGCGTATTGCGCAAGAGATTGCATCCGTCCACATGCCTCCCACTATTCCAACAATGCTGCTCTCAAGTGAACCGGCAAAGTAAATGGAGGGGATACCTGGCGCCTGATAAAGCTTTATGCTGAAGCGAATAACAGCAAACTTCGAACGCCAGCTTGATAAGAATGTGAGAAGAGAGTTTCTTCTCCTATAGAAACAAGAAATAGAATAAACTTTATTCGGAAAGGCTTCTCGGTGGAAGCATTGCGAAACACTCCGGACTTATTTCATCTAGTCCAGACCCCGACGGAGATAGCCTCCGCAGAGACTAGTTTTATAAAGGCGAGCTGGTTCTCGAGGTCCGTGCTGGCCAAGGCCGCCTCCCACTGCTCCAATGTGGGACTTTGGTGGGAAGGCACTGCCAGGTTACGTTGGCAAGCCCACGCGATGTAGAATAATGTGGCCCTATCTCATTATAAGCGGTAGGATGAATTTTGACAAGCATGAATAGGCACGGAGGTTCCTGTCCGAAGCTAGCACCAGCGTGTCGCCTCCTCTTTGGTGAGCATAGGTTGAGGCATAGTCCTTCAATGCTTTTATGGTCATGAAACTCCTCCGTAACGCTATGGGAGAGCTTCATATGTTGACCGCGCCTTCCACGAGGCGGCGCTGAGAGTCCTGTGGGGGCAACGACGCGAGGAAGCGAGCGTCTCTACTACATTGAAGGACTATGGTTGAGGTGAAGGGTATCGTGTGCCACTGCCCCTTATGTGCTCCAGTATTACGCCGTACTGTTGGGGCACAGGCTCCGGGAGCCACGCTTCAGCCTCCACTCTGCAACTATGGCCTTGAGCGAAGGCGTCAGCCGCGTGGTTCCCAGAGAGCCCCGCGTGTCCTAGTGTTCATAAAATCTTAAGTTTGATTCCGGTGTTTGGGCCCCTACGTTGATGAACGAGTCGCACAGCCGTCTTGCCTAGTCGTCCGTTGACGTAATTCGTGCACGCTTGCTGCAATTCGGTGATAACGGTCAGAGACTCTCTCCGAGAGCATTGCCAGTGCTAGTGCTACAGCCACAACGACCTCTTCAGCCTTGGTAGTTTTGCAGTCTCTGATGGTGAGCTGGCGATTTCTTCGTACGCAGAATCCACTGCCGTAGCAACGCCTCTGATCTTCCAGCGTAACAAGCAGCGTCCACGTTGACCACGTCTTTACTACCCTCCAGTGGTTTTTCCAAACTCTTGGCACTTGCTTCCTTACTGCCTCAGTGTAGTTCCGGGTGCATGTGCCACGGAATTGAGAGGACCGTATAAGACGCCATAATTTCGTTGAGGACGTCTTTGATTTTTTTATGTTCTCGAGGCAATTTCGGTAGCTGATTCTTTTCAGTACAGATCTGCCGAACGTCGTTAGTAGCAGCCTTTCAACTTGGAGCTGAGTTGAGCTTCTTGATGTTCTAGATAGCTGTTGGTTACGCCGAGGTTACGCGGAGTTGGACTTCTGCAGCTTGCTCGCAGAGGTCCCCTTAGGGAGGCCTGTCTATCTTATAGGCTTTATGGAACAGGGCCTTTTCTTGATCGGTTTCTGAGTTCATTATGTTCTGATACGACAGACGGTACGTAGCCCTGCAGACAACCGGGTTTAGTATCAACCTCACCATATCTTCTTCCCTGCACCACCTTCTGCTGTTTGCGACTCTCATGTTCATGCTTGTCACCTGGGCCGTGGTTGCGGATAGTAGTCTGAGCGTGCGGTCTACAGTGTGGTTACAGTGTAGCCACATGCTCAGTTTACGCGGAGTTTGGACTTCTGGAATGATTTGTCCGGCAAGCATGATCTTCAGCTTGAGGGATTTGCCATATTTTCTGGCGTGTATTCTAATGATTTCAGAGTTTTCCAGCGAGCCGACGAGGCCGCACTCATTGGCGTACTGTTTCAGGCAGTCCATCGCTTACTGGAGCCGATCATTCTTCCCCAGCGAGCCATCGTTGGCCCACACCTTGATGTGGGCCAACGATGCATATACGCCAGCATATACGCCGTCAGCATATACGCCGTGCCGAATGTGTGGGTATATATCAAGCCGTTCCGTATGTCTGGGCATGGCTATATTGAAGTGTATCAGGGAGATGAGCATGCCCTGAGGTGGGCCTCTCTTAAGCACTTTGATGATTTAGAGCCTCAGGTCACCCAAGCCATTTGTTACTGTTCTACACGTCAGGAAGGCCTCGACGTAATCGTGTATCTTGTTACGGCAGGCTAGTCAACTCAGTGCCTCGCGAACTGCGTCGCGACTCACGTTGTCAGTACCACCCTTTAGATCGCGGGACATGACCATGTTTGCTCTGCAATATGGTATCCTGGTTAAGACTTCCGCATTAAGAAGGAGGACGTCTAGAGTCCAAAGATAGCGGCGGAAGCCGAATGTAGTCGATAGGTTGGACTATAGTCCACATTACACGTTTCCTTTTGGAAATTACGACTTATTCATAGGGCTGAAATTATGCCCGCCAAGATTTAGGGCCAAACGCTTGAAACTGGCCAACATTTTATCAAAGCGAGTTCAAGCACGAGTGCACACGCGCGCACCGACACACAAGACTGCACACATGTGCATGTTGGCACGCATTTATTGATAGCTTTTTGTTTCTGACAAAGTGCACATAGGCTTTTCGAGCTGTATTCCCAAAATAGGTGCTTTTTGAAACTTCATTTTATGCCCTAGTTACTTCTCCTGGCCTCTTTAGAATTCCAAAACGCGAGTAAGTTGCATTGGTCGTAAAGCTTATGCGTACTCTCAATAGTACACTCTTCGCAAAAACTTTACGTACTGGAACGAATGTTCGTTTCTTAATATAGAGTTTTGTTTCAAGATGCTACGACGAAATTGGGATGTTTTCGAGTGGCTTACAGATAACCGTTAGGCATAGGAAAGCCGGCTACATTTGAGAGGCAGATGCTGATTGTTTACACGGTTGGGCATTTTCTTCTTTGGGGGCAGTAGGAGGGGGCGTGCTGAAATGGTTTTTCTCTTTCGCTTACCGGAGATGATTTCCGAGGAGCGCGAGCGTAGTATCGCACTTTTGAGGGCGCAAGAACTATCACATGTTTCTTTGCAGAGATGCGGCGTGCGAACGCAACATTTGTCATTCTTACTTTTTTATAAAGACGGAGATTAAAGGTATCTTTCTTATGATGCTTGTATAAAACATTGCAGGAAATCCTAGATGTTTACCAGCAGAAAGACACTTGAGTACACAACCCAGCGAACGAAAACAGGAAGTAAGCGATATGATGACGAAATATAATACCAAACAGGAAGTTGTTTGTTCTCGTTTAACCCAATTCTCTTTAGCGGCAGTTTTCCGGCAAGCCGACTCTGGTTTCATCTGACTGTGCCACTTTTGACGTTTGAGCAAAACTCTCTAGTAGGCAAGATATCACCCGCTCCTGAGGCGATGCTGCTTGAAAAAAAGAGGGTGTGAAAGGAAAGCTGGCGGCAAGAAAGGATGTAAAATCAATGTTCGGAAGGCAAAGATAAGTGTTAGGAGTTTTGCTGTGACACAAAGGCGTGCCTCTACTTCCCGTGCTGGCTGAGCCCAGCAGTGGGCGAAGCGCTCACTACTTTGACGCCTACCTTTCCCCTGAGCACGGCTCCGTTGAGGCGGTTGGTGCTGGTGACCTGGACGGTGGCGACGAAGTGCGACCGGGAGCTCTGCGCGTTCATGCGGGTGCAGGCCACTCGCCGGTTGCGCAGCGCGCGGGCGAAGCACTCGCAGAGCTGCGCCGAGTTGGACACCTCCTCCGTCGTCACGCCCGGCACGAACGTGTGGCCGCTTGAGTCCTTCCGCACCTCGAGCCTCTCCTGCGACAAACCGGGGGGTCAGGAGATGCCCGGAAGCGTTCTCCAAGAGTAGTGTACAGCGACTGAGAGCAATAAGACTACTTCAGTACTTTTACAGATATCTATGCAGAATGGTTAAACAACATCATAGCAGAATTTCTACATCAAGTAGAAATTACACTATTGCTTTCTCTAATAATACTCTTTTCATTCCTTCTAGGATAAAGTACCGAGTAACCCCTGAGTTTAGAGGAATCCGTATAGGCGGAGTAAGTTTGAAATAAGAAAGCAATTAATCAGTAGCATCCACTTAAGTGCAGCTGTACGAATACGTGCGATAGCTGTGTAGCTTTATTTTGTAATCTAATGGTTGTGCTTTGAAGGATGCTAATGAGCAATTGCTCGCTCATAGGAAAATACACCAGGGATTAGAAATTGTAAGTTAACTGCCGCGATACATTCTGCATATTAGGATACCAACAGTCGTTACCATATTCATCGCAGTACTTACTTCCGGATTGCTGTTTGCCTTGAGGAGGTCCACAAATCGCTCGTTGTAGAGTTCCAGAAACGTTGCCGTCACCAAGAACGACAGCTTCATTCTTCGCAATCCGGCAGCATGCATGAGAACCAGACCACTTTTTATTGCGTCGAACAGAAAGAACTTGATGTAAATTCCTTGTATGCACTTCAATTGTTCTTGCCATTTGTTTACAAGAACGAGAATTCGGCGCCTCATATTATTCACGCGAATTTTCAATAAGCCAACTATGTTTTGATTTCCTATTCGCTTGTGTATGTTTTAGCTTTAAATGTCTTGCGTGTGCCTCTGTCGGATGAAACGCGCACACGAAGTATATAGCAGCACCACTCGAGGCAAACAGGGCGTATTAAACTTAACTTATAAGGAGAAAGCCACAGTATGTTACGACTGATCTTAGCATTTGAGCGGCACAGGAATAGGCTCATCGCCAGCACGTTCTTGTTCGTGCTCAATTTTGCGGCAAGATGTGATCGAAGCCCTGAAGACAGTTTCTGACGCACATTGGTGTTATGTGCCTTAGCCTCCTGAACGTCGTGAGTCATTAATGGCAAACCTTCCTACAACGCCAATACTCTGCTATCGTTGCCTCCCAAGCTAATGGTCACCATCATCATCAGCGTGACTAAGCCCATGCACTGCAGGGCAAAGGCCTGTCCCATGCTTCTATAATTAACCATGTCCTTTGCCAGCTGCAGACACCGTACACTTGGAAAACTTCTTAATCTCATCCACCCGCATTACTTTGTGCCGCTCCCTGCTACGCTTGCCTTCCCTTGGAATCCACTTCGTGACCTTTAAGGATCAGCCGTTATCTTGCCTTCGCATTAGATCCCCTGTGCAAGCCCATTACACGAGGACATATAGTGGCTGCTAGATTTCCGCCTGGAATCTTTTATATGACTTCCGTCTTGCATTGTCCTTCGTCAAGACCATCTTTGCGAATCCCTTTGCTCTTTCTTGCACGGTGGGAAGAATAGAGCCGGACAACAAGGAACAGAGCAACCAATTTGGTTGTGATATTCGACCATCAGGTTATGAGTTCTCCGCTCTGTTCCTTCTTTTTCTCTTATTTATTTTTGTCCGCTCGTCCTCCACTACCCACGCGGAATAGCTGACCCGACTTGAGTCTGGTTTAACCAGCTTGGATTGTCTATTCCTGCCCTCTGTCTCTCTGAAATCAAATCGCAATATTTCATCGTCTGCTGCGCTGGACGCTAGCACTGCTGTCACAGTAACATCGGGGCCCACTCTTTAATGGTCGAAAATCAGTTCAGCCCCAAAAGGCAGATCTACTTAAAAAAACAAAAAAACAAATCGAGTCCCTGCCAACTCTGTCTCGTGAAATCTTGATTTTAAAACCGTTACTTTAAAGGCGACAAACGCACACGTGAGCAGTTTAATTAACCTTACTGACTGCCCCCGTACGACGTTGAAGGTGATGTAAATTAGAAAAACATAAAATGGCTTTACTAAGGTAAGTTACGCGCACAAGAGCTGTAAAAAACTACTAGTGATGATCACGGGGTTTTGAGGGAGGTTACGAAAGCGCAAGGACAGCAGCCTTGCCGCTCGCGGCGTAGTCAGCGATTTTGCTTCATAGCCCCGAGGTCCGTGTCCTTCAACAGCCGAGCAGCGTGTCTTACGAGCCTCGGGGCTTTTAAAAGTGCCGCACGGGCACAGGCTGTATCTTTCATTTAGCTCCGCATCCCCTGGTTCTGCGAACCGGTTGCATCATGCACAAGGTTCAGCTTGTGAGCTGCAGACGCCATCTCCCTCACGCGCCTCTAGCGGCTTTTCAACGAAAGAGGATCAACGACGACGAAGCGAAGGGTGATACAAGAGAATTGAATCGGAATGCTGTAGCAAACGAAGTGGATTCTGTTTGCAATCATGCGGAGAGTTGTGCAGACAGGCTTGCGAGTGAAAACGCCCGCAAGGCCTGCGAGGCGCGTTTTTTAAGAAGGGCTTCATCCCTTTAGTCGCGCGAAGTACCCCGATGTCAACATTGTGGTACAGCGCCGAAAGGAATACTGTACTTGAGGCTCAGAATAGCTTCAGTTTTCTTCGATGATTTCGGGCATGTGCCGAAGCTGGTTTACCGCGCTGCGGTTCCAAGCGGCCGCCGAGAAATAAGTTTCATCTCTACCCGACGTGACCTGGAGAGAGAGCGGAGAAAAAGAATCGTTGTGGAAGTAGCGGTTTCCCAGCTCGTTTTCGGATAGATCGATCTCGAAAGTGCCGGCTATGTGTCTTCCCTAGTCTGGGATCCTGCTGCCCTACTCCCATTTTTCCGCAGGCATGCTTCCGACCCACTTCGCGAACGTCCCGTAACACAAAGGCCGTAAACAGGCACCAAATGATGGCTCCGCTATCGATTGAGTATCCTTTCTTGGCTCCCCTCAGAGCCTTTCCCGCTCTTTTCCAACTTTTTTTTTTCCTCTCTCGCCTCGGGCGTAAGGAGTCGGGTGCTACGTTTTCATTGTGTTTTTTTCTCCTTGAACGCCCCGTAATGCTCTTTTCACCACGCAGCTTCGACTTATTTCTGCCTTAAAAACGGGATCTCTTCGGTTTTGTTCTTTGTTGAGGTTGTCTGCGTACCCTGAAGGTTTACGGCAATCGCCGATGACGAGCAAGGCTGCTCATTTCCAAGTAGAGCAGCGGGTAGGCAAAGGCTACAAAATAGAAACCCTCTGCAGGTGTAAGGCGCTGCTCTTTCGCTCAGCAATACCAGGAGCCAGCCCGAAACGGCAGCCCATCGCAGCTGCGCTCCCAACCTCCGTAATATCTCCGGCGCCCTAGGGGCCCCGCCTCGGCTCCCCGGCACGGCACTTACTCGTTCTCCTTGACGAGCTCGAACATCCTTCGGAAGGCACGGGGCGCGATACCCTCGGCCTGCGGCTGCTCAGTGTTCGAGACCCCCGTGAGCGTGTACGTCTTGCCCGATCCGGTCTGGCCGTACGCGAAGATGCACACGTTGTAGCCGTCCATCGCGCTCTGCACAAGGCTCTGAAAAACAGCATGGAAAGACTGAGTATAAGTAGGGCTTACTAGCCGGAGGCAGTTGCGTTCCTAATAAGCTTTGGTGTGTTACTAAAATAGGCGTGCCGCATACAGAATCGGGGAACGCTTTTGTCTTACGCCTGCCATCAAAGCGTGTTGTGTACTCGTTAGATTAGCTCAATAGAAGGCAGAAACTGGCCCTGCGGCACTGTAATAGACTGTGAGGATACTGCACTTCTTGTACGAAGGCGTGGAATAAAGCCTAGACTGCAAGTTCATTCCTGGATTTCATCAAAAGCGTCTGCGTCGTGCAAGGATGTTGCGCAGTTCGCAGGTGTGAGTTCGTTTTCTAAAGTGTGTATTTCTCCGGTGTCAGGACACGTGTGCATTATTTCTTTGTGTTATTGTTTTTTGTTACTTGAATTTTGTTTTGTTACTGGGTAAGCCTTCTTTAAGCCTCTCCGATACATTTTTTCTCTTTTTTTCCGAAAGGACCCGTGTAGGTGTAAAATTTTTTTGCAGAAGCACAAATTTTATTGCCCCATGCAATATGCTATGATGGAAATTATATTTTTACGTGGTATGTTGATGAAGCCTTGGCCACGACTCAAGTCGGACAACTGAGGCTGTGGAGAACGTTCGCTTGCGGCACAGGTGTGTATGCGCTACATCGGTTGTTTTAGAAACAAAGAAATGTCGTTTTGCCGTGTTAAAGTTCTGTTATGGCTACTTTGATGATGCTTGTGTTGGCTTATGCTATTTTCTACTTTTTTCGTCTCCGAATCTGCTTTGATGTCAGAATGTCCATATATGTGATTGTTTTGGGAGCTGAAGTACTGTGTTCGTCTATTTGTATCAGTTTCTTGTACTATTTTTTTGTACTGCTATCAGCTGTTGTTATGTCAGGGAAAACGCTGAGAACAGCACCATTTCGTCATTTGTGTTTGCAGTTTTAAAATGAGCCTTATCAGGGAGTGAAAACAACTGGCGCAGTAAAGACGTCGCTTGTCGGACAATGTCAGACACCTTTTTAGTTCGTCCTCTTTTCTAGTCTTAAGGCTAGGAAATAAGTTTGTTGCGTCTTTTACAATGTCACAAGTCAAAGAAAAGAAAGCCATTTTGCGAGAATTTGGATGTTCTATAAGCATGTTGCGATCATTAGCCATTGCTTTCTTCAATGTGCGACAGAGACAACTGCTTACAGCTGCCCTTATTGCAGCAAAACATATTAGGCGCAAATCTCAAAGCATTATGTCAGCAACCAAAAGTAACCACAAGAATTGTACACCTGACTTCCTTACCAGAAATTCGGGACAGCGCTCAGTAAGTAGCTCTTAAGCCTAGCGGCCTATGACACTGGTAATTTTGTTTCTGACGTCACAGAGGATGTCAACGCCTTTTTTTTTTAATGTTCGAAGCCACGCGCTGCGACGTGGCAGCCAAGGAAAATAGAAACGCTTGTCGCGAATTCTTAGTTATTAAGGCTGCCTTGGCACAGAAGTGCTCCATCTTTCACTAGTGGCTCCACAAACAAACAAACAAACAAACAAACAAACAAACAAACAAACAAACAAACAAACAAACAAACAAACAAACAAACAAACAAACAAACAAACAAACAAACAAACAAACAAACAAACAAACAAACAAACAAACAAACAAACAAACAAACAAAACGAACACTATCTTTCCTAGCATTTTCTTGTACGACATGGTTTTCTCCTGTTGTCTGCAAAAAAAGATTTCACTACATTTTATTTTATTTGGAATTTATGGATGAACTGAGGTCAAGGCTTGACAAGCGGTACTCAATGCTATACCGGCAAGATGGTTCTCCTCACATTTGTTTCGCTGAAGACGTCTTCTTGCGTATGGTGCGGCAGGAATACCCTGTCGAAGGTGAACTCTTTGTCACCCCGTGGCGTGTGCACGACTAGAGTGTAGTCGTCAGTGGGATCGATCACGTTGACGGCTTCCTGCAACAACGGCACTCAGAGAATCAGCACATGAAACAACAAACGCCTAGAAGTTATAAATCTTAGGCTCAACGAAAAGCTTGTCTTTCTGCCCAACACTGAAGCAGAAACGAAAGATTACCGAGATAAGAGCAGCAGAAAAGTATTTTTGCCTTGTCGCAGGGCCAAAGAATACAGGTGATTAATTTAATTTTTCAATATAACCGAAAACTCACTGACGGCCCAGGGCGACTCGTAAGAATAGAGGCGAATCAGAAAATGATACCACCTCGTTTTGTTCGAGCCAGAAAGCTTAGCCAGCCACAAGCAGTCCTCACTGTCTTATCAAATATTATGTTATTGGTATGGCTGTTATTGGTAGCGGCGTTTAACAGGCTGGTATTATGATCATTCATGAACAAAGTAAGAGAAGAAAGCACACCTTGCTGAGCTCGTCGGTTGTCAGAGGCTTCACTCGACAGTAAACCCTTATCTTTCCTTTCATATCTTCGACCATGTTGTAGTACTTTTTTCTCAGCACCTGCAAATAGAAATGAAGCAAAGACAACAACGAATTACGCGTGATGCAAAAACTTCGTTGCGACGACAAAGGCAGCACTACTAGAAACGCGCTCACTGCTAACAGCGCGCCTTGCAGTGAAGTGCAACATGGTTAAAAAAAGATTAAAAAAGAGTTATTTTCAATTTACTCTATTTTATTTTTCAGCGGAGAATCTTAGCACGCGTAAAAGTAAAGTAGCGCACAATATTATGATCTCTGAGCTGAATCAGTGCGATGTTTGAGACCGTACGTTTCGGTTCTGTACGAAGCGTTAGGGTTTATTTTCTTTCTGCGTCCTCAAGGATTTATGGAGCCTTTACTCATTACCATCCCCGGATTAGGCGAATTTTTCTTTTAAACAGCGAGGCTTCTGAGGAAATTGTACAGCTGTGGTCATCTGGTTGCTAATGAGTAACTACGTCCTAATTGAAATCAACTCCATCTTGGGGGTATCCCATAAACACACTGTTCTCAAGCATCTATTGCGGCACTTCGCGTTTTAGAAAGCTGGTACCGGTTGTCGGCTTATATTACTCATTTTTGTTGCCTCGCGTAACGGTTTCTGTCTGGACAAGCCTTGCCGGCTGCCGCATATCTGCGCCGCTTCATCGCTCGTTTTTATAAAAAATCCACGTGTGTCGCCATTTTTCCTGTGTTTGTGGAGTGTCTGGTTATCGGAGCGGAGAAAGACTGACCGTCAACGTTAATGGAAAAGCTACTTGTGAGGTCAGTCTGGGGAGAGAAAAAGCACAAGAACTAAAAAGAGCAAGCGTGGAGAGAGCGAGCAGACTGTTCGTGAATGCGTTTGACTTTGTTCTCACATTCATACGCACGTGCATACTAGTAAATATCAGCAAAGGAGACGGGTTAGAGACAAGACCAAAGCGGCTTTTCAGGCAAGCAGCATGGTTGCTTGAGGGTTAAAAATAAGTAAGCATGACAAGATGGCAAGACAGTCGGGCTGAAAAGCGCTGCTCTCAAGAATGCTACCGTGGTAGACACCGGTCGTACCAAACGATGGCTTCAAATCGACTGAGGTCATTGGAGGCACGCACACGACTCTGACGCGGCTTAGACCGGCTAAGGATGGCGTGGACGAAGCAGAAAATCTTCGGACAGAGTCGAGTACTCGGCCAAGGCACGTAAAGTGGGTCACGGACTGTAGGAGGTCACCTGTTGTGCACTGACGAAGATATTACTGGTGAGTTTCTTGCAGTCAGGATGGCATCATGTCCGAGAGTAATCCTCAAGATGGAGCTGAAGGTAGAAGTAGCCTGTACTAGTTGCCTCGACGCACAAGTGGAGGGCGCGTGACGTTTAGCTGGAACTTTTGTTGCGATTAGCAATAAGTTTTTATATAGTAGCTTTGCAAAGTATTCGGTATTTTAAATAGGAAGATAAGTAGTAGTATTGGGCTGGAGGGATGGAAATGGGCAAAGCGTGTAGCAGACAAGGAACTTCTAAGCGACTGCACGAAGCAATCAGCGCATCGGAACTTGTCGAATTTAAACAGATGGAAACAAGATCACATGCACCACTTCTTTTAATTACCTTTTCACCCATATAAATCCTTAAGAACTCAGGAAGGGCAGGAGTCACTACACGCTGCCGAGAGCCCTAAGGGAAATAATTTTTCAGGGAGTCATCTTATACATTTTTGACAGCTCCGTTAACAGTGGACGCATTTTATGGAGACCGGTAGGGAAGTGAAATTGCAAAGCACGAAGATGAAAACGTTTGAGAAGTTTCAGAGCTTATCTGCGTTTATCGTGACTCGTAGAGACAAGTGTGTATTTAAGAGTAGCGCTGCAAGCGATAGCAAAACCTTGAAAGCCCTGCTTTGGCGCGTTGCATTATGTATACAACCGGGATATTTACACGGTATCAAGCCTGTCACTGCGTAAAAGAAATTGATGGGGTCTTTTGTTAGCATGGCGTGTCAGCGTTTACAGGAGACCCTGGAAAATAGGTTCGTGCTGCAATGGTTATTTATCTCGCTGCTTTGATTTTTACGTGCCTTAGGCGGTGCGAGCAGAGCGACATTATTTTTAATTCTTTTCCATTCGTTCAGCTTAGAGAATATTACGATTGTAGCGCCCTCCTTAGATTAGAGCTATAACGCAGCCGAGCGAAAAAGAGAAGAATAAAGAGTGCGCCGGGTTGTGCGCTTGTGGAACCACTTGCACAATAGTTCGGTTCCCTAGCTATTCAGAGAGTCAGCTGTCCTTTTCTCTTCGCACCTGACGTTAACCAGCAAACACACGCTCAACTCTTATAACACAATCAGTAACTGCCAGTAATGCAGGTATTATGCTTTGGAAAACAAATGGAATGAAAATGGAATGGATTTGGAATGAAAATCACTTTTGGTGGCGTATCGGCGAGACAGCTAAGGTTCCATTTGAAACAACGTTGCATATTAAAAGTATATTTTGGGTAGCGCAAAAAAGAATGGTATGGTTGGTTTCAATGTTACGAAGCCTGCGTTAATGGCTGTTGAAGGTCAGAGGAAAAAATTCGTAGGACGCTTGCCGCTGCTAACGCGATATTTAGCGACAGCTGCTCGCGGTAGTGAATAAAATATTGTGTTTATCCTTTATTATTTCTCTGCTGCTTTTCCAAGTTGCGCGTGACGTCAGTGTGTACGGACCACTCAGGGCAGCGTGTTAACATGGCATGTCACAATGACATCATGCACGACGTCGCTGCACCAATCAGTGCGGCACGGTTTTACGCCGACGCCGAGGAACCTGCAAACGGAAACTCAAGAGTTGTCGCTGTAAAAATTATGCGACCATTTGCTCACTGTCGATTGTGAACTAGACATCTGCTAAAATAATTTATAACAGAGTCATAACAACTTCGTGCTTCAGGCAACCAAAGAAACAGGTTGTAGGACGTTTCATTTGTGCATGCTGCGATGAGAGCACATTGCACGAGCACATCAAAGCAGGGCTAATGTCACGTTAGACACAACTGCAGAACTCTACAGAGAAACCTTCAGGGAGAAACCTTCAGGCAGAGCAACGGAGTTGATGACGGAATGGGTGAGAAAGATCAAGTAACAAGCAGAGTGAAAGAGAGAATGAAAGTTTCTGCATTGGCCTGGTCAGTGTTGGTGGATGCTTTGATTTTTCTACATAATTTGAGCGGTCATTCACGGGCCACGAACGTCACACGCATAGGAAGGGGCTCTTTTATAGGCACTTCACAAGTATGAGGTACCTCTTTCCGAAGAAATATGTGTGCCTCTTTCGACAATCCCCTAACCCCGCAGGAAAACAAGATTCTACACCACCGCAGCACACATCTCTCGTGGTCATGTTGTTTCCTGAAACACGCCTTTAGCGCTTGTCGACCTCTACACGTCGGTGTCGAACAGTGAGCATGATCTTGCGTGGTGCGTTTTTAGCTAGACCCAAACGAAGGCCAAGCTACCTTTCATAGACAACACTGAGGGGTGAGTAGATTGTGCAGATGCGAAATAGGCTCGATTCACGAAACTTTTTGTTTGTGTTCAAACGCGAGCTCAGTGGTGACTGGCCGGTGACTGCGTGATGCTCAGTAGCAATAGGAAACGAGGTGATAGATCGAGCGCTGTCCAATCATGGACCACTTCCCCATAATAACGTGTAAAGATGTCCATACTTTTGTCTAGAGTACCCGAAAGGCGTCCACAGTATAGTAAGTCGGTAACAGCCGTCACTGTTTATTTCCTTCGAGACAGCTTGCTTCTGTTCGTGTAATGGGCGCGCTCAAATGTCGCTTATCATCCCCCTCACTGCCTGTGCCTGTTGGTGCGCGCTCCGTTAACTTCCAGTGACTAAGGGACGTGATGGAAATGCGACGCGTCATGGCATGCTGCGTGGGTCGTGACTAGTGCACTGCACGGGCTCGGGCCGGCCCAAAAGCCCGGGCCCGGCCCGGCCCGCGGGCCGGGCCGGGCCGGGACATGATCTGTTTTGCTGGGCCTGGGCCGGGCCCGGGCCTGAAGTTGCGGGCCCTGGCCGGGCTCGGGCTTAAAGCTGCGGACCCGAGCCGGACTTGGGTTCGTACAGAAACTGCTGGTGTCCGACTATTCCTTCACTATTGCAGAGTGAAGTACACAACTGCAGCATTGGAGCAGCGACACGGATGAGCTGTGTGTTATAGCACGGCCGGTCTCGACGCGCGCGCTCTTACGGCCTGTGCATGAGGGGCAGTTGCTACCTATCGCCGCAACTCTCCGGGGGCGCTGCGAGCCAACCCTCGCAGCTCGAGGGGAGGCGCTGAAATGTACCCTCGACGTAGCCTTGGCGGGCGCTGGTTCGGTTACTTTGCACATATTGCTGAACGGCTGCTCCGAGCATTGAACAAGAACTTGACAACCATATCTTATGCAGCCACTGCTATCGGCACGCAAAGCAGGGTACTAATAGATGGATCTCAAAACATTGAAGTCGGCATGCAATGATTGCGCATAGTATTAGCGGATAAGGCTGTATCATTTGCGACTAACGGAATAAAAGTGAGGCAAGATATTACAGGGCGAAGCCATGTTTAGGAAAACATTTATTTTCATCTTCAGAGTTGACAAAGGCTATGTCGGTACATGGAAATGTGTGAAGAAAATATAAAGCACTTTCCGTTTGGAAACATTCGAAGTATCTGTGCCATTTGTTCTCACTGCGCGAAACACACCAGATCAGAAAGATTTTTTGCTCTTTGGCACTCGGATATCGTTTCACATACTTAAAAGAACTGAAAAGAATAACAGGCACTGCTTGTAATGACCTATACAACATTGTCGTGCGGCTCACAGTTCAAGGGATGTCAGTTGCAGCCTTAAATGCTTTCGAGTTGGCTTGTGGATGAAACGAGATGGCTTGTCATTTTGATTTGTAAATTTCTTTGTGTAGTTGACGAGAAGAATTCAGAGAATCTTCCCAGAAATGACGCGTACTAAGCATTTGGTGTGGCTTCTGTCAACCCCTTCCGGGCAGCATAGGAAGGGTGAATCTTTTAGATGTGGTTCAGCGATTAGTTACAAGGCTTCCAGAAATTTTTGATCGTGGGAGATATTTGGCCGCCTTTAAAAAAAACGCCGAAATCATTTCCAGGAGTGCTAGAAACTCCGACTTTGGATAGTGAACTTCACGATTATCTTGAGTACGCCGAAGTCTGTACAGAGGACTGCTAGTGTTGTTCGTCGTCACAAGCACGCTAGCAAGACGCGCGAAGCATGATGCAGGCGTCAAAATGACATCACGTGGCAAACCTTTCGTACACGCGCTTAAGTACAGCGACACAGCAGTACACCATATGCGCAGCTTCACTTCACAAGTTTCTGAAACGAATATCCATGAAAAGTCCGATGCAGAAAACTTGCTGAGAAACGTGACCCTGCCAGCAAGACGCGCGAAGCATGAGGCACATGGAAAACCTTTCGTTCACGAGCTAAACACACCGAGGAAACCAACAGGTGAAAAAAAAATGGACTCGTGCGCGCCGACTGCTCAAAACTGGCTCTGGCTATAGTGAACTATAGCTCTGGCGCAGCCGCAGGAAGGGTCGGCTCGCAGCGCCCTCTCGCGGACATCAGCGGTGGTGCAGCGCAGAAAAAAACGCCTTGTTCTCTCGGCGCCTGCTCAGGCCGTAAGGAGAGAGCGAGAAAGCGCACGCGTCGAGACCGGCCGTGGTTATAGTACGCGCTGAGAAAACAACTAAGCTTTATTCATTGACTTATATGTTTCCTTATTTCCATGCCGCGATGGCTTAGTGGTCAAGGCGCTTGATTACTGAGCCGGGGAACCAATGTGTGCTCCTAGCCTCGGCGGCCGTATTTCTATTTAGGCGGCAAGCATGGCCATGTACTTTGTAGTATCATTGCTCGTTGAACAAACCCAGGGGGTCGGAATGATCCGGAGCACTCTGCTTCTGTGTCTCTCACAGCCTGACTCCCCTTATGCCCTTAAGCCCCAAAAACAGATTTTATATGTTTATCATGTGGAAAAATTGACAAACTAAAGCGCGTTTGGTTTTCTTTTTTGTCAGCTGACCGGAACATCACGTAAATGAAATAGCCACAAAAGCTCGCGAGAATTTTTAAATCTCATCTCATAACTACATCTATCGCTCCTCGCTTCTTCCGCCTAGTTGTCATGACAAGTGTTTAGCCCTGTATGTTATCACGTGGTTCGCGCGTTATCTTCTGCTCCACCTGTAAGAGTAAAGTTCAACCGATCTTAATTGGCCATTGATCGCTCGTCATCCCAAAACATACCTATACACTATTAGATATGCATTCGAGAAGAGCATATTAGTTTAGGACGGTTATAGTCTTCAAACACACACCGTGAAATACTCAAGCCTTTTAGCTTTTCGTTTCTGCTAAAAGGCGACCAGTTCGGCTATGAGTTCAACCTGTGAGATCGCGTTCACTAAAAAAATGTCATCCCACTGCTTGCTAGGCAGCTTTAATGCTTATACTTCGCGGGCGACAAAATATAACTGATTAAACTCATGAGGGAATGCAAAGTAGTCTATTACGCGCGTATGCGGCCCTTTTTATTTGTCTCTCGGAACTTCCGAGTTTATCTTTGCGCACCTACACGAGATCACTGTCCAAAAGATGGTCCTGGCGAGCACTACTCTTAATCACTTCTTTCTGGGTTAAAAAGAACCAACTTTCTGCATGCCAAACTGTGGTTTCAGAACCTTTGTCGGCCAGTTTCTTATCGGTCTAGTAGCAGTCTACTTGCTCAGAGTGAGCACCTCAAGCGATATTGTGAAACGGGCCGGGCCGGGCCCGGGCTGGGCTTTACTCCCGGATTCACGGGCCGGGCCGGGCTCGCTAGACCGATAATTTAGCGGGCCTGGGCCGGGCCCGGGCTTGAAGCCGCGGGCCTGGGCCGGGCTCGGGCTTCAGGTCTCGGGCCCGGGCCGGGCTTGGGCCTTAAATTGAGGCCCGTGCAGTGCTCTAGTCGTGACATCGGAGGCAATGTGCGTCTCCGCTTTCCCCCGTCCCTACAGTGCTGCCGGCAGCGGTCTGGACTGCGTAGCGACTGCCGACAAATGAGGCGCAAAACTTTACGTAAACGCATTGATCGCGCACCCAGAAACTTGTCATCTCTAACCAAGAGGCCAGTGGTATAACTAGCCCCTGAGGAAGTAAGGAACATGCATTTCGAGTGGCCTTTAGAAGAGTGTGCGTGTCTTTGGGAACAAGTTCGCGAATGTCGCCCTTGAAGTTCATTTTGGGTGGAAAAATAGCGCGAAAGGGACGGAAGACAAAGATGAAGGAAACCACATGGACGAGCGCTTACTCACAACTATTTTTTATTCAGAAAAAACAAGCATTTATTGTTAAAAAAGTCACATAACCTGACGTCACTGGCGCACATGCCCAGAGTACAACAGTCTAAGAACTATATCATGAGTCTAAGATTAAAACCTTTCAACGCGATTTCAGAACACTGTGATTAACTGAAAAAAAACGAGACAGCCAGAAAACAAAAAACAAAAGCACTAAAAAACAAAACAAAAATCACGTGTTGTCAAGAAACGCGACCTCTTTATCGACCACCAATAAGGAAGGCTGACTGACGCCTTCATCCCGTATTTTCCGAATATGAATTGTCCTCCGTCCCTTTCGCGCTGTTTTTCCACCCAAAATGAACGTATACCAACTCGCCCAACTTTCCATTCTGCTACAGTGTTTTGTAGTAGACACTGGTAGACATGGGTGCAGAGAGGGCTTCGAAGAGTCAAAGTGTTTCATGTGAAAGGAAAGACTTGTTTGCTACAAACAATTTCTACTTTCCCTACTACTTAGGCTAAAGCCAAAGGTTTAGATCAGGCTTTGCGCGTGAAACTGTTAGCTGCCTCATTGCCAGCAATGCCAATATGCTAAGGTACCTAGTGAGGTATCTGGGACACATTTATGCTTCATACAAGCTGGGCTCTATGTGACGGTTTGCGTGAAAGCTGCTTTAGCTGGAAGCCCGTTTAAGACAACTGCTGCACCAGTCTTCAGTCCGTTACGACGCCCACTTGTCGTTCCTCAGCTCACTCGCATCCTTTTCGGCTGCACTGAATTTCGAGGGTAAGCGGTTGTGCTCGAGAGGCGTACTCGGAGTGAATTAGGCTGCGCAGGCAACCGTTAGATAGTAAAAAACATCACAGCTCGCTCGCAAAGATTCGAGATGGTCCGCACGTAATGAGCCAGTTAGAGTTGCGGTAACTTTCCGGACTCCAAGTTTACGTTCATGACGGAACACAAAAATCAGGACAGTAAGCGGCAACACCACGTAGACTGATTGAAAACGTAACTTGTAATGACGGAGAGGCGACATTTAAACTTCGACTGCGCCGCGCAGCTACTAGAACACAAATGGATAACAACAGAAACACCGAAAAGAGTGGCATGAGGCACCTCGCCTTGCTGTTGGTTAGTGTTCTCGTGGCTGCATGCAGCCGCCATTGGTTCGATCAACGTTCCGTCGATTGAGCTTAAACTTTCCAAGCCTGCACTTTTGCAAGCACTAACAAAGAAAACCTGAAAGTGTGCCTCGACGAAGAAAGTTACTGCCGAAGTGCCTAAGTCTGAGACTAATCTCCGTTCAGAAGAAGCACCGCATGAAAATGTGAGATTCATTAAAAAGAAAAAAAAAACGCCAGTCCAAAGGAAGCGACGCTGTTTACCCAGTACCGGTTCTGTCTTAAGTTGCGCTCGGGCAGATTCCTCTTTCCGGATGTCAGTGCAGCTAAACATGACAGAAGTCGCTAACGATGGCGTCAATAAGAGCACCATCGAGAAGTCCTGGATGTAATGTTTATAAGCCTGCGACTGTTTATCAAAAGAAAAAAAACGCTATCAAGGGCACCAAAAGAACGTCAGTCGGCACGCGAAAAGGAGGTTCTCTCTTGAGGCAGTATTCCTTGCTGCCCTGAAATACAAGAAGCTCAAACTAGTTTGTTCAGCGGATGAAGAGAAGTAGTGAAGGACGCTAATTAAAGACATCTGTCATATTTCGAACTTCGCATATATTCTCCGAAAAGTTGCACGAGTAGATTGATTATAAGTCGAACAATTAATATAATGAGGCAATCGAGTGTCATATCTGTCCCATTTAATACCCTCATTTATTATAAATTGCAGCACACAGAGGATTAATCAGTCGAGACGTAGTGGTGGTGGGTGAAGTTGCACAGGGAAAAAAGAAAATTAGTGGAGCTCAGCCGAAGAATATTACCATCCAGCTGGAATTTTTACCCAATCGCAATGCCCATATTCGCTTTTCAAATCTTTCTTTTTCTCTAATACAAACAACTTCAGTGGCCGCCAACATTCACAGGAAGTTTTCATTATTCTATCGCCTGGCTCAAAGAGATTAGGCTCAACTTCAGACGACTCCTCGTTCACATTGACCACGGTGGTGTGAAGAGTTCTTCGCCTCTGCGTCACTTCAGTTCATTTTTAATATGTCACTGTTCTGTTGTGAGCAGAGAAAACAAAAAAAAAATGAAACGGCGGAGAGAACATATTTTCCCCGACGCTGCTCCCCGTCTAATCCTTACAAAATCCGCTCTAATCCCAAAGGCCCACCACCGATTATGAAAATGAGGGTGTATAAAGCAAAAAGAGCTTTGAGTTTCTCCAGAACACATCGATGCACTCTTTTTCTTTCTCTCTTAAGAGAACATCAGGTTTAGTTTATTTGCTCATTCGTCACAGAAAAACGTTCCAAGAACGGTAATAGTGAGGAAATGAAATCGCTGCTATTTCGCGTGAACGCTACTTCTATTGAAAGTTTCGCTACTCGTTTACAAGTGCACAGCAGGCTACAGTTGTGATCTTCAGAAACCATCACGACAAAAAAATTGTTCCTTACTGCTGACATGGCCTATGGCGCAGCGACCCAAAAATCTGCCACATTTACGTGTACACTGCGTTTGCTGTGCCCTGCCTTCGACGTTATTGCCTCGTTTGTTACAGTGTGTGATGGACAGACAAGTGCCCTCTTTCTCTGTGTCTGCCCAGTGATCAGCCAGCTACAGGCTCCATGCACGAGCTATAGGGGCGCTACTGAAAGCCGCCTGGCGGTTGGTTCCGAAAGTGCACCCGGAAGGGTAGTTGCCGCCGCTGATTCACAGCTATGTGGATGGCCGGCTTTCGGGGCGGAGATTTTTGCTTTTGTGAGGCTCCTGGCCATTTCCTTCATTGTGTCATGTCTTAGAGCAGGTTCGGCCTTTTGTAAAAGAAAGCAAGTTCATAATATTTCAGAAACTTGGAAGTACCCAAAGCATATACGTGCCTAGTGATGCTCGAAAGCGAGCGTCTGATAGCCAGCTACTTTGTGGAGCGCAGCACCACTAGGTTTGTTTCAACGACAGAATAATGAGAATAATGTATTCAGGAGTCGATTTCGCTCTCTGTTTCCGTGCGTTTGAGTGTATGCATGTTTTCATTTAGCCTTGCCGTTACATTGACATCGCATTTCATGCGAGAATAATGCAATGCTGCGCCTCTACGTGATGCAAACTTTTCTGCCGCCCGCCTCAACATCTCACGGCTGGCACTCCGTTATGCATCGCTGTATCCGCTGACTTCTCCGGTTTTCCTTTTGAAACGCGGACCTCTATCGAGAAATGACCACGGCATCAGTCGCCTCGGGATAGAAACGACGCTCGCCTTGTTCTGAAACATTGAGCAGCACACAGCATGTACAGTTCTAAAAAGATATACGAAAATGGAAGCATTTCGCATTGGGTGCATTTTACGGTCAACAAAAAGCCTAGTCGTTTTGTTACAGATAAAATTATCTACAAGCATCACACAGTGTTAAAGACATGCCGTGTGCTTGTAGCACTGCGTTTTATTTGTTGACCTCTGCACATAACTCCTATGACGTCCATATCTACTTCGCACTCAAGACCTGGTGAAAGTGGCTTAAAGACACCACAGAAATGTTCGACACTGCAGTATACAAACGATATCTTTACTGCGATAGTTAGAAATGAACTAATATTTCTTCACCAGCATGAACACGGGTGGAAGCAAACGTCCGACACACGATTCGTGACTCGACAGTTGTTTCAAATATTTTCTCCTGTAATAAAAGTGAAAGACTGAAATCGCGAGCCACGTAATAAAGCAAAATGCATGAAACTATCTTTTCTCGGTCGAGTCCCCACGCAGCGCGAAACAAGCAAAATCGTGTCTACGGTGTGTTTTAGAGCTAATTCCTCTAACTAGGATAACACTATATCTGGACGCGCCCTCAAATCTGCGTGAAATCACCGAGAGCGAATGTTGCTTATACAGCGAAGTATGCGTCGAGAAATAAAAAGAATACACTATGGGACAACAGTGCAAACATACGGCGAGCGGGTGATGTGGCTGGCTGCATTCCCGAGTAAGCTTAGCAAACCCGCCAGCAGCAGCGCGGGTTTGCACGGCGCCTGCTGGGATTGAGCATTCATCCATTGCGGTATTCAGAGTGCTCCAATTAGTGAATTCCAAGAACAGGCATGTCAGTATATATAGGTATATACAACGGCTGTTCGTTTAACTGATATTGAGCAGTTAACTTTCTAACGCACATTTTAAAATCGAGTGCTCTTCGGGGACATTTATTTTTTTAGATTAGATTAGAATTTTTAGATTATCGGTTATTCAATTTGGGAGTTTGGCCATTATACGAGTGTGAAAGTTAATTTGCGAGTCTGGTTGTGCAAAATGGCTGCAATATTTGGTGCACATTTATAACGCCTAATACAGAACGGAGAACTTATCCGAAATGTGCTTCACACTCTGTGATGCATACCTAAGCAGCTGCCTTTCTTCATTATTGGCACACATCAAAGTCCAGCGCGCTTATTACGAAACGCAGCCAGCAGACATGAGAAATTGTTATTTTTTTCGTTCTACAGTAAGACTTAGAGTTCTCGGCTTCATTATGTAACGCACAAACGTATGCGCCCTTCATGTTTCTTAATCACCCACGCACACCTGTTCTTTACAGAGCTTCCAAAGTGAGCTCAGCTGGCTATTTCCAAGAGTTTCGAAAACACTCTCTGCTATTCGAGTTCGACTGAAAAAGAAGGAAGACAGAAGCCAACTACTATCCTCTCTCGTGCTTGATTCGGAAGACTTCAGCTGCTCGCTTCCGACAGCTATGTACGTAGGCGTCGCGTGGCGTTGGCGTCGTGGCAACTACTGCAGAATTCTTTCGCTTAGATTTGTTATCACTAGAAACTCTACACTTCTCTAGAAGTGCGCTTTGTATTGCTCTATGGCGGGCGTAGCGCATCCAGTAATGAACACAATATATGCCACTGAAGTGAGGATGTCGCAGCCTTCCAATTCCGTTTTCGACTACAATGGCGAGTCGCATTAGCATTGACGGCATGTTTGAAAGAAATATATGAACCAATAAGGTCGTCTAATTTTTGCGAGTTGCTTGCTCCATTTGAATACCGTTTCCTGCAGCTTCGCGGTTGGCTTGTGAAGGTTCACCGTCTTGCCTCCGAATATACTGCATTACGATCGGATCCCTCTCCTAATACTACGAGCTGCACTCTTGACAAATTACTGTCTGCAAGTAAGTTTGATTTTTATGCGTCTGTTGAAAGAGCACGAGCTTCAGAAATAGGGCGTGAGTTCGTCCAACGACAAGAGTGAAGAAGGACTTAACGCTTCGCATTTCAATAGCAGCTTTGAAATAAAAAAAGAACACTTAAATCTGTTACGCCTCTTTTCTTATGGAAGTTGTTGGTTTTGGTTTAATGAAAGGAATTTCCAGAGTTTCTCTTTTCCGAACGAAAAAAAATAGCTGCACGACGAAGGAATTTTCGATTACAACTTGCAATGGCACGGCGATGCATTTAGTCCGGAAACAGACCGCTCGACGGCTATTTCCGCGAAATATTTATTACGGGCGTTTATTTCCATGGACAATGGGAGCTGTATCCAGAAACATCTCCACATAGGGACCCAGTACTTGCATTTTGTTCATATGCTGTTAGAGAAGAGATCGAAATGTTGCGAAAGAGTTTCGTTTCTATTGCATCCTTCACAAACCAAGCGCTCGCAGCTCTAATATATATTGTCGAACGTAATTTCTTCAAACCAAAAAAACATTGCATGAAAGGGACGGAGACACGAAGCTGCCGCTGTGGCTTCGCAATATATCGTCAATTTAGTCGAAAGCTCCGACGCGGGCAGCCGGAACCTTCCATCAACGCGTACTGTGACTTTGTGCTCAAAAGTAAAGGAGTGAGGCTGAACCAAGAAATAAAGAAGCATTTGCATTAGTATATTTCCCTTATAATACTGCTACGTTTATTCATGCGTCTTCAGCATCTGTTGTACATATCACTATTGATCTTGCTAAAGCTTTGTAGCTCTAATTGTTTATTTTTTTGTTCTTTGTGTTTGTGCCTTAATTTCAGTTCAGAAGTACCTGAACCGCGCCGTAAGGGAAGTGATAAAGGAGGGAGAAAAAGAAGAAATGAAGAAAGAGGTGCCGTATTGGAGGGCTCCGGAATAACCCATCCATCGTGGAACGCAAAAGGCGCCCGTGTGCTGTGTGATGTCAGTGTACGTTAAAGAACCCCAGGTGGTCGAAATTATTCCGGAGCCCTCCACTACGGCACCTCTTTCTCTCTTTCTTCTTTCACTGCCTCCTTTATCCCTTTCCGCACGGTGCCGTTCGAATGTCCATGGAGGTGTGAGACAGTTGCTGCGTCATTTCCTGTCCTCAAAAACCAATATCCAAAATATTTTCAGGTTACATCACCGACTGAAGCGCGGCTTGAAGTTGAAACGTAGCGTTACACAACTTTCTCAAATATTTGTAAAAAGAGAACCATTCTTTACTTTTTTATGTTCAGAAGGTTTGAGCAAACTTTTTAGCTTTCCTTGGTAACCAAGGAGTTTGTTTCAAACCCACCTCGTTTCTGTTACCATTCTAATGAAATGTACCACCTCGTCCGAAATCTACTTCACCTTAACGATTCTTGTAAGCGCTGTGGATTATTATGCGTACTAATTTCTGCTTTCCAGTCAAAGTTACCTGAAGGTTTCGCTAGCTTTTCGTCATTCTCATAATTTATTAACCCTTAAGGGCCCCTGTGTGGGTATTACACGGGGGGGGGGGGGGGGGGGGGGGGCGAATACAACATGAATACAGAACAAAAGGGGAAATATAAAAGCACAAATTTATGTTCACATAAAATGAAGCAAAGAATGTGTCAGCGTGATTAAAATGCCTGCAGAACAAAGGGCCAAAAGAAAAGCGTAAATGAAATGAACTTGCTCAGCGGCCGTGGCGGAAGCAACAGCGGCACAGAGTAACTGCAAATCCTTCACTTTGCAGTTCTTGGCCAGGCTTGCAGCGATACACCTGGTGAACTAAAGTGGCAAGAGCGACGACGATCGGCCCCGCAAGATAACGACACAAGAGCGCCAGCCAGGAGCATATAAAAGGACAAGGCTCACCTGTGCCCCCCCACACTTGCTCAGCGGCGGTGGCGGAAGCAACAGCGGTACAGAGTAACTGCAAATCCTTCACTTTGCAGGTTGGTGTGCTTTCACTTATTGAAGTCATAAGAAACCTTCTGCCAAACGCCGCCGCCGCTTGAGTCTGTGCTGTTACTATAGTTGTTTTCTATTGTGCCGCATGCTTTTCCATCGCGAGTGCTATGGGTGATCCTGTTTGTGATATATGCCTGGTTTGTAATCAGTCACTTCCAGCAGAGGGCTCGTCCCTTACCTGCTCAGAATGCTGATACGGTTACCACTTAGGCGCTTGTTCTAATACGACGAAAGCTGCCTACAAAGCAATGACAGATATCGATAAAAAAAGTTGGAAGTGTCAAACATGTATGGTTTCAGCTGCTCGAGGCTCAAAAATTGTAACAAAGGTACAGAAGGAACAGTCTCTGACAGAAAGGATGCTAATGGAAATCAACAAAAAGCTCTGTGAACGACCGGAAATCAAACAGAAGTTAGATATCCTTTTCCAGGTAAAAGAGACAGTGGAAAGTATGGAAAAGTCTGTTCAGCATCTTTCAGATCAGTATGATGAAGTGCTGGCCAAAATGCAGCTTCAGTCCACTGAGATTGTCAATTTATCAAAAAGTTTGAAAAAATTGAGGCACAGATTCAGTCAGAGAACACTAACCCGGAAGTCTGCGAACTACGACAGCAAATCAACAGTCTGGAACAGTACAGCAGGCGGAATAACTTGGAAGTACATGGACTTGCGCAAACCAAAAATGATAACTTGTTCCAAAAAATCAATGCTATAGCCCAGGACCTAGAGCTTCCTCAGTTGACTGAGCACGACGTTGAAGGCCTTCATAGACTGCCCGCTAAACGTGGCAAAACCCCGGCAGTTCTGGTTCGCTTTTCCTCACGTGTAATGAAGGACCAATGGATGGCAAAGAAGCAAAGTATGCGGGAAGCTGAATCCACAGTGTACTTTCTTGACAATTTAACAGCGCAGAACAAAAAGCTCATGTGGATGATGAGGACAAGGGCCACAGAAAAGCAGTACGAATATGCTTGGCACAGTAATGGAAAGCTTTTTGTGCGCAAGTGCCAGGGTGAAACGGCAATACGGATCGCGTGTGTTGCTGACCTGGAAAATATCATCTGAGCAGGCACCGCCTCTACTTCGCCTTACTGATCAGTTTTTTTCATCATTTTTCTTTTATGGCATCACAAACAAAGCCTCTTTACTACGATGCTTTATCTTTTAACTCTGCGGTGCGCAGTTGTCTTGTTCACGAAAATGACAGGATGTCAGTCTTTCATGTGAATATTAGAAGTCTAAAAAATAAGCACTTTGAAATGCAATCAGCTTTGGATTCCCTGAATCACAGATTTGATATACTAGCGTACACCGAAACATGGTTCACAAATCAAAATGATGTTATCTTCTTTCGTGGCTACAAGTTTGAAGGCGTGTTCAGAGAAAACCGTAGAGGAGGTGGCGTCGCATTGTATGTTAAAGAAAACCTTGACTATGAAGTTTTATCAGATTTTTCTCTTGTCGATACCCACTACGAATCGGTTGCTATAAAATGTCATGGAACACTGATCGCTTGCATTTATCGACCCCCATCTAGTGAAAGTGCCGAATTTATCAAGTTTGTGCGTGATCTTCTTGAATATGCTTGTATCGTAAATATCCCTGTTGTTTTGGTTGGAGACTTTAACATTGATCTTTTGACAAACAGCTCCCCGCGACGTCTTTTTTGTGAAGCCATTGATGTATTTCTCTGCACCAATGTTATTCAGTCACCAACAAGAATAACCCTAGAGAGGGACTCATTATTAGATTTATGTGTTACAAATCATGAGTTATCAAGAGTGCTATCAGGTGTGCTTACATTTGATTTGAGCGACCATCTGCCTATATTCTGTTTTTTTCCTCGGGCGATAAAAAAAAAGGAAGGAAGTACCAACTCCCCAGATAGTATATCGCAGTTTCAATCAAGAAAACTTAGCTAGGTTTAGATCCATGATGGAAAGCACTGCCTGGAGCGAAGTTTACAATGAGTTAAATCCTAGTATAGCGTACAATATCTTTCTTCAGTTAGTAAAAAGCAAATATGATACCGCATTTCCTTTGACAGTGGGAAAAACTCACAAAAAGTCTCGAAAGCCGTGGGTTACGAGAGAGTTATATCGACGAATTCAAACCCGTGACAGGCTTTTTGACAAATTCATCCAATCAAAAGATCCAGTCATACTTAAGGAATACAAAAACTTAGAAATAAGTTAGGCTCTGATATTAAAAAAGCTAAGAAACAGTATTATCAGAATAAATTTTCAGCAGTCTCCAATTGCCCTAAGAAAATATGGGATTGTTTGAGCGACCTCATGGGAAGGACGACAACCCATATTCCCAGCACATTAACATTCAATGGTGTTGAATACAGTGGCGCTGCTTTGACAGACAAGTTTAATGCTCATTTCCTATCCTCTGGCGAATCATCTCAGAAGCAGGATAGAAATCATGAAATTGCTCAGTATATTGCCTCTCCAATTGGTAGTTCCATATTCTTGAATCCTTGCAGCGAACATGAAGTATTCACATTCCTTAGAAGCCTAGACAAATCCACTGCGGCAGGCGCAGATGAAATTAAGGCCGAGCCTATTATTGCTGTTGCCGATCTAATTAGCTTGCCCTTGCAGCATATATGTAACAACGCGTTAGTTCAAGGTATTTTTCCAGATGGTATGACAATTGCCAGAGTAGTTGTTTTACACAAAGGTGGCCCTTATGACAATATAAACAAATACAGACCTATATCTGTACTCCCTTTGTTTTCTAAACTGCTGGAATATTTGATCAAAATCAGACTGTGTAAGTTCTTTGACGACAGACAAATTTTTGTTAACGAACAGTTCGGATTTCGTGAGAAGAAGTCAACAGAAATGGCATTTCTTAGTATAAAGGAAAAAATATTTTCTAATATGGATGACAAACAATTTACAGTTGGACTTTTTTTAGATTTAAGGAAGGCATTTGATTCAGTTAAGCATGATATTTTATTTTATAAGCTACCGTTTTATGGCATTCGAGGAGTTGCCTTAAATCTGATCCGTACTTATCTTTCCGGTCGCGTTCAGTATACATGTTTGAATGGTCATCAATCACAACCTGGTCAATTAATATACGGTGTTCCACAAGGGTCTATTTTGGGTCCAGTATTTTTCATTCTTTATATCAACGATATAATAGCCATCCCTCGAACTCCCACAATAATTTTATATGCAGATGATACCAGTGTATTTTTTTCTGGCATGCATCTTAGTAATATTCAGGCTGAGGCAAATGCATGGTTACAAGAATTGTCTTTATGGTTGAATATAAATAAACTAGAGTTAAATGTTAATAAAACAAAGCTTATTGTATTTAAGGCACGTAACAAGCCTGATAACAGTGAAATTAATCTTACATTCAAAAATAGCGTAATTGAGCGTGTTTCTTCCTACAAATTTTTAGGCATAATCTTTGAAGAACACTTGAGTTGGACCCTGCATATTAATAAGATTCATGCCAGCATATCAAGGTCATTATGTGTATTATATAAACTTCGAGACCTTGTTCCGAAATGGCTGAAGTGGCAGTTATATTATACCCTAATTTAATCACATCTTCATTATTGTTTACTTGTTTGGGGATCTACAACGAAAACTAACCTCACGAGGCTGATAACATTACAGAAAAAAGCAATACGATATGTCGAAAACCTTGCATACAATGATCATACAGGTTTGTACTTCTCTAAGCATTCTATTCTAAAAGTCAATGAATTATTTGAGTTGAAACTGCTTTCTTATGTGTTTAACGATTTCAAACATCATCCCACTAAATATGTTCAATTAAACTCTAGTAGTGACGCGCCTTATAAATTAAGACACGTCAGTTACAGAGTACCATTCGTAAGGACTAACTATGGAACCGAAATGCATCCATATTTATTTCCCAGTCTTCTAAATAAACATACACAGGCCATAGAAATTATTCAGAAATCTGTTTCGCAAAAGTCCTTCAATAGAAATGCTAAAGCTTACCTCCTTTCTCGCCCGAATGATTAAAGGGTTGTTCAATCAGAAATTCTTGATGTCCCTGTTTTTCCGTCAACGCTGTGAATTCTCGTGTTTTTCTTGCTGTGATGTGCCTTGCAAATATTTACTTTAATTATGTCATTGCAAAAGTATGCACCTTCCTCCTACTTTTACCTTGTATAATTATGTGTTGTTTTTTGTAATGAGAGTGTATGAAGCTCTTGCTTCTTTTGCCGCTTGTTCTGAGCATTGTGTCGGGTGCTTGGGCCCCGTCAGGCAGAGTGCATCTGCCTTTTGCCCCTGTATCCGAGACCTTGTTGTCTAAATAAAGATCTATCTAACATAAAGCAAAAGAAAGAACGAGTCATTCAAGAAGATGCCTCCTCAACGTTGCCTTAAACCTAAGAGCGTAATACAGCGAGAGAGTAATACAGTGAGAGTTGTTAGACTTAGGTGATAATTCTTTGCGCTCTTTTGTAGGATGTAATCGAAAAAACTTTTTTTTTACATCTTAGGAAACATGTGTTAAGCACGCAACCTTTTCAAATACCTTTTCATCTTTTCATACCTTTTCAAATACTTTTTCAAATATCTTCGTAATCAGAGTACGCGAACGACAAAATGAAGACAAGCTGAGTGGCGCTGTTTCAATAAAAAACACACTGCTTGGAGGAAAAATGGCGGAGAAAATACTGGCAGTCTCGTCTAGGCTCGCACGGGCAGTATAAGCTGACCTTTAGCGAAATCCTATGCGATCCCGGTTTCCTGTCGATCGTTGCAATTGCCAATGGAAACGCTCACTTTCAGAGCGTGCCCACTCACTCGTTCGGCGTTGTAGCTGTCCAGCAGCCTCTGATTCTCAGCCTTGAGCGCCGCGATCTGCTCCTGGAGGCTCCTGGTGACGTGGACCGTGTGCTGCGGCACCACTCCCTGGAGCGAGTGCTGGAGCAACTCCTGCAGGTGGTCACGCTCCTCCTGCAGCAGCTTCACCTCGCGGCTAAGGATGCCCAGCGCCGCCTCGCGCTCCGTGATCACGCCGCGAAGGGGCTTGCTGATGCGCGTGCCCCTGCCGGCGTTCGCCGGAAGCGTCTTGCAGGAGGACTTGTCTTGAAACACTGCCGCGATGCCGTACCGCATCTGCGCCCACGGAAGCGGAAACCTATGAAAAAGCTTTCCCATCCACATGCCTATCATCACGTGTCTCACTTGAAAGAAACACGCCGGAAACGTTCCTCAACTCTGCCGCCCGATGCGCACACTCACGTTCTCTTCTCACCTTCGCCTCTGGAGTTCTCAAGTTAGTTCGCTCTCGCTCATCTCAGCTGATACCGTCACATCTAGCAGCCTATCAAGTTTACTAGAAATAGTAAGTCAATGAAAGTTGTCCTACTTATGTCAACCCAAAATTATAAAAGGGCATGGGGTGGGGTGCAACTTATTTCGCGAGAGCTTAGTTGCAATTTAAAACAAAATTTAAAGCAGCAGAAACCCTTGCAGATAGGTGCGGAGGTGTTTGTTTACGAGCCACCATCAACGACAAAACAAACAATATCTTTCGGGCTTTAAAGCATTTTACATTTCCGCTATTGCTTGAGAAAACAAAAAGGGTCTCTGATTTTCACCAGGCCATGTTCGTACATGTTCCACTATTCTTGCCGTGTTGTGGTCGCGGTTCGAGAGGCGCCGCTACATGTTCGTGTAAAGAAACACTGTGCCACCTCCTGAGAGAGAGAGAGGAATTCTTTTCCCCAGTTCTCTTCAAGACTGAACAAAAGCGATTAATAAAGAATGACACTGAAACCTTGGCTAGTATATACCATCGCCTGAAACAAGTGTGACGCGAAATGACATGTCAAACAAGCCTCACTAAGTTGTTAGAGTGCTAGTGACTGTCATGGGCGCATTGCACTGTGCTTCCTATGATGCTTAGCTTTGAATAGGCGGCGACAGCCAGTAATCCTTCAATTAAAGCGTATGTGGAAGACTTCAGTAGTTAGACACGATATACAACCTTCCTTATAAGATCCCTTTATCCCGTGTCACCGCTGTTTCTCTACATGTGAAGGATGGTATTTTCAAAAAAGACAGTGTTGAAACTACAATGACACCTGTCCTGCTTTTCCCGCCATGGTTCCGCTAGCCCATGGTGCATACTACAAAACGGCGTGATTAGAAGAATACAGCGAAATCGAAACGTAAGGATAACGCTCGCGCTAGCTTCCCTCAGCCGTTAGCCCTTCTCTAGATTGAAGACAAGCTTCGAGCTAAGACAGATACACACCAGCACGCACGCACGCGCATACGCGAATGCGCAGAGGCAGTACTTATATCAACTACCAAAGTAAGTTTTGTGCAGTGTCGAAAAATATGTCACGCATTGTTCCTTTTCTCTCTCTACGAAGTATTAATATAAAGAAGAGAGCAATAAGTTCGAAACAGCGCCTCGCAACAATCCTTGAAGCCCTTTTAAAGGTATTTTTAGCGGGTGCCTTCAAAGACGAGCAGAGTATTAAGGCTTATTCTTTTGTTCCCGGAAGTAATCTGCACCTGCGTACCAGAGACACGTGGCGAAGTGAATCCGAATGTCCAGAAGAAAAAAAAAATCTCATTATAACTTGTGGAACTTCAATTCTTTTATCATGTATTTGTCACGTTTTTTGGGCCCACGCAAGACCTTCACATATGGACCGCGAAGAGCCAAGCGTGGAGTGTTTCGCATTCCTAAAGTTTGGCTCGACAGTTCGCGCTCAGCCCGTAGTTTCCCAACTTTACGTGCTTTTCAACTCAAAGGCAATGAAATAAAAGCGCCTCGCGCATTGCCGACAAAGCTTTACAAACGAAACCGACTATACGCCCCGTAAAGATGAAAGGGTGCGAAGTTTCGCGCGCTGCTAACGGAGAACTTGGTGCTGTTTTCCTGTGCCCGGGTGGAGATACTTTTTTGTTGCCTTGAATTGTTGAAACGTCTGCAGAAATGGATCAAAGTCGGTGAAGAAATAATTCGCTCCTTTGAAGATAACCTTTGAACCTATCCTTTACTTTGAAGGACACCGACGGCACCATGAGTTGGAAAGAAAACAAAGTTAATTTGCAATTTTTTACGTGAGCGAAATTTGCCAGTCAGCTCTCTTCTTCGGTGTGGAAATTCACTTGAGAGAAAGAAATGGAGGAACACATGGTGTTGGTAAATTGTCTACAAACCTATGGCATTTACACCTTCATATCTGACTGAAAGTTGACGCAGTGAAACTACTGAAAGGTTGCCTTATTTAAATACTGTCAATGATGAGCCGTTTGCCCAGACGAAAACAAGTAGTCCTCTTGTCGAAATGTTGGCTAATGGAGTGAGACTTCCCTTCAACTCTTGTTGACTTTGTTTCATATTACTGAGAGCAAAGTCACTTAAACAGCGCGATCGATTCAAAGTTAGAGGATACATTCCATAGACCGCCGAACCGCGAGCAATAATGCGCTCCTTTGTGGAACGCATCAGAGAGCATCAAAAAGAAAAGTTTGATATTTCGCAATTGAAAAAAGGACCGCACTGCTGAAGTGCGGCAAGGAAATGTTAGGGACATAGGTAGCGTTATAGTCGACGTCGTTGCATTCCTGTCTTCTCTCTTTTTTGAGACTTACAGGAAGGAATACCTTAAAGGAAAGGCTGCGCTTAGACTTATGCACGGGAGTTTCCGCGTGTGCAAGCTTCGAACCAATAAAAACTTCAGCACGTAAACTTTTCATCGGGAAGCATAAAAAAACCGATGATAAAAAAAATATTTTTTTCTGTCTTGGAAGCGCTTTATAACTATTATACAATATTATAAGTCATATTATATTATAACTTATATAATATATAAGTTACATAATATTTTATTGTAACTTTATTATACAATATAATATACTATACATTATAAGTTATCGTATACTTATTTAGCTATGTACTGCTTTTATATTCCCCTTTGTTTGCACCCACCTTTTCTTTATTGACTATACTGCTGTCGATAGCGAGAACTGCACAAGTGTTCATTGAGTTTTTATTGCATTTGCTGTGTTTCATTAATTACTACTGTTTTACTTAATGATATAGGAGGTACCAGTACAGTCACTGACTGCGGGACCTCCTTTTGTATTAATTTGTCCACCTCATATTTTCTTTTTATTACAACAAACTGATTGTGTTCTGGTTCAGATTCTTTCTTCAATATTCACTCTATGCAAAGCAGTTGTACTGCTATTAATTAATCAGTTCGACTACTGAAGTGACGAATTTGTCCCGGAGCGAGACGAGTAATAAGAAAGCTGTCCACTCGCCGGTTTACCTTGGCTGACAGCTTTGGTCGCTCTTCGGCTGGCCGGCCGTGGAGGTTCACCTGGACACCGATGTCGGCGTTGTGGCCGCCCCGTGTCTGCTGGATGCTGATCACGTGCTGGCACTTGGACTCGCAGAGTTTGACTCCGGCTCTGCTCTTGCGGAACGTCCTGTTCCACTGCACCGTGTTCACGCACGCGTTCTGCGGCGTGTTCGCGGAATTTCTCAGCGCCCTGAAATGACGCGGGAACAACTTTTTGAAGAAGCTGACAAGAAAGATACGCAACTTTTCAAAGCCTACAACGTAGTTTTTAGTCCAGTGTTGAGGCTAGTGTCGAATTTATTTCTCTCTATCTCTTTGTATTGGGGTTCCGTATAGCCTTAACCGGCTTAGTACAACTATGGTGATATCTCATTTAAGAGTTTCGTTGGCGCGTGGCAGGTCTGATGGATTTCCTGTATACTAAGGATCCATTGCACTGAGAATGCACTGGCCGATATAGATCAGTTGCATATCCTCCGGGAAAGGCGCTTCATTTCCACTCAACTGATTCGTTTCGATACGCGCTGCTCGTTACCTCTAGAGCTGAGTGCAGTTAGCAATAGTTCTTGATAGTCGCTTAAGCCACGTGTCCAAGCTGCCACGGACATACTTACTGGCTGAAATGTTCGCGTCATAGATCACTGCCGGATAGTGGACCTGCTCGAGTTTCATCACATCCGCAGCATCTACCGCGTCTACTTATCATCGACGACGGACATTAAGGCAGCCCGCCTTTAGTTCCACTGGCTTTTAGTCGGCGCCTAATGGGAGGTCAAGTTTAAGCTGGTGTCTGAACCGCTTCTCGAGACTATATGCGGCCACGGAAAGCTGTGATCTAATGACAGGTTCCAACGATAGTCCCATCTAATGACAACTGCGCTAACGATGGCGACGCGAATCACCGACTTGAGATTCAGCGCAACCCCTGCTGAGCAAGCTACGGGGGTTCCGCGCCCCGTGGCCCACCTGTAGTCTTTGAGCGCAGCCGACGATGCAATCCTGGACCCGGTGTAGAACTTGAGCCGGTCCAGTACACGACTCAGCTCCTGGCGCGTCACGGCGTGCAGCGCTTTCTCGTCACGCAGCGTCGCCTCGACAGAGCAGCACGCCTGCGCAGCCGGAGCGGCAGCATGCCCCGATAGGAGAGAGGGAGGGAAAGAGTGAAGCGAACAGCGCCGGTGAGAAACTGTGTCACGTGCACGCCCACTCTGCAGCGCACACTACGGCTCTGGCGTGACGGCGAGTCGCACGGACGCCGTCGAGTTCTCCTTGCGCAAACACTGCACGGCCGGTCGCGCAAACGATGTCCCGATCGGCCGCCGCCATCAAGCAACGGTCATCCGCGTTCCGCACTGACCCGTGCGGGGTGAGCTCGAAAATGTGGGATCACGATGTTCGAGGACCGTATGGCGGCCCGAGTTACTTTCATTTGTCCCTACAGCCTTCCATGCTCTTGTTAACGCACTTCACATCTTCCCTGCAGCAACCATCGTTAAGTTTAAGAGGCCCTCGGAATGGCTGGAATCTCACGATGGAAACCATTATTCGGCTTATAAAGCAGCCATTACAAGATGAAGCAGCGTACGCTGGCATTACCTGCGCTCGCTGCTTTCATCATCGAGACCGGCCATTAAGGGCAGCATAGAAATTCGAAGCCATTTCTCGTTAGAGTCGTCATTTAACAAGCACGATCTGAAATTACGGCTAATGGACTTTTACGCATCTGAAGACATTCCTGTGATTTAGGAAGTAGATCTAGTATTATCACATAGACCGATATTGTTCAGCTGTCCGGGAGAGGCAGGCCATGAACAAAAAATAAGATTATACAAAAAACACCTCTTTCTGCTGGAGCCTTAGCTGAGTTACGTTCTGTGGAATGAAGTGGACGAGAACTTTCCCAATGAAATATTGTCCATATTAAATGAAATACTACCTGCACTAATCGTCGACGTTTAGAGCACTTTGCGAGAATTGTACAAGAGCATAGTGCTGAAGTAAACAGTCGTTATAGTTAGGTTTAAGGGGCATGGCCACAACTGAGGTCATCATGCGGCAAACCTGAAAAAGTGATGCAGTGTATGCAGTTGTTTTTCCTCCACCACGATAACAGAAAGGCCAGCATTCTTTCAGTTCCATTGGCTCTGTGCGAATTGTTTTCGAAATGAATTAGAGGTTGTAACTTATTTTCTTGTCTGGAAGCCTGCTTGAAACCATTGCGGCTGCTTTCACGGAATTTCGTTGTTTTACGTAATTAGAAATTTGTGGCTCGCCATCGTCTTCTCCTTAATCGCCTTCGTTGAGCCACTGCCTCTACAGATAATGTACATAAAACACAATTTCGGCAATAATATCGCTTAATCCGATTTTGTAGTGAGAGAGTTCTGTAACGGGTTGCGGACTGTATACTAAGAGAAAACAAGTGTAACAGAGGGCGGCAGAGTGTTAATTAAATTGGAGGATGAGATTAAGAAGTTTGCGGGGGTACGGTGGTCGCAGCTGGTACAGGACAAGGTTAATTGGAGAGGTACAGGAAAGGCCTTTACCCTGCAGTGGGCGTAGTCAGGCTGATGATGATGAGAATGATGCCTTCTGTGATGGCTTTTTAGAGCTCGAGGGCTTAACCATTCATCGTCCCCACCATCATCAACGTAAACAAGTGGAAATTTTTGATGGAAGAAGTATGCCTGTACCAAAGCTCTCCATGTTCTCTTCTTCTATATCAGCTGTGAATATATCGGGTCCAAATGTTAACTCATCCTCGACTCAAGTTCTCCGACAAAAAACACCACATCTTTACCCCCGTCTGCGTTTAGCCTTTTGTGACCTTGAGCACCATCCATACCCGCACCGCTCATGCCGCCCTCAATGACACGACAAGCTTTCAGTAAATCAGTACGTTCGAGGACAATGGTGGTATGAGCGTGCAGTTGCTTTTCAAAACATGCAATTTGTGGCGAGCTGTGCTGATGATACAATGGAAGGCCTATGCGGACTAACGGGACTTCTTCATGTACAGTACGTGCGCCCTCTGTGATTAGTGCGCGAGATCACTCGCCTGCTGCAGCGACCGGATCTGCGCTTCGTAGCTGCGCAGCTTGAGCCCGGCCTCCCTGCGGCTGGACTCCAGGCGCCGCACCGCGTCCTCCATGAGAGCGCACTGGACGCACTGGGAGCACTGGAGCCGCTGGGCGATGGACATCGCTGCCTGGGCGTCGTCGTTGCCGCCGATGCCCCCTCGCTGCTCCTCTGGAGGCGACGGGGGCGGCGGAGGGGAGCCGTCGGTCATCGACGATTCAGTGCTGTCGTTCTTGCTCTGCGTGGCGCCGTAACGCGCATTCTGTTTCGCATTTTTCGACACAATTCACAACATGATTCACAATACATGATTCAACACGATTCACAATACGCATTGTATACTTCGGTATCGCAACTTTTGTGGTCAACTCAGAATAGAGTAACGTTACGGCTTCAGTTAAAAAGAAGCCCGAATACAATAAGTAAAACCAAATGCTTCAAGAAACAAGGACGTTTGAATAGGACAGAATGTAGTCAGTAACTCTGAGCAGAAAGCTTTAGATACATCAGTACAGGCGCACTTATAACCGGCCAGAGTTTACGAGCACCAGAATGGTAAATGACGCGTTGAGCTAAAGTATCGCAACCGATGCCAATGCTGAGGGCGCTGTTAATTCTAACATCGACCATGGAGCAGTAGTGTAAAGCAGACTTTCCCGTCAGGAGCCTCAGGATTCCAGGCAATATTTATTGTCCCTGAAAATATTCATGCCCAATAATTTTAAACAAGCGCCTTTTTTTAACGGGAAGTTGTTTATGAACGCAATTTTTCCGTGCATAGTAAATTTTCACCTTAACAGTCGATATATATATACATGTATATCATGCCTCGGAATGCTTGTAGTTTTTAGCGATTTATTGTCAAAAATGCGCTGCATTGGTATTTTGTAGCAGTATTTTAACTACTCGAGCCGAGTGCAGGACAAGCTTTAAAAGCAAAATTTTTCTGCGCATCGGAGTATTCGATTATTACTATCAAAGTCTTCATTACATTATTTGACCACCAGCCGCTATATTGATGCCGGGTTAGTAGCGGAGATTTCGTACAGAATTTTTCAAAGTTTTAAAGCTTCCATTAGGTCTGACTAAACTAAAGAAACGATGCGAAGAACCCGTGAGCAACGAACACGACAACGACAAAAATACTTCATGATAACTATAAGCATTAGCATATATTAGCATTAGCATAAAGGAACGAGAAACTGAGTACATGTTTGTACGACGCACTATCACGCTGTAAATGCAGGAATATGCATTAATCATGATTTATGCGAAAGTTGAAATGGTTCCTCGGTGTATAGTGCTCTGTTGTTTCAGCCCTGCTTTCCAGAATCCTCGCGCAGACCCATTTTCATAGAACCTCTGCGAAATCCCGACGCATCCAGGATACATCCGACGCAAATACCAGCTTAAGACATCGCGAGGCTTGAAGTGATATACGCTATTTTTATTTGTTTCCAGCACTACTTCGCGCCAAGAGAGATCGTTAACTTTTCTATTTTGATTCCAGTGCCACTTCACAGTCCTCGAAGAACAAGCATGTAAAAGAGAAAAAGAAAATGTGAGGAAGGGTACCGGTATAACGATGGATGGAGGGTAAAAACGGAGCACGACATAATATATAAGAAAAAAACATATTTCGTTTCCATTCAGATGCTCTGGCTGTCACACATTTACCTAGTGCCCTTTTTTACAAGTGCTTTGCTAAATATGGCATCCAAGGAAGCGAAGCGGCACAGATTTTTAATTGCTGGGCATAAGGCAAGTGCTCCCAAAAAGCGTAATTATCTGCAGTCGCGGGCAAAACAAAATTCAGCCTTTTCTACGTATCTTTTCTAAAATCAGCCATTTCTACGTTTTCCTTTCAGTTCGTGTTAGTAAAGTGAGCAGGCTCTCAACTGCACTTTACTATTTGGCGCCCTTTATTTCTGGTTCAAGACAGTTTGTGCCTTTGACGTTCTTGCCTGGCACAAAATAAACAATTAAAAAAATTGACAGGACGGTTGCCACTGATTAAGGCGAGATTCAGTGATAATTGTTAAGATATGGTGCTTCACCATGTGATGGGGCGCAGAATATGAGAGCGACCTCACATCTGTGTAGTTCTAGCCATACATAGTCGTTTTTCGTCTAGGCATGCTCTCCGGTCGGCTACTACAGAATGATCCTCTCCTCGGGCAGCGCGTTTCGTAGCAGCTGTCGCAGACGGACCGTGCTATATTCCTCCGCTCTCGAAATACCCTTCCTCCTCCTTCCACGATACAAACATTCCGGATGGTCACCGGAGTACGCCTTCCTGCACTCTCGCCATAACCTCCTCCTCTCGCCGTATACAACTTCCACGGCAACCCTCCTCCTCGTTTTAGGGTAACTACCCTTCGGTTGGTTCCCATGGCAACCACGTACTAGTTGGGCTTTATCACGCTTATCAAGGCCTTATCAAAGTAACCACTTACCGACCTTTTTAACCATCCTCTGGTTACACCTTAACGCTCTCGCCATACAGCCTCCTTCCATGGTAACCATCTTCGTCCTTCCAGGGTAAGTACCCTCCGGGTGGTTTCCGTGGCAACCGCCGACCGGGTTGCGTCCTCTTACGCTCTCGCAATACCCTCCTCCGTTCAGGGTAACCATTCTCCGATTAGGGATTCCTCCGCTCTCCCTCCTCATTCCACGGCAACCTTCGTCTGGTTACGGAATTCTCCGCTCAAGTGATACCTTCTTCCTTGCACGGTAACCACCTCCCATGTGGTTTCCATGGCAACGTACCCACCGTTTACGCCGACGATTACGACAGACGACATACCACTACGACGACGCGAAACCGGGAACGGGCGTTTAACAGCTGTCGCTGTAAAACTTAGCCTAGGCTGCCATCACCGGCGGCCTCCGCGGTGACGCTTCTTTATATGACACCTAAATAAAGTTGCCAAAAAGCTGAGCAGTAAGAATGTACTAGGTGAATACATGTGAAGCAATTCGAACATATTGCTTGCTGTAAATGTAGAACATTTTTTTTCCGATCGTACAGTGAATAACAAAACGATGTCAATAAATGAAACAATAGCCATCAGCAGTCAGACTGCCTTTGAAGTTGACATAGTCCTCTTTACCCTTTCCCCATTTCTTACTCAAAATTATAAGACATCCTATCGTGACCTAATATTTTATCGATTCATCTGTTCTTATCGCAAATCAAGAGGGACAAAAGTGCAGGGTCTTTGTCTAAAATCTGTGTCATTCCAAATATTTGCTGAGGAATAACGAGGCCGAAAAGAACTTTGCGCGTTCAATTGAATCCCAGGTCTTGTTCATTTGTGACGACAAAGATGCGAATGAACCCGCGGTCTTTTGAAAGCGGAGAATCAAAGGCCATCCTACGCCTTGAATGATATTCACTCCGTTCTTACAACTTTTTTAGATTTCCCAGAGCTATCCAAGAAGAACTGCTCGTCGGTTTCATCTGCGAGCAATTTTCATTGCGAGACGACTGAAAACATCTCAACATAGAACAATACGAGCTCTTTCCTTGCCCGGCCCTTTTACTTTTCCAGCACTCAGAACGCGTGGCCCGGAAGTAATTACGCTTCCAAACATCTTCAATATCGTAGGGCAATACCAAGGCGCGTTTAATACGACGAGCTCGAAGGTCGCACTTCCAAGCGATTTTTCACGCGAGTTTTATTACCACCGTGCAGCACTGTAAAATATATATAGGCGTTGCTCTAACACAAGTCTATGTCAGCCAAGAATTTAATGAAAATGAATGTCATTCTGAAGACAAATTTGCTTGAAGGGAACGGAACATTATTGCTGACCTCAACATTCGAACGTGTAGTTCGTTCCAACAAATGTTTCCAGGCAATGGTGGCCTCTCGTAACCGAGGCTAAAAAGATGTATTTATACACAAACACCGCAGCGGTGGCCCCTGCGCCATTAAAGGGAAACTGCATAGGTTTTAGAGATCAACGAGCTTAAGAAGGTCGAATGTGTGAAACTTGCCGGTGAACCATGCGGAGTCTTTTCGTCCTAGCACTTGAAATAGTGAAGTAATCGCCGATTAAAATCCGGACACCCTTCAAGCTTCTCCGCAGCGCACAACGCAAAGTGGAGGGCGCATAATGACGTCATCGAATGTATCGGTGCATTTCTAACGCACAAACGCCTGCTTTGAAGGAAAAAAACGAACACCATCGAAGGCAAACCCTGCCGAGAGCTTGGCAGTGTCTAACGAGTCAGGGTAGGGCGTGGCAGACGACAGCGGTAATTTGAAATCATACCTTTTGTGACGTCACGCTGAATTTTCCTGCACGCCTCCGGTGCATATAGAAGAGAAGCGCAAAATTCAATCGTCGATTACGTCACTATTCCAAATGCTAATGCAAAAGCACTTGGTATGCTTTACCTACAGCCTATGTAGATTTGGATCCTTGAATCTCGCGAAATTCTCAAAAAAGTACTGCAGTTGCCCTTTAAAGTCAAAGCATCATCAGGTCGCATAACCATGGCCCCAGAGCTGCTGTATGAGTGACAAAGCGAGGTGATGCTATAAGTATTTACGCGATTAAGAATTGAAGCACAAAGTGTTGCTTGAGTCTATTTAGCAGCACGTGCGTGTGATGGAGCGCTTAGTAAATTAGCGTGCAGTGTAAGGACTGAAATTTGATGCTAGGATTAAGGTGAATATCTCCGAGCTATTTGCGATGGCTGCAGGGAAGACCGAAAAAGTCATTTTGAAGGAAGATTACGTCAGCAGGTAGCGAGAGTGAAACATAGTACTGTTGACTGTGATCCAGTATATCCTCACAAAGGGCGCTGTGCGTTTGTCTCCAAGAACATGTGCCCAGCTAAGATCGTACACAACTTCAAGCCTGCAGTAGTTGCTCTTAGGGGATTATTTTAGACCTAATTTTTGTTTACACGGGCGGAACTTGCACCCACTCTGAACAGTTATCAACAGCTACGTCACGTCATTAGTAAGCAGACTACATAAAGATGTCTCTAGCAAGATAGTGGTATGAATGCTCAAGCTCGAAAATTGCGCCGTTGAGGCCACCCAATAATGAAAGTTTTTGAGCTCCACTTTCCGAAGCTCTGCTATTAGTCAAACGAAGGACCTCAGCCTCTGAACCGGTGTGAGTTCCACGTAAAAATGGACAAAGAGCCATCTCTCTGACAGGACGTCGAGCTCGGCGAAGAAAAAAAAGAAGGGAGAAATGGTTCACTCAGAGTGATATTAAAAATGGTGGCGCAATCTATGCAGTGTAATGAATTTCATACGAAAAGTATTGACCCCCTAGCTCTCGCTCCCGCGGCTGACTCACCCAAGGTCGCCAGAACTCTAGCTTTCCTGGATCTTTATTTCATTCCCGTTTTTTTTTTCTTTTTTTGACATAAGCTCTAGATGAGCTGGCAGCTTTCAAGAACGTGCATCGAGCACCTGCGCTGCGAATATTGCTCGCTCGCTCTCTGCTGTCAATTCATGGATGCCGTTGAACCGCCAGTGACAGACAGGGAATGAGCACCCTTCTTTTTCTTAGGTCTTATATGCTCTACAGTGCGAATATAGTTCCATTCTCGGACTCTCGCTAGAAACCTCCACACTGCTTCTGCCAGCACTTCGCCTCAATAACGCTGTCGTAATGGCAGAGCCGATTCGGTTCCAATTATTTAATATGTGCATATGACAAGTTCCCATTTTACTCGCACCTCTTATAATTCTTATAATTCTTAGAGGTGAATATCTGCATGGCATTGAAATTATTTAAATAGCTTCTAGGCGTTTCTTGATGCAAGATCCAGGATGGACTGTGGATCTGAGTACGGCTTCCGGAAACCAAGTAGCTTTTTCTCGGAAAAGACGCACAAAACAAGAACAATTATACGGGAATCAGGAACAACATATGACCTCTGCAAGTGCATTAAGTAAGTAATGAGCGTGCGCCTATGCCGCTTAAAGTAACTGAACGCGTTGAGCACCCTGGCACATCAAGGTGCATGTATAATTCAGGCAAGTTATTAGATTTGAACTTTTCGCATACATTTTTATCGCCCTCGAAGATATACTTTGAATTCTGTGGTACATATGTCTTTTTTTTTAACCGCCCCAAAGCAGCAGCGGGGTTAAGCGGAACGCCGAAGAGGAGGCCTCCAAGTTGTTTTTTGTGAACTTTGGTTTTCTAATGTGCAATGACACCATACAGCACACGACAGTTTGGAATTGCAGCTTGAAATCCCTACCACATAAGTAGGGATTCGATTCCGCTAACTGATGCAGCGCAATAGAATACGTTAGCCGCTGTGCCACTTGTGAGGCTCATGTTATTTGCATTTATTATGGTAGCATGGCGTTCCTAATCGCAGTGTGCTTATTCCTGTCAAGGGAACTGCATAGGCATGCCTGCAACTCTTTAGTACTCTGCACGTTGGTCCTAGCTAATAAAACTGACGTTTCTTCGACCAAAAACTTTGCTGGCAATATCCAGCGGAACTGCCACACTGAAAGCGAAGGCGATGCTCAAGAGTCACATACTAAAATATTACATGAAATACATTGTCCACTTCCGCCAACGACGCTACGAGCGCGGTAACGAGATCGTTACAGGCCACTTTTTACAACAGTCGAGAAACGTGCTGTGTTCAGAAAGCGTTGTTGCGAGTCGTTCCGAGCTAGTCTACAGAAACATCCTTACGGACACCCGAATACTCGATACAAGTAAACAGAGCTCACCCTTCAAGACGTTGGTTGAGATCGCCTCGCACAACACCAAGTGAGGACACAAGCGCATCCGCAGTCTGACATGGGTGAGTGTTTCCCGGCGCAATGCAGTTAGGAGGACTGTGCGTTACGTCGGGCGCGAAGCACCGTGACCTTGAGAAAAAAACTAGGGCACCCGGTGCTATATTTATTCCTGCGGCCGGCAGCGGTGGGGGAGTGCAACAATCCGCCCGCGCTCAAAGCGGTCACGTGGCTCATTACGTCATGGGTACTGCGCTCTCCCCTCGCCGAAACGTCCGTTCGAGTTGGCTGACTTTACGGGCTAGGGAAGACAATATGCACCGCTACTGTATGTGAGCGCAAAAAAAAAAAAAACAAATGCAGAGGGAGGTAAAAACAGAAACACAATGTGCTCATTCACGGATCCTTGAACCATGCGCTCTTTAAGCGCTCTTTTCAGTCAGGCGGCGTGGAATTAGCGAGTTTTAGTGCTTCCAACGAGCAGAAAGAAAAGCGCTCGTAAAAGTTTTTCACTGCAAGACGCTGATTGCGCAAATCGCTCCAGCGAAAGCAGAAGAAACAGAAAATCACTCTCCCAAGACGAAGGGAAAGCAAGGTGTTACAACGTCTGGCACGTATGTGGCAAGCTTGATGCTGGCTTTTCTTATTTTGTACTTTAGAGAAAAAAAATAAGACTGCACTCCTCGCCAGTGCCTTGTTTCTGGACGCGAAACATTGAGCGATAGACATCAGGTATTAGGAACACTTCAACGACAACTATTAGGCAGTTGAGTCAACTAAATAAAGCATAACCTCTCCTCGCGACGTTAAACAACTGTTTTGGTCCTGAAATAAATGAGGAAACGTTTGTGCGACCAAGATAACCTTCCCAGCAATAAACACGCCTTGTGTTGCTATAAAATTCAGTTTACTGTTTGTCTCAGTCTGCAGCGAGCACCGCTATGTCACTAATTTGAGAGAATGGCATTGCGCAGTAAGAACCACTCAGTTCTCAGCAGCTGTTCTTTTACTAGGGGCCGAACATACCTGTGTGCCACGATGCAAGAATACCACTTTTTTAGTTAAACAATACAGTTTCACGCAAAATCAGCTTCAAGGTGCAATCAGCTGCGTGCCCAATGTTCCGTCAATTCGCTGGAGCAAAATCAAACGCCGATTTTGCAACTGACTGGCAAGTAACAAGATTTTCCTTCGGTGCAGCATGCTTAAGCCTGCCACGTGTTGCGACCAATCAACTTCTGCGCGCGCTTGCAAAATCGTCACCAGAGGGCAATCTTTCTTCTTGCACGCTCATTTGCGTCAGGGAACCTGAAATGCACTGATGATCTTAGGAGTTCGCGAGCATCTCGTTATCATAGGAATGCTTCGAAAGCATCATCAAAACATGTTCTCTCTTCCATTTCTCTGCGCCCATCTCTGGTTCCAAAAGGGGCACTGCACGTCGACCTGTGATTGGCTACTCATTGCGGGGGCTGTTTATGTTGTTTGTGCAGCCTCAGACCTGGCCTTGCAGCTTCTATAACGATAGCAAGGCCGAGATGAAGGAAAAAGTTTGAGGCCGAGGAAGTGATTCGTTAACGAAGGGCGTTTGGTGGCACACGCCACGAGTGGATCACGTGATCACAGAGCGCACTGCGACTCATACTGGGGATCAGGTGTTCGGTCCTGTAAGTTGCACAACTAGACGGGATGGTTTGCAAGTACTTGTGCCAGCCGTGTCGTGAGATAGGACGCGATGCGTAATGCTCGTTCTTCCAAAATAAAATCCTTACTCTTCCCATCACCCTTCTCCATATAAAGCCGACAGAAGAAATTCTCAATGGTTTTGTTTTCATAATTCTCAATCCTTTGATGGAACTGGCATCGTACGTTGCCCTAATTTCTTTTTCTTTTGCGGCCGAAGTGAGGAGTTCTTAGAGTCAAGTTCGTGCGAGTCGTTTTCTGTAACTGCACGTGCCATAAAACTTTTCCCCCGGCGCCAGGAAACTTGCAGTCATTCTTGGCAACAGAGGCACCGGAGAATTATTAGCAGGCAAGGCAGTTTCGTGGTGAGAAATTGTGTTCTAACAAGCAGGCATAGCTGTTCAAATCAATAAACGGTACTTTGGAATTCGAATCACGCAAAGCACAGCCACATATTTACTATTTAGGATTCCAGGCACGCACTTTAGGGTTGCAAACTGCGCGAACTTTTAACTCCATTTGTTCAACTCAAGAAGAAGGTGCATTGTCTTTTCCAGACCAGAGACACCATCGCAGGAATTTTCGATATGTTGAGTCAATCGCCCCGCTAATGAAATGATCCACGTTTTTTACCTACCTGCTTCCGGTCGTCCTTTTTGCTGTTCCATGAGCCACTAAACTTAACAACGAATGTCATCGGATATCATCGCAGCAACCAAAATGAGGCCACTTAAAAATCCATAAGTGGCCTGCTGCGATGTCATGGATCCTACAATTTTTGTGCTCATTGACGAACTTCCTTTTGAGATAAGCAGTTGCACACAGTGGTGAATATAAATAAAACAAACCGTAGCAAAACAGCACGGAAAGCTTGGGGGAGGTTTGTCAAGATCACCATTTTTCATTTGAAAAGAATGCGATTCTTTTTATTAGCTATAGAGAAGCCACCATTACTGGTTTGTAATTAAATCTGAGTGTCGCATCCCGTGGAAGATAGCTGTCGCTTAACAATGGCTGCTCACCTGATAGTCCGAGTCACCACGGCTGCTTTCACTTGGACTGCTGTCGACAGACGTCGAGTCAGAGCCGATGTGAACTGCAAGATTCGTATAAACTCCATCAGCTTAGCGCATACTGTTCCTTCTTTTATCTTACAAGTTAATGTGCAAGAGGTCTATAAGAAGAGAGGTGTTACAACGTCGTGGTGTTTGTGACACATTCTATGTCGTTTTATTCGAAGAATTTATTTTGTTTTGCCTTAGGTATAACCACACTAGAATCAGCAAAAATATATCTTTTAGGATTTCTGAAAAAAAAGGTCACTGCGGCCGTCCATGTTGAGCTTTACTGTGGCTGCGATCTTTACTGGCTTTTTTTGGCAGCTAAATGGAAGAAAGGGAAGGATTTCATTCTATTGAGAACCGTACATGGAATGAATAAAGCAAAACTGTCTACGTAAGCCTACTTTCAGCAGCACAAGGTAGACACTGGCATCACCACAGAAAATGAAATTCTGTAAATTTTTTTGCGCTTTGTCAGTATTGCAGCAGTAGTTGGTCGGTTTGGGTTACCAATATAAATTTTAAACTTTTGACGAAATACCACATGTTCAATGCACTCGATTTACACTGACACTGTGAGCCGCAGACACCGGTACACCAAACATTTTGTCCTGAACAGAAAGCTTAAATTGATTACGACAGCGCTGCATATCACGTGGGAAAAAGGATAATACAATGTTTGTAGTGGTCTGCCTGCAAACGTTAGCGAGTTTTTTTTAGTTGACACATTGTACGCTGCTCAACAAATCAACAGAGATTCTAGACGTGAGTATCGTGACGGCTTACCTATCGACCGCTGTCCAGAGCACGAAAGGATCACGATGTTCTGGGTATTCAAAGAAGAAGAAAAAAAGGATGAATTAATCAAAACCACTTTTTTCTTTAAGCAAAAAATCATGGCCCAACCACTGAGAGAATAATAATAATAAAAGAATTCAGCGTAGGCTTAATGACAGCACAAATATAATTGAAATGAATGAAATAATCTCTATTGCCGACGCTGTGTAAGAAAGAAACCGGGTCGACGAAACACGCCCACCACATCGGCAGAGCATTTCTACGCGCTTTCTAATCTCGGCAACTCGGGCAGTTCTTGAAAGAACGAGAATGTATTGGGTTCCGCTGCGTGGCCACCTGAATCGTGGGGTCACCGGCTCCAGTTGCCCGCCTCATTTCGGGAAGTTGTTGCGCCGGTTTTATAACCGGTCTCAAAAACTGTTGCTTTTCGCCTCAGATTACAGCAACCCGTTTTCTAGAGCCACCACAAAGCCCAGTACTTAACCGCCGCTTTTGGAAATGAAAGGTATCCAAACACAGGATGCCTTCATTCAATTCCCGCTGGTTTTACCGGTGTAAAATGCATATATTAGTGAGCAGTTCTAAATAAGGAGCATTTCGATGCCAAAACTAAGCTGATAAAAGAATATTCAGGCTTATTCTGTAGAACTCCGCAAAAGTCTAATAAAGCGGGAACGCGTAATCACGTAACATAAGTGGTCACTGTTCGCTATACGCGAATGACCGAACAAAGAAATAAAAACCCGATCCCGCATGCCCCATAACGATGCAACGATGAAGTACGGTTCCCTTCATTAGTTTGAGATTGCTTGAAAGTCTCAGAAATCCACAGAAAACGGCCCTTAAATTATCCCGATTGCAATCGTACTAAGGATATTAAAAATTATCAGTTTTTTTTTCAGCCTTACCATTAAAAGAAATCGTAAAAACGTGCCTTTCATTTAAGAGTGAAGTCGATGAACGAACACGGATTAAAATTCAAACACACAAAAAAATTTTGCGCAAACGTACAAAAAAAGGCACGTTGCAGTGGCGGGTTCCGATTAACTTCTGCCACGCGGAGTGCTTTAATATGAGCGTAAACTTCGAAAAGATGGGAGATTTTTTATTTTGCCTGCACAGAAACGCCGGCGGAACAGCGAAGAGCAAATCAGCGAAACCGTGCTGAGAAGCAGAACGCCGTAACCAGGGCGGCGAATGGCCAGCTATTACTTGAAGTGTTAGAAGTTCTGACCAGGACTTCACGCTTCAGATGTCATTGCACCGCGCTCCCCTTCCGATCTACCGAAAGCTCAGCACCGACACACCAATTTTGTAAACCGGGAGGACCGCAGTAAAAGAGGAGCATTCTATCGGCTTACAGTAGCTTTGTTTTTCCTAGAAGTGTTTATTACCTGCACTTCCGGTGCCCACCAAGCGACGGAGACGAAAGACTGTTACCGAAGCTGCTTTTGGCAACTGTGGTGAAACTCGAAAACTTCGAGAGACTCTGCTCACGGTGTATACTCCGCACCAACGGCTAAGATGTCGTCTTGCATCGAATTAGAGTTCGGACTTGCGAAGAAAAGCAGGATTAGGGCGTCCTTTGCTACACCAAATTTTATAAAAATTTGTTTGCATGACTTTTCTTGGAGCAATACCAAGAAAGAAAACTTTATTTTTCGTCCTTGGTCCGGTTTGCTAGTTTAAGAGCTGAAAGTTTACGCCGGAGCGGAGCACGAGCGCTCACCCGAAAAAAAAAAATCCTTTGAGAGAAACAGACTGTATTACTCTGAATCCAGATAAAATTCCCTTTAACTATCGACCAGATGCTACTTTTCTAATGAGATTTCTCCCGTTCAGCTTGGAACCATTTGAGATGGCTTTAAACGTGTTCCCCACAGCATGAAAATACGCTTACTAAAATGAGATATATTGAACTGTCTTCAAAATTGATTGAATTTTATTTTTTGACGCAACGAAGCCAGAAAGCGTGCAGTTGGGGAAATTGGGTTTGGGTGGGGAAGAAGTAGTGGGGACCTGTCGGGGCCTGGTCTCAATGTTTTGGTCTTCGGCTTCATGGTGAGTGAGTCGTTCTCCTAGACCTTGATAGGATGCGAGGTTCGTTCTTGAAGTTTCGCAGGATCCGTATCATGGTGGTTAAATTTGGAAGGCTGTATCTAAACTGCGTAGCTGCTGATATTAAACGGTCGGTGTCTGGTTCTTGAGTCGTCCACGGATGGGTAATGACGCACAAGGTGCACCATGTTAAAATTGATCTCAAACCAGAGTACCAAGCAATAACCTGTATGGAATTTTGTAGCTCTACGAAGCATGCACGACGAAGTGATGACCCGCGCATTTAATAGTAGGTGCTCATTGCTATGTTTCGCGCACTTGCGAATTATTCACGCCCAGCTTTTCTGGACATCAGCAACTATTGTAATATGCGGGGGCCAGTAGTGAACATCATGTAATTCAACAAGGATATTTTGAACTTGTAATTTTGGAGAAAACTGGAGAATGCGGGGAGATTCTGCCCTAAATTGATGATTATCATAACCGACTCTACCTAATCAGTGCAAAACCTGGCCTATACAGTACTTATTGCGCTCACACGGACTACTTTCGACAACCATTGAAAATCGTTATGATGTACTGCACATACGAAATTCCCCGTGGTGGACGGGTGGGTGGAAGGAAGGAAGGAAGGAAGGAAGAAAGGAAGAAAGGAAGAAAGAAAGAAAGAAAGAAAGAAAGAAAGGAAGGAAGGAAGGAAGGAAGGAAGGAAGGAAGGAAGGAAGGAAGGAAGGAAGGAAGGAAGGAAGGAAGGAAGGAAAGAAGGAAGGAAGGAAGGCGCGTCCCCTAAGAAGCGAGGTAGCGGTAGTTGCCACCATGCTCGGCTTTTTATTTATTTTTGTTTAACTAAGTTGGTGTTCAACGCCACGCGGCACGGGTCACGCAAATTAAAAGCGCTTGTCTAGATTTTCTAGGCTGGGTTAAGTATTTGCGAATCCGTTCTCGCTCAAGTAGTTAGCAAGCTGGTGCTGATTCCTCATGACCAGAGTAAATGTAGCCGTTAACAGGCACTGTAAATGGAGCAAAGGCAGACAGACTGGTTGTCTCCATTGCCGTCTAACCAGGCTTTAATCCTTCAGCAGTTTTAATTAAAACATCGACTACACGTTCGAGGTGGTAGGTACTAAATGGGTACTTCGACACACTGAGTACAAGGTGAAGTTTACCTGCATCACTATATTACCGGACTCCAAATACATGGAAGCTATTTTCACTGCAAAGGCAGCTATTTTAAGCTGGAAAAGTTCTAGAAAAAAAATACAGGTATCGCCGCCACGAGCCGCTTTCCCATGCAAACTGTGTCGATATCAAAATGCTTTTTTTTTTCGTGCGTGGGTCTCTAAGGTTAGGATACACAGCCATTCACATCCAAATGGTGAAAATGGGGTACCTCATTGTTTTGACGTCACAAATTTGAATCGCGTGGCAGGGGAAAACAAAACGACATTTCAAAATCCAATTTTCTCTGCAATAAATACGTCTTCTGCTGCTGAATATACATGAACAAAGCCAGAAAGAGCTACAGAATCGACTTTTACTGAGAACAGAAATTGAATGCAGAGGTTCTTAATGTCCGTTGAAAAATGCGCGCCATATCCTCCAGCTTGGGATCGGGAGCGGCAACACAAATGCTAGCAGACTCTGCTCGATCTTCTGTAGACTTCGAGCATGAGAGTCGCCTTGCATAATGCAGTACAGATCATCAGTGCTATTCTTGGGTGGTTCGTCCCAACAACCTTTCTTCAGTATGTGCCGAGTTCGACTTCCTTGGCTCTTTTCGAGTACTGTCGTTAAACCACTGGTTGTTTTGTTGGTGATGTTGACATCATAACATTCCTGGCTTGTTGTCCGGAAAATAATTTCGGTCTGAACATCAAACCACGAACGTTCGAGCAGAAGGAATGACACAGAACCCATCAATATTACTCAAACTAATTGACTACCTCAACGCCTTGCCGCGACAACAAACTTCACTAACACTTTTACAGCGTTCTGTCGCACAATCTAACAACGCTGTAGCCCTCGTGACATTTCTTTCTCTATTTCTAAACCTCTTTCAAGTATCCTAGAGCACAACTGATCGCGGAGGCTCTGTGCCTGGGATATATTTGCTTCAAAAACACGCGCTCTAGGCTCTGACGGAAAGGCGTAGCGAAACGCATCGACACACATTATGAGCCGCCTAGAAGTCCTACTTCTGGTTGCAAGTCAACTCTGTTTCCTTTTCGCCGCCTATCCAACGCAACGAGCTCGCACGCTACTGAAGGAGATGCGTGCAGCTCCGAAGGCTCTTTTCCGCGGCGGGTGCTCATCCCAGTACCCGAAGTCAAGGAATGCCCTTCTTTGCTGGTGTTTTGCAGCGAAAAGAAGAGACTGGCGCTCACTCAGGGATGGCACAGCACGCGCGGAACTTTCAGTCTGGAGTACTCTTTGTTTCGCTAGCAGGTCTTTGGGCCGATTAGATGCGTGACGTTACGTTTAGCTGCTCAAGCGTGACGGCAACGCCATACTCTCGTGCACTTCGCCTCCGGTGGCGTTCCTTGAAGCTCTGTGATTTTGTGCTTGTGGGCTGTCTTTCCGAAGTGCAGGTGGGTCGACAGGAAGCAATGAATGAATGAATGAATGAATGAATGAATGAATGAATGAATGAATGAATGAATGAATGAATGAATGAATGAATGAATGAAATAGTTTTATCTAAAAAAAAGAAAGCAGGGAGAGGCATAGGGTAGTTAGAGTGGCCTTAAGAGACCAACCTCTAAGGCGGGAAGTTACGGCCTCAGAGATTGTAAAATCCGGCGGTGGTAGCCATTGGAGAAAAACCAATTACACAGAAGTACTGGCTTTGCCCTTTTGCTGCGGTTTCCTGTCGCGAGACTTGGAAATTCCCGCATTAAATGACCGGCAGCGCGGGTAAATCATTATATGCTTCGATAACGTCCTGCGAAATGTCCAGTGGCAAGAAAAGAGTAGAGTTGGGAATGAAAAACGTGTACAAGGCAATAAAACCGGCTTCAAGGGGTACGAGATCCTGGGCAGACACTGCTGCGGGGGAAGTTTTGGCTCGTGGTGACCCTTCGAGAACCCCCTCTGGTTACCGCCGAGATATCGAACACATACGATCATGATGTGAAGAGCGTAGAAGGCTTCCGTTGTTGAGCGGCGTCAAAGCACCTCACCATATTAAACTATAGGCCTCTTCAATGGGCAAAACAATTTCGTATGTCTCAGACCTTCAAAGCAATGCGTTCGCGTTGAAGCACTCGGTTCGTCGCTTGTTTACTATGAGAAATGAGCATGAACATTTTGTGGCGGGTCTTATAAATCGACCATTTTGGCACCCTCGCTGCGACCTTTGGTGCTGAAGCCTGCACGTTCACTTATGCCAGTAGCGCAAAACAGGCAGGAAAGGATAGAACGGATATTTTTTTATGCTTAGATAAAAAACCAGAAACCAAGCCTTCCTTTCTCTACTCACCGCTCAAATGCGGTTTGTGTTCGTTTTCGAAAGCTCTGATGCATGGATTGGAAGATGGGTAATCTATACGTTTTCCTTTCAAGCTTCGAAAAAGCCTCCCTTTGCTGCTGAAGCTGAAAGTACGAAGAAAACAGCGCCCCGTTTCGTCACGTGCAATTCGAACTGGAAAGCTTGGAATCGGCTTGAATGCTTTGCGGAATATCTGCGACAAACTAAGGGCGCTGTTTCAACACCGTCCGCTGTATACGCCTGCACACGAGCGATATACCTATAATGGCGGTATTATTCCGAAACGCTTCGCGTGTTGCCCTGTTCCGTCTTGTTCCATTTTTGTTCGCGTCAAATTGTGCTTGGAAGAAACGAAGCGAGAGCGGTATTTGAATCGAGGATTGGGAAAGATACGTCGTCAGAGCTCCTGTTGCTACGAGCTTTCGACAGAGGAGGAACTGTTCAACGCATGCAGCCTCACCGAGCAGCTCTCTGCATGCAACGCATGCAGAGAGCTGCTCGGTGAGTGTAACCGCATTTAAACTGCTTAACCCTGGCATATTTCGTTGGAGCATAAACGGCGTAAAAGGAAAAGCATTCACTGAAACTCGAACTCAATTGCGGTGACAACGATGTTAGTCCTAAAAAAGAAAAAAAAATGAACTGATCAAGGCGCCAAATGCGCGATGCCGTTATCGCTTCTCGCTGCGCCCTCAGTTTTCTCCTCGCTAAGCCATTCATTCTCTCTCGGCGGTACAGGGTAGTTTTGTACGCTGCGGCAACGTAGCGACTATTGCATTAACGTTGTCGTCGGCTTGCAAAGCAGTGAAAACAACCAGTCGGCATGTACGGGGTGAGCGGTATTCGACACTATTTGCCTCCGGTGATCTGTTTCCGGAATGGTTCGCAACCCGTTTTGAATGAAAATGTGCTGGCGCAAAACAGCGAAGAATTGCAGTCAGAGTTAATTCATCGCCAAACAGGTCTCAGAATTCTGTCAGAAATGTTCTGACCATTTTCTGATGACATGCTCACCGATGTTGTATTGAAAAACTTCTATTGCTACGCACCTGCATCGAAATCGCTGCTTGCAGAATCTCATCCTCTAAAACATTCGAAATCCTTCAGTAGGCTTTCACATTATTAGCAATTGTCGATGTGGGGGTTATAAAATCCTTGCTGCTGAACTTGCTGTATGTGGTCAGTCAGCTCCGTCTTTACTACACTCATTTAAATACTAACTGGCTGCAAAATTTTATTTCCGAGCAGAAGCTTGTTCAAATCCTCCTTCTGCGCGCACTATTCTTCAGCACGTCTTCGAGAGTGTAATAATGCGGTCATACTCGTAAATGCAAGAGAGGACCTCTAACGAGGGAAATCTGCTGGAGTGGCATCACAGATGTGACATCCTTCTTTTTGCAAAATTTCACTGACTGAATTCTTGACCACAGAAACCTCATCACAATGCAGACCAAATGCGAAAGAATATGAGCTTTAATGAAAACCAGATGTTCAAAATACGACTGAGATTTCAATTCCCAACTGTGATCAAGCGCAGTGGGGACGTGCTTGAACTTATTTTCACAAACGTGTCAGCGACGTCATCCTCATCCAAACTCTCCTCCTCTTGGTCAACTGCAGCGAGTCGCCACGTGATCCCCTCTATGGAGCGCATGGCTGACCTCGAAACAGTCGAAGGACCAACCGGTCCTGGTGTTGGGATAGGTAATACGGTCCCTCACCAGCGGCTAGTCCAGAGTTGCTATATGTGGTGCTTTATCTCTCTTCTCCATCGCACACTACCACACCAGAGAAGCTTGGCTCAGGCTGACCTCTGAATCTCTGAAATGAACCGCTCTTGATACCCAGAAATTCTGGACAAGCACAATTTTCAACGGGAAGTTGTTCATGAGAGCAATTGTTTTCATATATCATAAGATTACAACATAACAATCAATATATTTGCAGATCTTCACTCGGCAGGCTTTCATTTTTTCTTTTGCTATTAACGTTTCATTATGGTCAAAAGCGCTTCCAACTGGTTAAAAACTTGATGCGAGATATGGACAAACTTTAAAAGAAATTTTTCTACCCAATGGGAGACTTAATGCACTAATACACTAATAATTACTTCATCATTTCCGTAATAGTACCTTACCATATTCCACAGCTGCCTGACAATTAAAACTGACGTCCATGAATCCTGGACTTGATGCGGCCCTTTCCTCACACTTACGCTCACAGGCACAGAGTCCCTGCTGGACGATGACTGGTTGTCCTCCTGCGAGGACGTGTTGGCGTAATTCGAGTCCACGGAGGAGCAGTTGCTGGCGCTGCGCCGGTGGGCGCTGTCGGCGCTCGCCGGAGCTGGAGGCTGGAACAGGTGCCCTCCGCCGGTCGTCGCGTGCCTGCGCCCCTTGACGGGCTCCACTCGAGCCCATATGACGTCGTCGCGCCACTGCAGCGGCCGGATGACGCGGCCGGGCAGCGCGAAGTGCACCGTCTTCTTCTTGGACGCCCGGCAGCCGACCCCCGAGGAGCTCATGAGCGGCTCCAGGAGCGTGCAGCTGGGCACGGTCAGCCACACCCGCACCTCGTCGCCGCCTCCTGCAGACAGTGCATTGGGCGCCAATTATAAGGGGAGGAGGAGGAATAAGAGGAAAGGCAGGGAGGTTAACTGGAAGAATAATGGTTTGCTACCCTACACGGGGGGAAAGGGGTGAGGGGATAAAAAAAATGGAAGAGAAAAGAGAGTAGCAGAAAATTGAAGTCATTATGAAAAGTCAGCGTTCGGTGAAGTCACAGCCTATCGTGCAGGCCAGAAGTTCGCAAGAAGCGGAGCAGTGCCTTGGAGGCCTTCACCGCCGACGACCGCCGATCATTAAGAACAGCAGCCAGTAAAGAAAGGGTGAGAAGCTACAAATCCGAACGCAACTAACTGCGATACTCCTTAGCACTTGATTGGGCATTGACAAAAAAAAATGGGGCAGTTAAGTCTACAAAATTCTTTAGTTTACGTTTATGCCACTAAGTTCCGCGTCCTGTTAAGAATTCAGCTTCTGCACTTTACTGATAAAGACCATTTGGTCGCTTACCACAACCTAAATGATTGGTTTAGCCCTCAACCTAAAATGTAAGTTTGCAGGCTCGAAACCAGTACATCTTCCTTTAAATATGTACTGTACGCCGTAGTTTTTCGATGCCCTGCACAAAATAACATGGCTAGAACACAGAAACTAGAAATACTAAGCCGCCCTAAATCCAAGACATGTAATACAAGGTAGACCATCAAACAACAAGCACTTATTTATCCGTGCAGAAGCCGCCGCTAAGTAACACTAGTAAACGCTATTGCCCATTATACCGCCGCCAAAAAGGTCAACAGGTGTCGGTCTTGGCCTGTGTATCTGAAAAGCGCCATCTTCTTCCAACATCGTCACAATGAAGCTCTTGTAGCAAAATAAATCTTCATCACGAATGTCCAGTTCGCTGCTGAGAGCTGTCGATGATGTCATGTGGTTGCAATGCAGGAGTGACATTTTAAATATTTGTTTCTACACCATTCACAGAGTTTTGTTACCATACGCTTCTTGCTTATTGTATATTCAATACCGTTCGTTTCCGGGTCTTATTTCTTCAAGAATGCAGGCGATAAAGCCAGGCGTTGTTTTTTTGGCTCAAATTCAGGAAATGTAGTATTCGGCAAAAATTTGCATAACTAGATTCTTTTTGGAGCTTTTTATAGCAAAGGACAGTTTACTAGAAGCGCTCGTATTTGTGTGAGACACAAAATGCCCTATTTTCGCTCAGTATTTCACAAGCGAAAAGGAAATCACAGGTTGCTCAGAAAAGAGCTGTTCAGCAAATTAGTTTTTTTTTTTCGTTTATTGCAGTTATTTCGTCGCGTAAACTGGCAATCTCCTACGCAGTAATTCATGTGCATGCAAGACCTGCCTGCCTTGTATACAGATAAAAAGCTGATGGCACATCAGAGGCAGTTATAAACGGGCAAAAGCCCCAGAGCTAAAGACGTTAACGCGGATAGAGCTTGATACAACATGCCTAGTAAATGCCTGGTCACTACCTATGTTTTGGAGTCTCGCTTCTAAAATTTACTTTTCGAACATAGCCTCAAATTAAAGCAAGTCATGAAAATTGAAGTTACCAGTTGAAAGACCACTCCCATAGAATAAGCACATAATATCCGCTAATTTTCCTGAGTGTCTTCAGCTTTGTTCAGGAAAACATACTTGCTTTATGCCCTTGCGTATATCTTAACGAGCACCTCATTCCTTTGCTCTAGCAGGACCAATTTCGGAGAGAAATCTGGTTTAACCCGATCTTTAAGAACTGCGTTCGAGGCGCAAAAATCGGGGACAATCAGGTTTTATCCGAAAACGAACGGCTCTATGTATATTAAATAAATTATTTTTCTACATCAGTCAAACTTATTCAAAACTCGCTTCTATGGACCTCTGTTTGGTGCGTTTATATAACAGACGCCATCCGCAGACATCTTTTCAATTTGTGTGCGCAGACCAACAGATGCAGTCCTAATCTCTGCGTGAGCGACCATTTTAGCCCCGGATGTTAGCCGAAGGCTATCAACGAGCGCCATCGCCAAGTTTCCAGCGTCCACCCAGCTCAAGCGAGTGTTGACCTACGGCTGTCGCGTACTGCCCGCGGCGGATATTTCGACCGGTGCGTCCCTCGTCATTCATTACGTCGCATCCGGTCTGAAGCGCGGCAGCGTCGGTGGCGTGCAGGAGCTTCCGGTGACCGCGGCAGAATGGTCGCGTGAACCCGGCGGCACGGCTGGGCGCACCTGGGTGCTCGTCTCGCTCGCTGCGCCCAGGCGTCGTCGTCGGATCCGTCCGGCGTGGAGAGCTGGCAACACTGGCGTCATTCACGCGCATGGCGGATCTGACAGGGGAGAGGGGTGGCCACAATGGAAACCAATTTTTCTGTGGATTCATCACTTTTTATGGTGAGAGACGTTATTGAGAGCCCACTGTGTGCTATCGTGCGGCCGAAGCCCATTCTAGTTTCTGGTTTGACTCCAAGCCAATCCAAGCTGATCCAAGCCAATCTAAGCTGTCAAGCGAGAAGACAAAAAGCGAAGAAAGGAGAACAAGGAACGAGAAGAAGGAAGAAAAAAAAATAAGTAAGACAAAGAAGAAGAATAAAATAAGAAGAGAGAAAAATAGACGAAGAAAGGCCAGAAAACGGGGGGACATCTTGGAGAAAAAAATGGGCATGACTACTTTTGCTGAATGTTTTAACTAAGTCACAGCCTAGGTTAGCAAGTAAATTTTTTCATTTTACGGTAGGCACTATCATGTGCTACTTAGCGCCCAAGCCGCTTATTCCGCATTTTGGCGTATGTTCTGCATAACTATGGACCGTGGCAGAAGGGCTTGAAATTTTGAGGGCTCCTAGACAAGACCACTGTTCATGTCAACGTCCGTGTATTCCTCGCACAACAATGAGTGTGTCATTAGTGCTCCTAATACCACCGACGCGTAATTCTTGTACAACTGGCCCATTGTTGAGTTTGCTCATTATTTCCACACACAGCCCTGTTTTCCGTGTTTCACCTTTCTCCGTTGTGCGGGGAACGAGTAAAACAGGATGCAATTCTGATCAAGAGTGACGCCATCATTCGGCTGTCGGTGACGAACATGCACAACTTTTGTTTTCAGGGTTGCATTTCATCACATATTGACGCCAGCGCTCGTGCAGACCAAAGCGCCTTTCAAGAAGATTCATCTGCTAGAATTTGAATTCACAACTTTTCCTTCTCCGTATTTTTTGTTTTGTACATATTCTAGCTCTGCGTTCCAAAATTTTAAATATACTCCATTCCCTGTACATGAGTACGTTTGTATCCGCTATGCACCCTGGCCAATCCCCCGCTGTGGGTATGTGCCATTAAGCCTGAGGACATCATCATCATCATCATCTAGAAGCGCACGTCTTTGGCTACGCCGCTGTTGACCCTAGGCCGCATATTACCAACGTGACAATATGACATCTGCTCCCATATGACACCTGCTATGTTTCAAAGGTAAGGGAATGAAGGGCTGCCAGACAACACAGCCATGTCATGGCTGAGTAAGAAGACGCCATTTTCGCCTTTCAGGCCGGTTTACGTTTACACGCAGGTGGACTTAACACGCGCAGCCATTTCGTTCCCTGAACGGAGGAGTGGCTTTAAGGGGTAGGAGTGGCTTTTAGGGATAGCATCTGCTTTAGTTGTGCGCACGCCTCGTGCCTGTGCGTGTCACCTCTTCCATCGCCAGCTTCAACTCTGCCACGGCAGCGTGGCAGAGATGGCCGTAGGTCCGTTCGATACTTCGAAGGTTTGAGCTCTGAATCATGGCTAAATCACTGGGAGCGAGTGCGGCACTCAGCAAAATGTCGTTGAACAAACCCGGATCATAGTGAGCCACATCGCTGCCGAAACTCGCTGGATTAGGTGACTGTATTTCTCGCTGTATGGCCTTCGACACTGCAGACATGATACAGCGCCGATAGTCTCTTTGAGGCGCGCCAGTTCTGGGACAATATTTCAAGCCACCAAAGCTACTTGGACACCGCAGCAGTTGCGACCGAAGTAAGTGAACAGAAAATTGGCTCTTTTCTGCTAATAAACAAGAATAAAATTCCACACGCATTTTATCAGATTGATGATGATGTTACGAGGACATGTAATATGGTGTTTGATTGTGCTGCGATTTCGGTTGGAAGAAGCGGTTTACAGGACTGCAAGGAAATCGTGGTTTCCGTCCCACGGGCGCAGACGGTATGCAACTGCACCATTGCATTCTTGGTAGCAAGTGAAAGCCACAGCCGCTTCCACTGCTTCAGCCAGCCGAGCAGCTCTTCGAGACACTCTAGGTAATGGTCCCTCCAGGGACCGAAATCAGAATATGGTTCCAAGAGCAGACTTTGTTTTAAAGCTGCTCATCTGAGAGCCCCAACGTTGTGGTGCGCGAGCCCAGATGTCCCGTCGTTTCTTTGAACATTTCGCGAGCTGTCTTCGACATGGGGAGAAAAAAAAGCTAATCCTTTGCAGATGTAAAGAAAGCCCTCTGAAATAGATTTTTTTTAGCCGACTACTAACTTACAACTGAAAATGTCGCGTTATTTTAAAACGAGTGGTTTCTTAGTCAAACTTGGCTAATTAGGAAGCGGACGAGGGTAGAGAAATTAGGGGTTCGTTACATCGTGAATATCAAAGAAGGTTCGTTGCAATATGAATATGTGAGTGTTGGCCTCTTTCATATTGGCTGATTTGTGAATATACAGGGTACAAAAATAACCAGAATTGTTGAAGTGAATACTTGAAAGAGCAAGGCTTTAGTTCCGTCTCGTTGTACGCCACCGGTATATTTCAAAGCTCTGGGTCCACTTGTGTGGCGCACCTAGTAGGATCGTTATAGAATGACACAAAAAAGCTTGCTGTCTCATCGCACAAAAACCTGTGTCCTTGCCAACTTTCGTGAAGCAGGAATGGAATAGCACGCTCGGCAACCGCCCCAGAAAATCAGTGTTGCTTTTTCACACTCTTGCAAGCACTACATCACCTCAGGGAATTAATCGCGCTGTAGAGAAAGTGTTTCTTGGTTAAGATACTGTGTTGCCTGAAGTGTCATTTACTTATTTCAGCCAGTAGTCAATAGTGCTTCGCTGCCTCTAGCCGCAGTGACTCAGAGTAGTTCAGAGCATTTCATCTTGAAAGCCTCTCGAAACGAAGTACAGCTTTCACTACTGCTTTCAGCGTTAGGGCTTCCCAAATAACTTTTCTGTTTTTTTTTTGGTCTGTGCCTAGGCAGTCCTCTTAGAAAGCGCAACGCACCGTGACAGAAGTTGTCGAGCATTTGAGCTGTGCGCTGCCTGCGGGTCTGACAAAGGCTCGACTGGTTGTACTTGACAGGACGTCAACTTCTTTAACGGCGTCTAAATAGCGGCACTATTGGTTTACCATTAGGGAAGTTTCATGGAAAGACGGGCTGCCCGAGAAGTCCCAAAGGGCTTTCCCCTCGAGCGCTCTGTTTCGCTCTATGAGCTGTTCCTGCAACCTTGATCGGGTACACCGTTTCATAGTAGTTTATCGAAACCCTTCTTCACATTTCCAGCTACACACTTCACTCTAAATGCTTCCGTGAGCAAGGCTCGTGTTTGCGCAGATATATAAAGAAGGCAGCATGCGGACCGTGTCTCTGGTTCGTCCCTCTTAAATGTATTTATGTCCTACTCTGCAAAAAAAGGCATGAGCAGAGAGGTAGAACTTAGGAACTTTTTATAACCTTGAAACGCATGCTCTGCGCGTGCATATGTGTTCAGTATTTGTTTCTTTGTTTGCACTGGTAGCAAATAGTGAGAAAAACTCCCAGACTTACTACAGTCTCCTAAAGTGAAGACGTGACAATGATCCTCAACCGTACCGCTCCCTAGTTTACTGATGTAACTATTATCAACATTAATAGTAGCGGCTCTGAAAGATGAACACTAAACATGGTTGAAAAAGACGATTCGTGGAGAGGGAGAGTACAGAGAAGTTCTTTCTGTCCCTGGAGTGTACCATATATTTTTACTGTAACTTACGTTTCCTTGGTTTCGTGTCTAAAATTGTCACACTGAGCTTCTCCTACACAATATTTAATTAGAACTCCAATGTGTACAGAAGAAAATGCATTTTGTGGATTCCCCTTAGAGAGTCATCTGAAACCAATGTGTACAGAAGAAAATAGATTTTTTGTGCCTGACAGAGTCATCTCAAAAAGTTGTTCAATGGTCTTCAGTGCATTTAGCGATACACGGCACATTGGAATAAGATCGAAAAAGGCTCTATCTTTAGAATGTGCTACATCGGTGCTGCAAAGCATCTCATGATTACATCTACTCTCTACCACGAAAGAGAGATTTTTCTTTCGCCGCATAGAAGCTTCTGTACAGATGTTGTCCTTGTCACCTTGTTTTATAATGAAATAACTTTGTTTACTAACTTTGTTTTTATTTTTGTTGTGGGGATTCATCGCATTCTTTCATTTTAGCATTCCGTTGCAAACATTCTGCATGGTTCTAGTGCGATGCATTTGTAGCGCTCTCAGTAGCCTATCCACACAATGGGACAAGAAAGCTATGCACCACGTTCGTTTCTTTGCGCATATCATTCGGCGATGCAACCAACGTTCGCAGAGCTATCGGGCTAGGAATGCCCACCACATCCCCACAAAGCCTAGAGTCGTACTGTGTTCTGCTCTGTGGTGTTGCTTTTCTTTCCTTGTATTTGTTGCGTGGTATAATATACCGGCTTGCTCAACTCCACTTCCTTCAGAATTACATAGTTATATGCATCAAAAGCTGCTCTCGCTGATTAAGGGGCGGGATCATAAAAACATCGACTCCCTGCATACAGAAACATAGAGGAATTGAGAGTCGCGACCAAGCGCTTTTTGGGAAGGCAGGAGAGGTGTTGCGTTTCGCGCGCAGTCGCTCCCGCTATCGAACCGTGCCGCGGGGGAAGTCTGCGCTGAGCTGCATGTCACTACGCACCGAGGCACAGCACACGTGTTGGTGACGCGCCGGGCGGCGAAACGTGTCGGGTAGGGGAATTTGCTTCGAGGCGTCGAAAAGCCAGCGAGCCCATATATAGTTGCAGCTCAGGCCTTCATTAATCAGGCCCGACACCTAGGCTTTATCTCAGTAAATCACTCCCCTTCTTTTCCGCAGCTTGTGCACGCGCGTACTACGTGCGCAACACAAAAGACGCATCTAATTTTTGGGAAGGCCTGTGCGGGAAGGGAGCGGAAAACAGCACGAAAAATGATTAGCAATGCCCCTGCAGTATCAGGCATAAGAACATGGGGAGGAGAAAAGCGAAAGAAGAAAATATTAAATAAAAAGACGGCAGTGTAGTCGACAGAGTCTTGGCCATAATTAGTTTAGCTTATTAGGGTTTAACGTCCCAGAGCGACTCAGGCTATGAGCGACGCCGTAGTGAAGGGCTCCGGAAATTTCGACCACCTGGGGTTCTTTAACGTGCACTGACATCGCACAATACACGGGGATCTAGAATTTCGCCTCCATCGAAATTTGGCCGCCGCGGCCAAGATCGAATCCGCATCTTTCGGGTCAGCAGCCGAGCGCCGTAACCACTGAGCCACCACGGCGGGGCTCTTGGCCATAATTAAGCATACTGAAAAGAAAAGCTACCATTTTCTGACCGGTAAAGCAAAACAAGCGCAGAAAATGTGCCGCACCAATTACCTGCGTTGATTGCGTACCGGAAGGCTGCGGGGTGGAAGGTGAAAGTATGCATGGGATCATAAACGCTGGGTTCTGACGCCGCCAGGAGCCAAGACCTTCTGGCCGTCGTTTAGGCGGGGGGCCTATATGCCCTTCAGACTGTTGGCAATAAACGTTTTACAATCCAATCCAAATCTAATCACATCGCCTGGCGAGCACACGAACGACTGGAGAAGCACGGCGACATTTCGGAACCGCGGCAGAATCGCAGTTGCGATCACTGGTGAGCGGATCTGGGGAAGAAACTTTGCGTCCATATACGTATATTACAAAAAACTGCGTATGTCCTTTGCGGTTTGGAATGGAGATCATGCGTTATGTGATCGCCACAAAGTTCTTTATTTTTATCCCTTTTGCTGTCCGCTCCGATTCCTCAGTTTCGCCGATACGTGGCTGCCGCTTACATTTGCTCTCCTTGATTTCGCAACTACGCACGTCATTTTCGCAGAAATTGCCTGCCCGTTTTCGCGCTTCAAATCCGGAGCACTGCCAGAGCATAGGAACATATGACGAGTATGGTCACCTTCCCAAAGAAATAAACTTTAAACCAGCGCACTGATGGCGCGAACGAGTTACTCTGTCCCGTTTCCTCGACTCGACCGCAGTCGTTCTAGTTGCCACACAGCAAAGGCAGCTGATTGCGTACGAACAGCACTCGACGAAAGTTTCGGCTCGCGAGTTTAAAATGTGCCTAGAACTACGTCTCGACGCCGCTTTCAACGAACTGCATTGAAATCGTGAATTTCTATTTTCCTCTCGTCACTAAGCAATGCCGGCTCTCTGACAGGTGGCCCGAATTTAAAAGAACTAGAATGACACGATAATAAAATCTGACATTTCCGCGTATAATACGAGGTCACGCATCGGGCTCCTCGGTAGCCGCGAAGGGGAGGGGGGGGGGGGGGGGGGGATCATTTTCCAGGCGCAACAGAAAGGACCGCGAGCGAGTGACCCCTTGCACGCCCGACCGCTTCAAAGAGTGGAAAAAATGGTCGCGGGAACAGCAGCTCCTGTTGCTACCCCCAGATCTCTTTTCCTTATGCTCTTCCATGCCCATTTGTGTTTTTTCTCCTCTTGGTTATTATTTTCCCTCTTATATTCAGTGTATAAAAAAAAAGACGGTGACCCGAGTCAGAAGTCAACGAGGCCTGAAGCAGCCGTGGTGCGTGTAAGCTAATTAGAGCTTGAGCGAAAAGATTTGTGCTTGAGGGGCCACACACCTCGTCCGACCTTTGCTGGGGTGTTAAGTAAAAGAAGCAGAGGCGGCGCTAGAATCCAGCGGTGGGGATAGGTTCTCCTCTGAGATGGTGTTAATGAACGGTCTTAGAGAACAACTAAGAGCAGCTGGGAGGGTTGCTCAGCGTAGCGCGAACGAAAGCGAGCTGCAGACCAAGCACGCTTCATTAACCTCTTACCAACAAAGCTATGGAGACAATTAGGGAGTGTGCTGTGTATTTTAACGTTCGAGGAAGTTGCATTTAAATCATTCCTACATGAGAAAAGTCATCATTCCTACATGAGAAAGTCAGGAAAAGTCAGGAAAAGTCGGCGGCACCGGCTGTAGAACTCAAGTATTCGCATCGCACTGATTAGAATGATGACGTATTTAAGAGAGCAATAAAAGCTTTTGTCTCGACATTACGACATCTTGTTTCCAAGAAAGCAACATTCACTGCTTTTTTAACAAGGCGTCATGACGTGCGTGCCCCGCAACAATTACTAAACATATTTTTAAAGCTGTTGTTTGAAACGGTTGTAGTCAGATAATAATTAGAGAGAAAAGCTGCCACTACAGGTCCGGATGTGAGCTCAGCCCGAGTGGTCGCTTATCCGGAAGTTCACGCAGGCTTTTCCGAGTACTTTGATTGCTAGTTAAGTTGTATATCTAACTGTACGCCTCCGCGATGGGTGTGATGTTGTGGTATTTTAGTCCAGCATACCATTATCACAGAGGGGAATTTCATGCACGACGAATAAAGCTGCCCTTAAAAACTTCGCGCACAAATGCATCGAAAAAAACCAAGAGTGGCAGCTTTGAAATCTCAAGTACGAAGACCTCTTTTCTTTTTGCTGCAGTGAATTCAGTCAGTCAGGTTGTTTTCCTCTTCAAACGGGTGTCTCAGATTTCTCATCAGCGCTGAGTTTGCAGCGAGATAAATTTATTGCCTGAAAATCATCTACTTTGTTTGAACAGAATCTGCAGAATTCGTTAGACTCGTGTGCTGTTTTTGTAAAAACTAGGAGGCGAACTCGAAAAACGAGAAAAAGTCTACAGTGTTCGTGTGCGGTCAAGGAATATGTTTTTCCAGAAGTTCCAACAGAAATGTTGTGTAACTTGAGATGCCCGTTCTTTATGACATTCATACGAATAACTGACTCTTCTTAAATCTTCTGTACCGCATCACTTCTATTCCGTCTTCCCCAGCTAAAATTCCACCTAAAATATTCAGAATCTTGAATATTGCGCAGAGGTATGGTTCTAAGCAAAATGCGCATGAGTGCTTCAGGCTTAAGTGCGGTTCTCAAAATTTTACGAGGTAAAAAACGTGATTCCCACAGGTGGTTTTGCGAACCCCGGAATTTGTGAGCAACTGGTGGTATGGCTAACGTTTTCGTTACACTTTTACAATAATCCTAAAATGTGTAATCGGAAACGGAACGCTTCTTGACAAGAAATGTGGAGACTGAAAAAAATGCAAAACAAGTCAAAGAGTGCGTACTGTAATCATGTAAGGTGCCTTGTCTCAACAACTCACATTGCAGAGGGGACACTGCACACAGAATTTCAGGGATATGAAGCAAGCTGAACGTATTTTGAGAGAACAAACTCGCCGCTTTAAGGCGAAAGCCTTTAATGGCTCATACTGTCGTCCGTTAACAAAGCGTGTCACACGCGTTTAACTCGGGAACTAAAAATGATAGAACACCAATGGTTGCGTCAGATAGAGGAGGAAAAAATGAACCTAGAAGGCAAGTTTGACAACTGAAAATTAACTAGTTAAGTGCAGGCAAAAATGTCGAATTTCCGTGGAAATAGCGCGGACTTCGATATAGCCACGGGAACGGTGTGACGTCACATCCACCTGAAGTCGTCACGGCATAGTAAAAATTGTGACAGAGGGGTCGGAAAAACCTCGGATTTGTATGAAATTAGATGGAAAAATGTGTAATTAAGCGTAATTAACACTTAAGATCCCCGAAAGATGTATAATTTGGGTATAGGTAAAGCCACAGGAACGGTGTGCCGTCACATCCACCGGAAGTCGTCACGGCATAGTGTCCTCGGCTTTCGCCTCTCAACACTTTAGTTGCCAAAGTGTCCTCGCATTTTTTTTCAGCGTTTCATCTGTGCTGATCAGATTCGCCTTTCAGCTCAGTTTTCTAACGAAGGAGCTATAACTCTGACGAGTCTGGTCGGCTAGGAAACAGAAGCGTGCCTCTGGCTTACTAGCGTGAGCTGTTCGTTATTGCATAAGTAGTCGACAGATGGTCGTCTTAAATACTGTGATGGCTGTATTAATTTTCGACCTTCCGTGCTCTCTTTAGCATAAGTCCACGTTTTTTACTTGTATTCTTATCTTCATCAAGTTAGTTTATCACCCTGAGATCTTCATTTCAACTCGCTGGTGTCATTTCTGCAATGTTGATTGGCGTTGAGATTATAATAAGCAAAACGTAAAAATAAAACAAAGACTATAAATCATGCTGCGTTCAATGTCTTGAAACGACGGGAAAAGTTGTAGAGTGTTCTCTTTTTGTTAATATCGACGGAAGTAGGCAAGCTGAATGAGTATTTTCATTTGATTCTTGTTGTAATGCTTTGCGACGAAATTTGAGCACGAAACGTTACCCGTGTCAACACATTCATTATTTCTATCCCTTACAAAGGTGACTGTGTCATCATGACTCGCCTACACGCGACAATGAAATTCATTTGGAGTACTGCATTATAACGGGGTAGAAGAGAAGTATAAAATTCGCGCTAAATCAGCACCTGGTGCCTCCGATATTCTTTTGCTTCAAATCTTTCTGTACTTGATAAAAAAAAATGTTTAATTCCTCATGCCCATCGTTGCTCAAGACAAACCGCTGAAATATTATTGTTTCACGCATACTGCGCCGGTTCTCATTTTCTGTTGCCTTTCTGTTGTGAGACAAGGCCATTCGAATTTCTTACCCGAAAAAATAGGCGCCTGCTCTTATTTCTTTTTGCTAAAAATTACGCACTGAATGGGACTGGTTGACCACCCGCCGCACGATTACGGCACACGTGAGAGACAAGTTATTGTTTGCAAGACTGCCGGGTCATTGCCCAGCCACAAATATTTTCAATCAATCATCCTGCGGCGCACCTGCCGCGGTGGCTGAGTGCTTTGGAGTTAAACTGATTATCCCAAATTCCTGGGTTGGATCCAACCGCAGCAGCCGTATTTCGATGGAGTCGAAGTACAAACTTTTGTTTTAATTCTTTCATACTTTTCTTTCTTTCATACTCTCATAATTCTTTCATACTTTCATACAAACCTATTCTGCTTCTCTGACGTTTTATGCTATTTGCGTCCTATGTCCTAAGTGATGATATTTCGATTTCTGTGATGTTTCGTACAATTTTTCCGTTCTGCTTTTACACCACCAGTACTCTTGTCTTCCCTTACTCATCTCTACTGCTGATGCGTTAGTTTTTTTAGTTTTGCTTTTACTATCCCTAAAACCGAAAGCCTCTAAAAAGATGAACCTGACTTCTATGGTATCTGGATGTATAGATTTACAGTCCACGTAACGTGTCTGTCTTCTACAATGTCCCCGCAGCCTTCACAAATATCGTTATTCTCCAATGCCTCCTTCTAAGTCAACCCGTTGTTGCTTCAAGGACGAGTCCACTGCTTCTCGATTTATCATACAGCTTTACCTTGCAGATTTCGCTTATTTAGCTTTGAATCCACGCAGTGAATATTTTCATCCCATGTTTTTGCTTCCAGTTAGGACTCTCGGTTTCATGGGCTTCCTTTTTGATGTTCGTAGTACCTTCATTGTCCTTGTTGCTGCGTGCACATTCTGCCCAAGATTTCTAGTCATGTTTCTATCCACCGCGCGTCCACGTTTTTATCCTGCACAAGTGTTTGAACACTCTGCCCACCTCTTGGCGTTTGGTCTATTCTTCTTCTAGTCTCCCTTCAAATCACCTTCGCCGTTTGTTCAAGTTGGAAGAAAACTGCGCGCTCACGAGGTGATGCATATTTCATGCCTTGCGTATATTAATTTGAGTACTGCACTAGAAAATAAAAAAGCCGAAGATTAAAAAAAAGTGAGAGAGCTAGAATAGGAAACGTGCAGAGAGCGTATTGGGAATGCATGTGAGAATAAAAGAAAGAAAAAGTACCGCACAAGTTTCGGCGAGGAACGAGCTGTTGCAGTAAAACATCCACGTTAATTTAGGCACTGCACTCAATTTGAACGAGCCTTCTTAGAATTTCTTCAATAATGCGTGCTCATTTTTGAGACCGGTACACGGGTTGTTGTCGAGCGTTCGTGTAAGCGTTTGTGCTCAGTGCAATGTTCGTGCCTGAACATGTTTCTTGTTATCAATTGTAAGTTGCGGTGGCGAGTGTTAAGAGCATACTTAGTTAGGACACTGAAAAGCAAATTTTCTTAAAAGGTTGTCAAAGGCTAAGTAAGGGCATTCTAGTGAAAGTCGAATTTGGACGGATTGACAAGGTCTTTGAAGCCGGTGGCATGGAAAAAGAAAGGTGAAGTGAAGAAAATTTCTCTTTTCGCTGTCTCCGTGATGAATTCTGCAGAAAGCATTCTTTATGCATTATGAAATGTTTTCAAAGTCTCGCCTCACCTCGGCGTCGTTCTACGCGGGATGGCGGCGACGGTCAAAATGGGAAAATGTACACGAATTACTAGCCCGGATGTTTTACATTCCTTTTTATTTGAACAAAAGAATAATAGAGACAGCAAATAAGCGTCCAGATTCCGAAATTCGGAAACATTTTTTATGCTTTGTGTCTGTCCCGACAGAACAGGCGCGCGCTATTTTGAGAATAACAGACGCGCCCATAATGGCGATCTCTCGTAGTGATAGCGTGTTATCGAAAAGGGAAGCGAAGCTGCGCCGCGAAGAAAGTCCCGCACTCAACTCAGAACTTGTACAAAACTTAGACGAAGCACAAGTAAATCAATAAAAAGGAAGTAAAAGAAGGCACGAATACAAGACTGCTTAGACAATCCCCCACCGTGGGTATGTGCCATTAAGCCTGAGGACATCATCATCATCATTACCGGGATACCGTACACCCTCGACTAAGAGCCAAGTATTTTAGTTATCTTTTTTGTGGGGTGTGACTCTTACACGAAAGCGGCATTTTTCAGTTCAATCTTCCAACTATATTCCGGGGAAACTACATCTTGCACCACACTGTCTGGCGCTAAATAAGGCTCCTAGTTGCAGGTACCTTTAATGCTGTCTCTCGCGATCACTTCCGCCGCTGTTGTAGACCGCATCTTTGTCACTCTTGAAAATGAAGTCGTCTTCGGCTCCATCAAGTGAATTCTAGTCTCGCAACTTTAAAGCTTTTAACGATGTCCGAAGAAACCGCACGCCGCGAATTCGAAGTCCACGAGCAGACTAGCTACAGCGATGCACTTCTTAGCCGTCCCACTGGGCGTCAATACCACGAGTACAGGCGTCTCAATTCTACTTTAAAGTCACACAACTCCATAGTGGTACATGCTGGAAGATGATAACTATGATAGTAGCAGGCAGTTGCCGTCATCTGGAAGGTCCCCGGAGAGCGTGTCGTGCAAGAGAAGTTACACAGACGAGAAACGCAGTTGCTCTGTGCAGTTTGTTGTTGTTGTTGTTTTACGTACATGGCATTAGAGAAATCCAAATCTTACTTTTACCACTTGCTCGCCGGGGGCTTAAAAGTAGCAGTCTTGATAGCTCACTACACTTCACTACACTACACTCCGAAAGGAGTGAAAGGAGCTCCCTACACTACACTCCGAAAGGAGCCGTCGAAAAACTAAATAATAACTGACGCATCGATGCTTGGAAAACAGATCGCAGCCCTCGCAATATATCCAGTACTTCCCCGACGTAGAATTTATTCTTCTCACGCATTTCATTTCATTTCATTTATTTACCTTAAAGGCCCCTTTCGGGGTATTACATAAGGGGTGGGTTAATCAAAAATTTGGTACATTTTTTCACGATGACATATGAAGTTCAATGTTGGCGTTGAAGAGTGACGGGCAGGTGATAGCAGCAGCGGAGTGGGAGAGGCCGTTCCAGTCTGACGCGGCTCGTGGAAAGAAGGAGGTGGAAAAGGTTACGGTACGGGCACGTGGACGAGTAACTTGAAGGGGGTGACCAGTGCGATGTGATATGCGCGGCGGAGGTGCGCAGATGTATGGTTCATGGCCGAGTGAGCTGTAATAAAATTTATGAAAAAGAGATAGGGTTGCGACGCGACGACGGCAAGAAAGACTTCGTAAGTTGGACAGTGATTTCAGGGATGACACACTGACTTCGTATGAATATTGGGAGTGAATGAAACGGGCGGCGCGATTTTGCACGGCTTCAAGTGCATCGATTAGATATGCTTGATGGGGGCTCCAAATGGGGGATGCGTATTCTAGTTTTGGTCTTACCAATGATGTGTAAGCGAGTAATTTTACCTCTTTTGTTGCGTGACGTAAATGGCGCTTCAGATATCCAAGGGTTCTGTTTGCAGATGAAATAACATTAGTAACATGTTCCCGCCAAGTTAGATCATGACACACAGTGATACCTAAGTATTTATATGAATGAATGTGCTCTATTGGATTGTTAGAAATTCTGTTGTTAGATTATGGGACCGCTGCGTGAGGGGCGCCGCTTGTGGGGAAAGAATTTGCAATATTGAAAGTCTATTTTTGCAGTTTGATTTAGGCGGAAAACAAGCCAAACAGCAACGATGCTCTTTGTATCTTGATTCCATGGTAATGACAAGCAAATTCCTTGTTGGCTGCCGACGACGGTGAAGCAGAATCCGTCAGTATTGCTGGAACAAAAAAAAAACGAAAGGGGAAGCCAAAAAGCCTGCGTGTATATTTATTTGAAGTGTGCATTCGTATAGATCAAGGAAAGTATCTTTTCACCTTGAAAACACACACAAACAAAATGAGGAAAATAACATTTTGGACAAACGCCCGGACTTAGTTCCATCAGTGTGGTTTGGTTTATTGGGGTTTAACGTCCCAAAGCGACTCAGGCTATGAAGGACGCCGTAGTGAAGGGCTCCGGAAATTTCGACCATCTGGGGTTCTTTAACGTGCACTGACAACGCACAGCACACGGGCCTCTAGAATTTCGCCTAAATAGAAATTCGACCACCGCGGCCGGGATTGAACACGCGTCTTTCGGGTCAGCAGCCGAGCGCCGGAACCACTGAGCCACCGCGGCGGGGCAATCTAATTAGTTTCACTACCACAATCCCTCACAAGTAAGATTTTTAACGAAGGAATAAGTACGATTGATATTCACTAAGATGCACCCTGCGGCTTAAAAAAAAAAAAAGGCCCCAGATAAAGTGCTCATCATAGAAGAAAAAATACACACACTACAGTGAAAACTCCTGGTTAAAGTTAGCTTGATCGCCCCACTTTGTCTTCTGAGCGCATCGTGATTAGTTCCGTTGGTACCTACCGACTAGCCATTGTAATTAGCGAGAGTTGGTATACAGCTCGCTTTTCTTTATAGGGCTCACTGACCAGGCCTGTTCACCCAGTCAAAACAGCCTCTTTCTCAAACCACAACCGAGTCTAAAGCGAAAGATTGTAGAAGTGGGCAAAAGTATAAAACACAGTTTTCGTCCGCAGCACCATGGGCCTTTCAGGTCGATGTAATTTGTAATTATTTTTCTAATACGGGAACTACGCCCACCCGTATATCTCATGCGATGAAGAACAAGAACGCTTTAAAAATCCCAAACCAACTAGCAGCGAACTAATAAAACTTGTTCCTTTACTCTTCAAAGCAGCGGAGCGCAGTATCTGCAGTCGTTTTTTCTTCATTACGAAAGCGCTTTGCTTGAATTCATCGTTGCCAGGTCGGCGGGAAGAAGAGAAGAAAGTAATAGTAGAAAGGAGAATGACAGCCGCCGTGACGCCAATTTGTGCTGCTACTTAATAAACCGGCGTTCTCCACATTTCGCCCAGTTTTATTTCTTATTTTTTTCGTATAGGCCACCGTCTAGGAAGAGATGTGAAAAAAGTAACCAAAGCACACCTTGAAAATTGCATTATGGACGCTGCTCTGTGTCCTCTATTCCATCGTTCTTCCTGGTTTTACAGTGTGCGTAATCGGTTACGGTACAACCTTTGTGTGGTTTATAGGCATTGTGAACATAATCCATTCACTGAACAAATAAAAGCAATATCCGAAACACGCGGCTGATATTATGTAAAAGAAAGAATAATTCTTCTAAGCATATAAAGCATCAGGGCAGGACTTCGAGGATCAGTAAGAATCTCTGTGACTTCGACAACAGCTGAGCTTTTAGCCTGAATCTCCTGATTCTGCATGCCATTAATCATAGCCAAGGTGCTATTACCTGAATTTATTTCATTTGACAATATTTTTGTTTGACTTCTACAGACACCGACACAACGTTTGCGCGTGCGTGTGGGATGACCAAATTATTCTAGAAACTCTTTGAATATTGTTTGAAAGCGTTTTGTAAAGCCATTTTTGTATCAGCATGTTTGCAAGCTGCTTAACCCAGAAAAAAAGATCGATCTCGCCAAACAGTCAGACAAGCGTCCGACATCGCAGTGTAACATTGATGGAGGGGCCTAACCCCCCCCCCCCCCCCCACCCATTTTGCCTTTTTCTTTTTTGGCGCAGTGTGGAATGGACTGCGGTGTCAACCGAGGATGAAGATGGATTGAGTTGAATACTACGCAAAAGCTGCATTTCTTGTATCTGGTTTTATTGTTGTCAGGCACCATCTAAAAGTGCGAAATTTTTACCAGTGCTCTTTGTGCTCTTGTTGTTGATCGTCAATGCCTGACACACTGTATCCGGATTAAATTAGACAGATTTGTCAGTGTACCCGATGAGGGCGATGCAAGAAAACATACGTCCTGGTTTAAAGGTCACCGACATTTACGGTCGGAAAACCGCATTGCGGACCTCCCTCTATGCAAAGGCTATAAGTTTAAAATACAAGTAATAATAACTTCAAATGACATTTTCCTAAATAAGAACTATACCAGGTGTTTCATCTAAGATGTCCTGCAATTTTAAAAAAAAATAAGGTTTTTAAGTTAAAAGAACGCTTTTGCCGGCACAGCGCAGGCAGTGGTGTAGCGCATCAGAATACGCTAAGACGTGCTAACTAGTAGGCTGGTTAACTAATATTGAATAGTTGTCTTTTAACTATTGATATAGTCTCCTTATTTATTCAGAGTCGTGCACCTCAGCGTAAGTATATCCACATCAGTTTTTAGAATTTCGAAAACGCAGTTACCCTAGGCGCTGCACATAAAAAACTTCTGCCTAGATCGCGCAAAACACATGCTTTTTCGAGAAGCTTGCAGCCAAAGCAACACCTCTAGTGAACGTAATTTGTCGAAATTATGAAGATTTGTTGTTCCACAGCGCTGAGGGTAACTGCAGTTGGAAAATTTTAGAAACTGATACCGATATTACTTACGGTGGGCTACATACAACTACATAAGAAAGGAGACTACCAATAATAGTCAATAACTCAAAATTTAAACATTAGGTAGCCAGCTAACCAGTAAGCACGTCTTAGCTGTATTTTTATGTGCTTCACCACTGACCATTCTAGACAGGAAAAAGCACTCTTCTAGGCCTAAAAGAATATCTTTAAAAATTGCTGAATATCTCAGGTGAAACACCCCCATATGCGGGCGCTGCAGAATGTTTTGAGCCCGTGCTGTAATTAACTGTGCAGTCAATCAGGGGTGCAATCGTGACGTCACAAAACACCAAAAAGCATGACAAACCACCTGCATAGGTATTTCCGTATATCTACACCGAGCTGTACCGAATGCAGTAAATGATGGTGATCTTTAATTACAGTGCGGCGCTAGCCTCGCCTTATACTTAGGGTTGTTCGTTTCCGGGTAAAACCCGATTTTACCCGATTTTTGCACCCCTAACGTGTTCCAAAAATATCGGGTAAAACCCGATATTTCCCGATTTGTGACACAATTGTGCCCACGAAATTGCTGTGCCTCTAGTTGGTGCGCAGGCGAGAGGCGACAAAGGTGGCAGACAGACAGACAAGACAGCGCTAAAATCCCCCAAAATGGGACTGCACTTTGAAACGGAACGTCTCAGACAAAGACGAAAACCAGTTGACATTGTAGAAACTGGGAGCCGTACTCGATCTGTTCCAGAAGCGGCTGCTGAGTCAATCCCTTGATGACTACCCACCTCTTTTTATTTCCGTGATGGACAATGTAGGCTCGCTTCGCGAGCAGTGTAACCAGTACTTGCTGGAAGCAAGCCCCACAAATTAAGGTGTTGAAGTGATGGACTATTGGAACGACGCAACTGTGCGTTACCCAAGGCTAGCAAATGCAGCGTTGTCATTGTTGTACCTAGCTAATGGCAGAGCTGTGACGTTGAGCGAACGTTCTCTGAGCTAAGGTACCTGCAGAGAGCAGACAGGTCTCGGATGGAAACCGAGATGTTGCGCATGCAGACGATTATGCATGTTAATAAGGACGTGCAGAACGTCGATGACCAGCCCTCGTGAATAAAATGTTTCTTTTCCCAAAACTGACCGTTGCCTCTCACTGCGAGTAATAATTAATTACCAAAGAAACGCCAAATTTTCCATAGTTTCTTGAAAGCAGCCCAAAATATGGCCAAAATTTTTACCCACCGGTTAGAGCAAATCGAGTAAATTTGCACATTTAACCCGATAAAACCCGAATTTCGGAGTTTTTCCACGAAAAACCAGATTTCTCCCCTATTATCAAGCCGAAAAATAACGTCCGATTTTTACCCCCCGAATTTGAAAAAATATAAAACCCGAAAACGAATAACATTACATACTGAGTGTCTTCCAGATTTTCGGTATGCATACCCCCTCAAAAAAAGAATTGACTAAATGTTTTAGAGGAAGAAATGGGCTTGGACAGGGCATGTAATGCGAAGGCAAGAAAACCGCTGGTCATTAAGGGTAACGAAGTGGATTCCAAAAGAAGGCAAACGTAGCAGGGGGCGCAGAACGTTGGGTGGGCGGATGCGACTAAGAAGTTTGTGGGGATACGGTGGCCGCAACTGACAAAGGACAGGGTTAATTAGAGATACATGGGAAAGGCCTTTGCCCTGCAGTGGGAGTAGTCAGGCTGATGATGAAATGTTTTAGGGGCTTTGTAAAGCAATACCCGCCTGATATATCAAGCTTCCATCTACGCGGACAACTACTTCATATGCTTTTATTTGAGCTGAATCCAGCTGATACAGAAAAAAAAGGAAATAATACTAAGAGACATTTTTTTTTTCTCAACCGGTTCGTATGCATGTTTTTCAAAAGTTTAGACGGTTTCTCTATCTCTTAATTTGTCCTTCAAATCGTCATCTGACCGCCGGTCAATCACCTTCAGACGAAAGCGATGATGAGGAGGTGAAAAGCATGAAAATGGCAGCCAGACGGAACATTTACAGCTACTTTCGAGGCGAGCTCCGGAAAGTGTGCGCTTCGGAGCCACGCCATTCATAAGAGAAAAAAATCAAATGCTGTAGAACTATAAAAGCCACGGGATCCGTTATGTTCCGCTAGTTTTTAAAAAGGAAAGGACCTAGTACAAAGTATTGAGCTTCAGTGACGAAAAAAAAAAGGAGGGGGGGGGGGGGGGAGGAATCAAACCGCAGCTCCCGAGCTTCGTTATTAAGCTAAAGCTGACAGGCTTAATGGCATCCCATAAACTCGAAGATAGTTTAGTTTATGGGGTTTAACGTCCCAAAGCGACTAAGGCTATGAGAGACGCCGTAGTGGAGGGCTCCGGAAATTTCGACCACTTGGGGTTCTTTAACGTGCACTGACATCGCACAGTACACGGGCCTCGAATTTCTCCTCCAAAGAAATTCAACCGCCACGGCCGGGATCGAACCCGCGTCTTTCGGGACAGCAGCCGAGCACCATAGCCACTGAGCCACCGCGGCGGCACTAAACTCGAAGAGTAAAGCCAGAGGATGGAAAATCCCAAAACATTGGAGACGCTACTTTTGAGTTTTTACTTGGTACGTCAACCTTTAGCGTATACGCTATTAGGTCAACCTAATCCTCCTTTCACCTTTACAATCACCTCCGTCATCCACAAATACCCCTCCCCCCCCCCCTCCCTCAAAAAAAAAATGGCTGAGGCTTAACTTGGTTAAGCCTGGAGAATGCGAAGCATCACCGTGTCGCGTAATTTGGAGGCGCACAACCACAGCGACGGCGCGAGGTGGGCCCCCGTTTCTCCACTGCCGTGACGTCATCGTGTCACGTGGTGTGGCATCATCGTGTCACGTGATTTGGAGGCGCACAACTACTGCGACGGCGCGAGGTGGGCCCCCGTTTCTCCACTGTCGTGACGTCATCGTGTCACGAGGTGTGATGTCATGTATCATGTGATTTGGAGGCGCACAACCACAGTGACGGCGCGAGGTGGGCCCCCGTTTCTCCACTGTCGTGACGTCATCGTGTCACGTGGCGTGACGTCATGTATCACGTGATTTGGAGGCGCATAACCACGGTGAAGGGCTGAAGTGGTAGCTAAAGTAGTATGCTTCGCATAAAAAAAAAGGTAGCGTTTTCTCCGAGCCAATGACGCTCTATAGGAACTCTTTCAGACGGAGTCGGTTACGCGTTTCTTTTTTCGCTTTTAGTACGCACTTCTTGGCAGTCATATTTTCTGTGGCTTGCAGCCCTTAAAGCCACATAAAACACAATATGGGACATGTCACGCTTAGGGCAGCCAGTCAAGACACGTGGTTACAGATCACATCGAAGCTGGGATTCGAATAATGCAATGGTGGCACCTGTTCAGCGCTGTCTATGAAAGCTCAGATCGATATAGTGCGTGGCTTTCCACGCCTGCAGCGAGGCGAAGCTTCCCAAAGCTCACTGAGCCAGACGCAGGCTCAACCGAATCACTTTGACTCTCTTTTACCCCTCCCCTCCCCTCTCTCCCCCTTCACTTCCATGCTTCCCCTAGCATGACGCAAGATCTGAGTTTCGAGTAATATTCTTTGCCATAAACCTGTCATGTCCCGGGAGATTGAAGTACATATTACCTTGGTATTAAACAAAAAACAACTCTTAGGTGACGTTTCAGTAAAATTAAATATGCATGACTAGATATTGTTTTATTCAGAGAATTGTTTTGAACACATGCAGCACCAACGTAACCTAACTCCAATGGCACCTGAAGTTTCATTATTACTTAACCTTTTCCAAAGAGAACTCTATTTCTTGTTCACTTGTATTGCTCCCGTCACACGGTGCTGGTTTCCACATCAGCCTCTGTTTTATTTTACAATGCTGATTCGCCTCGTCCGTGCTACCGCATATGAGCTCATCAGAACAGCGCGCTGTGGTATCCTATGCAGGGAGAAAATTGGTACTGTTATACTGGCCCGAGTCGACAAACTCTATGAGAGTGTAGAAAATGAAAAAAGAAATTAAGCGCGACGTTGAAATCGAGGTAGGATGAAAAATGTACTAAATTGCTTTTTTAGTTCTTATCTTCTCTGGCTACTCAATTTGAGTTAGGAACATGAAAAAAAGATTTATATACCTTTACTTTTAAATTATCTGTTATATAAACAGGTTTCCTAACAGGGGCATATAATCTGCACAGCACCTCAAAGTACTTTTTTTTTTAAGAATATCAGATTCTGGCATAGCAACCGGCATTACTGATGCGCTAAATTAGATACCACCACAGTGATGACATCTGTAATCATGTCTTTGACGCCAAAGTGGCTCGAAAGCCAATTTTACACATTTCTGATTCTCGCGGTGCGCAAGTAGAGATTACTTGTCATCTGCGGTAGTTAATCGGGGCTGAAGAAGATCACCTTGTGCCATATTTTTTGCCGCAACACATGTGCATTGTCTACGTAAACGGCTTTCCAAATATTTGTAAATGACTGTCTAAATCATAACGGGGGCCGATATATGAGGAAAAGGCGAGATAAATTGATGTCCGCTCGCTGGAAGCTCGGGGCCCAACTTCGCTCTTTTATTTTTTACGCCTCGTGTCCATAGAGACTGTTCGAGATTGGAATAGATTGCCTCACAGTGTGACCGGTGCCGCCAGACGCGTGGCACCTTTTTCCTGGCAGTGCAGAGATTTGCGCTGTTAGCGCGAAAGACAGCACTCTACTCTCCCGCGAAAGGCGGGCGCATCGAAAACTCGCCGCTTTTCACTACAGCCACCGCGCTCTTCGAACGCTGACCGGCAGCGTTTCTCTCTATAAAATAAAGCGAACAAAAAAAGAGAGAAGATTTTAGAAGCGGCCGCTCTCCAAGTGGCACGTGGGCCGCCCTGACGATAGCCGGCGAAACTGGGCCACGAAAAAACGCCTTCCGCATCGCACGCCCGTGCAGTAAGAGAGTGAAAGGACAAGTAAGGAGGGAGAGGGAGAGAGAGAGACGGGGTAAGTGAGGGAGAGAGATCGTCGTTCACACTCTCCTACCTTTCCTCTCACACCCCCCTCACCCCAGCACCTTTACCTCGGCCGTGTACCCCACGGAGTTGGATAGCGAGGTCTGCGTTGGGGATACGCGGTAGTAGCGGCCTTTGTCGCCGCTCAGCGGATTGGAACAGCGTTGTGCTGTGCAATTACGCCTAGTTCGACGCCTACCGCCAAGCGCTGACGGCAGCAACGCCGGCGGCTCTCCCCGCGCTCTTTTTTCGCGACGGGAACATACGCACGCGCCGGTTGGGAGCCGCGTCTTTTGTTGCCTCGGCTACTGCCACGTTCCAGGCTCAAAGACCCGCTTGATTCCTGTTTTTTTTTTTTTTGCGTCTGTGTGTGTGCTTCGTTTTAGGAGGAGAACACGATGCCTGTAGGGTTAACGCGGCGTTTTTGCGATGCTCTCGTGAATCGCCTGAGAGAAAATAAGGCCGTTAGTGGGAAGGCAAAAGCCCTAACTGTAACAGTTACGGAGCAGGAAACAATGTGGGAAGTATGCTCACGCGAAGGTATAATGGTTGTTCTCTTTATTTTTTTTGTCGTCCTTGCAGGCAAACGCACAATGTATTGAGAAATTGCAATGTGTTGCGTGTGCGCATTCGGTGCAGGTTATGAAAAAAGAAACTTTGTGATCGACTGTTGCTGCGATACTTTAAGACCTTACTCCACGCCGTTACAAAAACGCGGCTCTGTTACGAGTTGGTTGAAGGAAGGGAAAAAGAAAAAGGAGGAAGTAATGAATGTACACCGAATTTCAGGCTTCAAGACAAGAAAGGCTTTAGGCAAAGAACTGCATCCTTGCATACATGCATCACAACACGTCACTGTTAAATACGATTGAGCACCTGGTGAAGTATAGTTACCCATCTCTCATCCTTTGGCTGTGGTGCTTCTTGATTTAACGCCGGGGCGAGGACAGCTTTGATGCTATATTTAAGGATAGAGCAGTATTTGGTTGCTTTTCATGAAGGCATTATAAATACGCTTTTTCTTTTAAATTCCATCAGCATTAAAACTTGTTCTATTTTCGGGAGGCATTAACTCGCACTCATCCGCAGTCAGACAGGCATGCTGAAGCAGCAGGTCACATACAACCAAAAGGGATGTCCTTCCGATGGGTCAAGCCTATTGCTGAAGTTGACACCATCTGCCATTTTTGTCCAAAAAACGCTTTTTTTGCATTTTCTTTTTCCTTAACTTGCACCATTTTCTAAAATTATAAATTCCAAGTTCACCTAATTACCTTTCCACTAACTAAACAACAATAACGCTAGCTTGAAATTGAAAAAGCAGCATCCTTTTTCTGTGCTACTGCCGACCTGCACTACCTCGTAGATGAAGAAAAAAAATTGAACGCATTAATTGGTTTATGGGGTTTAACGTGAGACTGTAACTCAGGCTGTGAAGGACGTCGACTACCCGGGGTTTTTTAACGTACACTGACATCGCACAGTACACGAGCCCCCAGAGTTTTCTACTATAGAAATGCGACCGCCGCGGCCGGAATCGAACCCGTGTCTTTCGGGTAAGCAGCCGAGCACCATGACCACTGAGACCGCGGCGGCTATAGGACGCGTTACCTGTCACTCTTGAATTGAATAACGAAGCTTTAATATCTTCAAATTATTATCGTACGCATCACAGGATGCTTCAATCTCTTTTAGTAGTCGGCATATTAGTGGTTATAGTTCGCTTATGAACAGTACCCATATTTTTACATTTCTATTAAAAAATTAAAATATATTGTCCTGACGCTGTCCGAGCACTACATTACAAAAATATGAAGAAGGAAATTAAACATGACATCTAAGTCTATACTGGGAAAAATGTAGTAGATACGCGGGAGTGGGGAACCTAACAGTATCGTCGACCAAGTCGCAGCTACTGATACTCAAAAGGAAAACTTCAGGCAAGTCAAAGCGCACATCAACCATTAAAGTCCATTTGGAAGGGAACAAGATACCCGCGACTTATATTGTACGTATGCTGGGTCTACGCATCCAGAAGGGCGGCTGCGCCACGCAGGCCGTAGATGATCTAACCAGATTGACAGGGCAGGTACTGTGGATGATTGCCGGACTTACCAACAGATACCACAAGCTGAAGGAAGAAGACGCTCTGCGAAGGCTCACGCATTAATGCACCCTGGTCAATCCCCCCCGTGGGTATGTGCCATTGAGCCTTAGGACATCATCGTCATCATCATCATCATTGATCATCAGCCGGATCACGTCTCATCGGAAGCGATAAGACCATCGAAAACAGAGAAGGTCATCGTGTTGCTAAGAAGGGCGTACATGGTAGCTCTAGGACTACCGGCTGCTACGGCGACGAGTAAAGACGGCATGTCACTGGAGCCACCAGCACCTTTAGAGAGCTTACCGAAGCTCACTTAATTAACCAGCAACAGCGGCTACTCAATTCAGCCACAGGACGACACCTACTGCCAAAGCTATGGTACTTACAGAAAAAGAACGGGCACAGCACCATGCCGCAATCACTCCGGCTACAGTGATTGAACGAATACAGATAGCCCCGATACCGAAAAATACGTGCTCAGAACATCATGAGGGACGACGGAAGGCCAGGGAAAAAGCCTATGCAGAACGGTAGCCAACCACCCTGCCGTCAGACGCAAGGACGGGGCAGAATACCAGCGGCACAGGGCTTAGCTATCAGCGCCATAGACCAAGCGCTGGATACCGTAGTCACGGCATCGATAAGAAGGTCCAGCTCAATAGAAGAGGAGGACGCTGCCATTGTCCTTGCCGCCATCCACAGTGAACCAAACACCATAACCATCACAGACTCTAAAGTGCCATGTCATGTTTACAGATCCGGATGAATATAGCAGTAAAGCTAATATAGACCTCCAGCCATGAATTCAAGCACGGCTATCAGCGAGCCCTTGCTGTAGCTCTAGCGAGTACCTTCCGAGCACCGAGAGATGGAGCACTGGCGGCTCTGGCGAATACCGGCCATCCGCTGACCCAGTACGCAGAAATCAGGCAATACTACCGATTAGGGAGGAGAAGAAGTCACCCCCAACCCCTCAAGATGTTAACCAGAGAGGAAGTTGACTGGAGGCAGTTACTGACAAACACGTTCAGACACCTGAGCTTACTACACCAGTGGTACCCCACGCAAGACAATAACGAGTGCCGTTTTTGCGGCGAATACGCTGACCTATACCCCACTGCCTGGGGGTGTCAATATAACACGCCGCCTCCCACTGTCCCAAACCCCGCCCAGACCCAGTGGGAGGCCTGCTGCTCATCTCTGGCTTGGACGACCAGAGACAGGTTGTTAACAAGACCCGCTGGCAGCAAATGCCAGAGGAACCCTGGACTATGAACCCCTCGTGCTGGGACACGACGAACTTCAAATTCTTTCATTTCTAATAAAATTTATTACCCCTACTTCTGTCATGCAGTGTTCTCTTCGCAATAAGTTTTAGTCGGTTAATTTTCCATGAATTTGTGTTGAATGGCATTCTCAGCTGCCGGGTTCAAATTAATTCCGATGGTATTCGTGGGTTACAGCAGGCCCTAGTCAAGAGTTCACAGCTGCGAAGAAATATCGCTTGAAATAGTGCACAATATAAGAAGCTTTGTTGCTGACTTCCTTAAACACACCACAGAAGAATAGCAAACCGAAGCTCAGTTAACACGTGCCTTTGCGATAAAACAGGAATTTTCTCAGCCACTTTACTCATTTATAGTGATTAATTTTTTTGCCGCAAAACCATTTATTCAACGAAGACTGGTTTTGGGTAGAGGGGTGGAAAAAAGAAGTGCAAGCCAGTTCCACCGAAGGTCCCTGAGCACGCATTTCATACTATGCAAGCGCACCAAAAACCAAATACACACGGGGTACTTAAGCTTAATGGCCTTTCTCGCAGGGGGAAGCTTGTTAACGAGGATATTTCAGAATCGAAATTCGATGCTCCCTAGTCAGCGAACGAGCAAAGACGAAGAAAAGAGCAAAACACTGTTCCACAGTGCCAGTGAAAGTGTGCTAAATTGTTTAACGGCCTTGTTAGTACGACTTATAACTCGCATGTCTGCTCCCCGTGCCCTCATCTTTTGTCGCTTCGGGCCAAGCGCTTCCAGAATCATCCCAAAGCCATTTATTAGGGGCATGTCATTGCCAGTATTACGCCTTTTTTGCTCGCTTGAAAGACGCAGGGTCTCTGAGCAATAAAAATATTGCAGCAGCAAGCGTCCATCGAGCGCTGCATTAGTAAGCGAAGCCCATTACTTCCGCGGAACAAAATGATTATTGACACTGTTCCGTTCAAGTTTTTCAGCTTTCATTACTGCGGCCGCTATATGCGCCTATTTATTGCTTTACTGACGGTTTCTTGTAAGCTGGAGAACCTAATGACCGTTATTTATAACGCGAAGGTTTTTACAGACAAGCAGGCATTTATAAATTTTATTCTTAATATCATCCTAGCTGTCACCCGCCATCTATAACTTTGCAGTGTCTTACACGAGTGTCTGGATTTTTACAGATTAATCCGAAAATTGAGCTCTGCCTGAACGACAAATAATTGGGAAACAAACTAATTGATGTAATCGCCGAACTGCGATGGTATGCAGTGCCTATAGGCAGAACTCAGTGCCCACAAATATGTGAACCTACAATCATTCTGACAGGCCTACAACCACCCCCACCACGACGTCATGGCTGAATGGTAAAGCATTTTGTCCTTTTCAGGTTGGTTGCATTTTTAACGAAGGGGTAAGAAAGCGGTAGCGTGTATATATTGGGATGTTAACATCAACCAACATTTAAAGTATGGCAAACGTTAACAATGGCCCAGCTCAAGGTATCTCGCCATCACATGATATCGTAGAAAGCGACTGCTGCTAAAAAGTTTCATATAATGCCTGTTGTGCTATCTGTAAGAATGATTTAAATGTGATGCTTTATATTAGCGCTCAAGAATCTGAGTACTGGTTGCGTATTTAAGCTAGACGATTTGCACGCACTCGTTTCTGCAACACCAAGTTGAAAATGGAACGCTTATCTTGTGCACGAGTCAACTTCATCATCATCGTCAGCAGCAGCAGCCTAACTACGACCACTGCAGGACAAACACCTCTCCTTTATCTTTTCAGTTAATCTAGCCGTCAGCTGCCAACTTACCATGCCTTTCAATTTAGACATGCTTTAATTATTTAAAATTTTTGCGGCGTGTTGAAAACGGGAGAGCCCACTACCCTTTGAAGCCTATCGCATCGAACCACGGTGGCGTCATTACGGCATGTCGCAGCGTTTAACGCAAAAATTGCTCTCAACAGCACAAGAGCTATAGATGGGAGCATGCTTGCGTCATTCTTGACTCGTACACTGACCACCGGCCCCTGCATTTCGCAAGATCCGCTCCGACCATCGAGAAGACCGAATGCTCCCAACTTTCTGATTCCCGCAGTTCCAAATACGTAGAGAGAGAGACGAAGACCGAGAAAGCGAGGATCTCGAACCGGAAGATATTTGCGCCCGATAAGTACCGCTATGCCTACTCTGCAGCAATCGGCGCGCAGTGGCGCGGCATTCCCCTTTGAGTCCTCTTCTTTCGCAGTCGTGCGTTTCTTTGTGCGCCTTCCAGATGTGGCCTTCTACGAAAAGAACAGCAAGAGAAATAAAGCCGCGCTTCTGAACATCCTTTCCATTACGCCGGCCATCTTTTCTCGTTCTTTTTCTCTCGGCGCTCGAAGCGAACGTTGAGCCTACGTACAAAGAGAGATCGTGGAGCGTGGTCCTTATCTCGTTCCGCTAGCGCCCCGCGTGGTCGCAGAAACGTTGCATCTTGTCAGCGAACGGAGCTGTGCGCACAGTGCGAGCGAATGGGGACACGAGGCGTTCCGTGCGATTCGTCCGGTAGAGAAAACTCCGGCATGCATCGGCGCGCGCCGCGTGAGCGACCGGCGGCGGCAGCCCAAGGTTGCTCGCCGCAAACTGGAGGTCGGTCGTCTGCGAACAGAGCGAAAAAGTGCGTGATGCGCACACTGAGATGCGTTTCGAGCGCCGTCCGGGGCGAAACGAAAGAAGCCTTGTGCCACGCAACTCGGATAACGTGTTACCGGTGCCGCGGTAGCTTTTCGGGTGTAAATAGAGAACGAGAACGAAAATACGCTTCTGACTCACCTGTGTGGAGACAGAGAACACTGCGCAATGCGCAGTACTTGAAATGAGATCACGGACGCCGAAATTTTAATGGCATCCTTATATTATTTCCTCACAATTGAAACTACCGGCTATACTGATGCTGTGAATCTCATATCTAACATTTAGCGTCCACTTTGGCACATATCTGTCAAAAGGGCTCCGTATTTATATTTCGGCAAGGACTAACAGATTGACAACATCACAAATGACACTTTTATCTTATTTCCCCCCTCTCATTATTGTAGGTGACATTGAACACGAAAAAGCAGGTACTATAGCCAAAAATTGTGTAATCGTCCACTTAATTTTTTTGGTTTTAGCCGCTTCACATCCGCATCGCTTACCGGAAGCCTGTGGTAATTTAAGCACTTATTGATGTTCTTTATACATAAGAAATGTTTGCGTAGGTATTAACGGCTCCTTCAAGGAAGCGAAAGTGCGTCATTGAACTTCAATGCAATGCTTGATGCTCCGGCTTTCACTTTATCGAAGATGATGCCGTTGAAAAAGGCATGAATATTTTGTTGGTTTCTCGCAATTTTAAATTAACGTTGATACGAAACTGTGCGCACGCTTAAACGTGCTCCTAGTGGCGTAGGGACCTCCGCTGACAGTGATCTGAAGCCCTCAAAATGAGTTTGTAAGCACAAAATGTGTTACGCTATATTTATGCTGTCGTCAGAATTTAACTCTCACACGATGTGCAAGAAAGGAATCAGAAGAAGAATGAACTAAAAACTGCCACCAAAAGGTCCAGTGATGTTCTATGCTGTTACCAAGAATTCCCCCAATTAGACCCGAAATTCCCTGTTTCAGTACATTTTTCCCTCCTGTACATTGAAAACTCTGTCAAATTGGAAAAACTGGAACAATTGCTGTACTTGAAATTGTCCAAAACTCTGTAAAAATTACCTTTCCGACCAATTTTAGCTCTCTGAAAACGAAACAATTACCCGAATGGAACACTGGAAGGGCTTAGCGGTTGCTACGCTGAAAAAGGTGCGTACAAAAGGAACAAGAAGACGGGAAAAAATGTACTTTCTCGTCTTCTCCCCGGCGGAACAATAAGTAATAGCTACAGACATTTGGAATACAAGAACGACGTGCTGTCTGTAGAGCTATAACACATCGGCGCCCAAGTACGTTCTGAGCAACTAACGCCGCTGACGGCGAATATGGTGCACTCAGAAGTACGAACACTACGCCCCTTAGAGGGCTCAGTCGGAAGTCGACTACTATGGCGACCAGCTCGCAAAACCTGCGGGCAACAGATTCCAGTCCTCGTTCTAATTTCTAGCCTTGTCTTTATTAATTACCCTTAATTGCGATAGAGAGTGGGTACTTTTTCTCAGGTTAATGTGATAAAGGAAGAAATCATGAAGCTTTACACCTTCTTCCTTGTCCGCTTAAGCTACATGAAGTGAACTAAACGAAGTAAGCAAAAACGCGTACAGTCACTAAAGGGCAGGGACGTATGCAAAGCAAAAACCGACACTGCAAGAACCCTAAAGTGCGAACGCTTCACCACAGCACGCAAACAACTCTATAAAGCAGAAAGCTGTAATACTGCATTGGACCTGAAATCGGCAACAACCGCAAAGAAATTGCCGTCTGCCAAGCCACCAAGCACGACGATGATCGTCAGAAAGTCAGTGATGCCAGTCAACCCTTCCAGGCAACTCCCAATATTATCCGCAAATGCGAACAGGAAATAAAGCGCCCAGCGTCGCAGCTTTGCCGCACCACGCTGAGTGAACGACGTACGTTCATATTAGTGAATTCGTAATCTGGGCAATAGCGCGTATGTTTAGCTAGCAAGGCTGGAAAGCATTAGTTCAGACAAGGTGGGATTCACTTATAGAAAACAGATGCAGAGCCAGAATTTTTGTTGTAATATTAGGTTCAGCACGGAACGCAATTAATGCAGTCACGTACTTGCATGAAGCCTTCTTTCAGAGAAGGAGGGGCCATGAGTGCATAATGGCATCGACGGGGATAACGAAGAATTTGCGAATCCGCTCGCGAACATCATTTGAAAAAAAAAGAAAGTAGTAGCGCTGCAGGCAATCTTTTTCTATATGAGCAGGGGTTCTACCTTTTATCTTTTCCTGAGGCCTAATGAAAAGTCGATAACAATCAGCCACGTGGCAGAAAACGATGGAAATCCGGCAGGAAAAATGCAAAAGAAAAGATTCAAGTCACTCACGATCGGCAAAGGGTTCCTGGCTCTCCAACATCCCACGCATTCCAGAGATATGAAGATTCCTGTGTTATACTTGCGGGCTTAGGTGATGCAAACAGGGTTGGGAAGTGGTAAGCTGATGTCACAAAGTGACACTCATGCCCAACATTTTCGGAGAAACATTTTGAAAATTGGAAAATTGTAGCGAAATCTTTACTTTAATGTGTTTCCATCGTTCGCATCGAGCAGTTAAGGTTGCCATAGAAAACCAACGGGGAAAGCTTTTGACGATAGCAAAAACGTTAATAGCAAAAAATGTAAGACTGCTGTCGGGTGATCTGCGGATATACTGCTTGTTGTAGCCTTATGTCGTACATTATATGAAAAAATTGTTTTCATAAACGGTTTCTCGCTCAAAAATGCTTTTGTCCAGAATTGTTGAGTATGAATGGCCTTCCGATCCTGTCTTAAGAGTGTGCGTGGAAGTAATACGTTATTGGACTTACCCGCGTGAATGCGCGCAATATTACGTGCGGGTCAATAAAAAGAAACGCAAAAATTCTATTCCCAGCATCGGTGCATTTGCCACCGAAAGGTGTCACTTCAGTTGTGTCAATACTGTGTGTATGGAATGGATCGAAGATACGACCCTTTGAAACGGGTGCAGGAAGTTTCTGCCATTTATGCTGTCTTTTCTTATACATGTATTTCTTTATGCAATCCGTCAAGCCGAATGGTGTTATCTATAAATTCGTAATTTTCTTTAAATACAAATTTTAATCCTGGACTTGCAATCTTAGGTCACTGCCCTGCATTTGAGCCATCAAGCTTAATCTTCCAATCGCTTTTTACATGAATTTACATGAATTTTGTCATCTGTAACCCGAAGGACCTCAGGGAGAGTGACTGTGCCTGCATAGACATAAACATCCCGATGATACCCCCCTCCCTATTCTACTATAATATATTCAATTGTTTCTACAGATTTAGCCCACACTGCACATGTGGCATCTTTTTTTTTCTATTTCTGAGTCACCCCGAAGAAGATTTAAAGAATAGGGCACTGCCTCTTGAGTTATCATAGAACGATTCCTTCCTGCTCTGCCTTTTCTAATTTCTATATAGTTCGACAGTTTATTTCTTTTCCATTGACTTCGTCAAGTTTTTATCTTCTGCGCACGTTACCTCTCGTATTTCTCCGTCCTTGTTTCCTGCATACTTACTCGTTAGTTTCATAGCCATTTTCTGCTACTCTGAGTCAATGCTATTTCTGGATAAGTATTTAAACACCTTACCTTCCTGCCTAATCGTCGAAGTTCTTCACGCGTTCTTCACATAATATTTTACTCCGAGCTTGCCGTTCTTCGAACGATGTTTAGCCCATGTCCCCTGTACTGCTCCGTTTGTGGTTTTGCCGCGGGTACCTTGTGCTAATCTTACATCAGCTCTTTGGTTTACTTCTAGTCCCGACTGTACTTCTTCCCTTAGGCAAAAACTGGATTCCCAAAAGTAAGCCCTGACACAATTATTTCTTTTCCAAATACCTCTTAGTACTTCATACTTGTACTCTCTTAATGTCTTTTGTTTTATTATCTCGGCATCTCTTCGTCCTACTGGCCTAAAAGTCTGTCCGTGCTTTTCCATGTATACCTGCCCTTCGTTTATCCATACCCAGAGATATTTGTATTCTGCCAATCTGGGTACTTCATGGCCTTGTATTGTAAGCACCTGATCAGTCATCAGACCTGACTTGAGTGCACTAAATTTGAAGCCTACAACATTTTCTTCGTCTCCACAACAGTGTACAGTAGCCCTACAGCGCCGCCTGTAGGTGACAAATGCTGCAATAAAATTTTTCATTATTAAAAAAAAGTCCGATGTTTTTCTACGTATTTCTGCCCAAAGGTCAATATCTATACTTCTCGAATCATCGATTTTTTTTTCGGTGTCTTTTGGATCACCTTCTCATTGCACGTGGGAGGAAAGAAAGTGACACCTTATTTCTGGATAAAACCAACGGGGTCAAGACAGTATTGGGAGACCAACTGAAGCCTGCGTAAAAACTGGTATATCTAATCAGGATATAGCGAAGACAGCAGCTACAGCTTTTAGTAAAACTGCAAATGATCCCTAGGTGCATTTTCAGGTTTTAGTCACGAAACATAAAGCCCTCATCTGTGCTCATTCTCCCTCGTTTAAAGATTACAGTTAACAGCACACCCAACTGCTTGTGTCTCGTTGTTCCTGTATAAAAGCATCCTCTGCGTTTATAATTGCAGGAGATCATCAAGGTTAAGATGTCACCCCAACCAGCCTGCATGTTGCCGTTTTCATTTTGTACAGAACACCTCTGATGTGTAGAGCGCGGTACACTCTAAACAGAAAGGAGTAAAAAGGAAGTAAGGTTGTCCTCTTGCGTACATCCTTTATGAAAGAGTGTGCGCTTGCTTACAGCTTACTCCATTTTTACTCCCATATAGGCGCATTCATGTTTAGAATGTAGGAAGTGGTTACATTGGAAAGCGTCAGAGGACATACGGCGCTTAAGCATTGCGAATCACTGCGTTTGCGCACTACTGTTGCGTCACAAAAACAGCCCAGTGAGGATAGCTTTGCACTGCAAAGAAAACAAGCACTACTGCAACAATGCTTCTGTTGGCATGGTGAATGAGCTTAAACAGTCCACTCTTACGTCTAAAGCCATTTAGACTAGTGAAAAATAACTTCTGTAAAAAAAAAAAAATAGCACAAAGCCTTTCGCTTGCAAAAAAGAGCAAGGATGATCTTTCATATATCTAGCTTCAAGTTCTCGTTCGATACACGTGTCAATGAACTCTCAAGGATGCATGGCTTTAGATGATATGACGAACATCAATGTATGCGCTCTATCGTCCGCCGTAAAAAAAAAATGTAGAAGCCGTTGTTGCCTCGGTCAAAGCAGTCTCGGGATACCTTCATTACTGTTTTTTTATTGTGTGTGTGTGATATACGGCATTTGATGGGGAAAACTTTAATGGCAGGACTGAGCGCTTGGTGGGCTTTCAGTACTGGCGTCGAATTCGCGCTTCACTTCGTCATCGACTAATGGCGCATGCTGCTCCTGCAGAGACACGCAGGTGTTGAATTACGTTTAAAAGTGCGCGGCTCCCTTCGCAACGTGAACTCATCGCCAAATTTAAACCCAAGCTTTTATTTCTATGCGCACTTGCATTTTTTTTTTCAATCTGTCACCAGAGTTCATTATTACAGAAGCGCGGACACGACTGGGAGTTAATGGCCTCGTTACTCAAGGAACATTTCCTCCTTTCTGGCTGTTCACTGCAGACACTCGAAGGAGACATAAGACTTAAACGTTGAGCTACGGTGTTCTAAACTTTCCAGGGAACGGCGTGGGCGTCGTTAACGGTAGATTTGCTTCAAAGCATACGCTAACAGTGTTTTCTGTTGGTCGCTGCAAGCGTGAAGTAGTGTTAGAGTTTCTTCACTCTCCTAATAGGACCGAGTAATATAATGATCCGACATCATTAGTCACTGCTACCGTGGTCAGTAGCGGATAAAGTTTTTGAAGTATGCTAGAGAAAAAAAGAAACACCGCTCTCGAAGACCGCTTTTTCATCGTCTCTCAGCGAAGTCTTGGTGGCAGGGCGGTGGAGGAGCAATGCCACGCGCTGATGCCGTGAGCGCCTTTGACGCCACGCGTTCGTGCACAGCTACCCGTGAGCTCCGTTGACCCACCTGCTCAGCCAGGTCCGATGGCCGTTACCGTTCGCTGACCCGAGAGCGCGTCGTTTACGGTGTGAAAAAAAAAGCACAAACCAAGAAACGTGTGTCTGAGGTTGCGGCGGCCGGACTTTCACAGAAGAACTGGAAAGGCGAACTACGCTCATGCGGTTTATCATTGCGTCAGTTTGTGCCACTCTGTGGAAGTGTGGATGTGTGCGCAAGCGTTAGTTAACAGTGAATGAGGTAGTCGTGACGGACTGAAGGACTCACTCGAGAGGGCAGTGGTCAGGTGCGCGCAAATTCTGGACGAGCTTTTTAGTTTATTACTCTTCTCTAAAGTGCCGCGCGGTCGACATTGGGAAATCAGGCCTACCTAGAGAGAGCCGTTAGAAAAGGCCATTGTGTTTCTTCACGCGAAGCTGATGGTATGTTTGTACAAATCATCTGCAAGTGGCGACAGACAACAAGTGCAGCTTGCTCTGCCTGTTGCGTTCAGTGAACGCCTTCCACACATCGCAAAGAGAAAGAGCGGGCACAGAGGTGAACCAGGAATTTCTATACCATCTTAAAAAGCACAGTTGTCGTGAAATTAGATTTAAAAACTATGAAGTTTCGTTTAGTTGGACAAGGGCTTCCATTAGGCGGTATCGAATAGCACTTAGTAGGGAGTTTCCAATACTGCTCCAGTGAGTGGACGCGTTTGTTACTTACTACGAATGACCCAGTAATTCAGCCGAAGAAATGAATGCGAAAGTGAAAGTAAGTGGATGTGTGAGTGACTCTCACGTAGCACTTTGAGAATAAGATGAAGAGATTAAGCAATTAGGAAGTTCTTGTTTACAGAAATATTAAGCATACAAGTGAAGGGAAAAGAGGTGTTCGTTACGGCATAACAGCCACCGAAACCAAGGAGCTTTTTTTATTTTGTAGTTTTTTTTGCCAATGGGAGATTAATAAAAGCAAAAGCAAAAAACCACAGGCCACCGGTAGGATGAGGTTCTTTTCTTCTGTCTTTATTAATCTCATGTTGATTAAAAACTACCAATTAAAAAAAAAGAAAAGAAAGACATTCCCTATGCTCCATGGTTTCGTTGGCGGTTGGCTTCTGCCATGCTTGTTTAACAAAACTCAAGATGTGATTTTGATTGTTGCGACTTCGCCATAGAACCGTTTGCACGGAGATGACATTTCCAGCTCTAAAGGGCCGGCACATATCTCGGCTGTTTGCCGACGTGCTAAAGTCTCGGTACCTCTATCGAAGAGGGACGCGATCCCAGCGCGTGCTACATCGAAGGATGAGTGCTTACAACCTAACATTTCCAGTATGACAGCGCCATTTGAAAGCTGAGAGCTTATCGCCACGTGCCGACTGGCATGCTATTTTCTTTCCATTTATGTGCACTCACTAGTCAATTTGCTGCCGACATAGCATTTCAGATAACCAGATTAATGTGGTCTCCAGCAAAGCTTACGCATCAATCACGTGAGCTTTGAATAAAAAAAAATAAGCAAAACGAATAGAGTTGATAGCAGGTCCTGTCAGAGTTCTCATAAGGTAGCGCGAGGAAATTATTAGCACAGTTTCCCTTAACGTGAGAAGGAATCCCTCAGCATAAGTCTTAATAACATACGGCGGCGGGATGACAGAGTGTCATCCTGTCGTCTCTGCAATGTATTCATTCTAGAGGCCCGTGTACTGTGCGATGTCAGTGCACGTTAAAGAACCCCAGGTGGTCGAAATTTCCGGAGCCCATCACTACGGCGTCTCTCATAGCCTTAGTCGCTTTGGGACGTTAAACCCCACAAAACCAAACCAAACCAATCATTCTCTACTGTCTAATTTCCACATTTTTATCAGAGTACCGTCTTATATTGAAATATTTCACCGTCCTCCGTAATTAAAAAGCGCAGCAAAATTGTCTCGGCGGATATCTTTAGGCTATTTCTCGCGATACAGAGGTTAACAGCAGCAAGAACTTCAGTAGAAGAAGAAGCTTCCAATTTCCGAGCCTTAATAGAAAAAAATAACAGCAGAAAAGGGTCTTATTCCCAACGAACTGCAGTTTTTGCGTAGGAGGCTCCGAGATTGGTTTGTTCGAACCTTTCTGCTGACGTCTGAAAATGTTTGATCAAAGCTTTGCCCGGACGGAGGTCTTGTTGCCGTTCTCGTTAATTTCTTTTTCTGTCTTCTTCGAATAAATTGAGCAAATCTAGGTCCCCAAATCTCCCGCTCATGATTATTTTTGTTCTGTTGTAGTTAGAAATCCGCTCCCGAGACGCAAATCAGTCGCTGGGAGCGTTTGCTGCGTCCTCTCGACTTTGATCATATTTCCTTTCGGCTCTATGATAGGACAGCAGAAGGCATGGAATAATAGGACAAACCAAACTTCTAAGCGGCAAGCTCACCACTGTAGAAATAGTAGTTTGGACTTAGTGGAGCATACATTGCAGGATGGGTTTTCGAGATTCGTTGAAAACTGCGAAAACAAGAGGCGCCCAAAAGTGCTGTTTGTGTATAGCAAGGCCACTTTTGTCTTGTTCGAGGCGTTTCGATCCCTTTGATCTCCACGCTACCAGTCTTAAGTTTGAAATGACAACACCGTGTTCACTAAATTGTTGTTCAAACGCTATTTCCAGTTTTAAGGAGAGTTCACAAATTTTGCAAACTTGTCGGCTGGAATGCCGTGTTCTCTAACGAGCGCCTTCACAGCTCCACTCAACCCTGTCTGAGAGAAAACGTAGTATAAGTGTCGACGGCGCCTCGCTGAAATTGGGTTCCAAAAATGAAGACTAGAGCGAAACGAGGCGAAAGCTGGGGATGGTGTTAGGCAAGCATCGCCATGTCGGCTGTTTCTTGCTCCGTACCATTTTCGCTCTAATTAAAATTTATTTGCCGTAAAATTTATTCCTTTATTTCTCTGTCTTTGTTGACGCTTTATGCATATCACTGGCAGCTTCCCTGAGCGGTGCCGTAAGCAAATGCAGTAAACAGAAAAAAAAATACACTGAAGCGAAAGAAAAAATAACAAGCTGACTTTGCTTGACAAAATAAAAAAATTCCATTTATGAAAATGACGGTAATTATGAACCCACAACATTGAAATTTATTTTCGTCAAAGAAGACAGCGTCGTTCTTTCTCTGTAAAGAAGCAGAATTGTACTGAAGGTGACAGCCAGGTGTGCTATTCTCCTAGTTCAAAATCTGCACTGACTTTGTCCCATTCTAGCAAATGCCAAATTACTTACTACTTTGGCGCCACCGTAATGCTAGCAGAAGGCGGAAGATAAAAAGAGTGGGAGAAGGGCGACGGGATGGGAGGATCAGATATGCCGTGAAAATTAAGTGTTTAGGCTCAAACATCAATCATTTGTAATATTTATTCATATAACTATAAACTGACATACGTATGTGCAACGCGTCATTCTAAATGTTGTGGGGCGTCAAAAGGAACTTAAGAGAGGAATATTTGCTCAAAGTTTGCTTTACAGCGCATGTCCTTATAGTTGCCATAAGCAAAGCGCGCAAAAACAGAAATGTTAATGGCGTAAGCCGTTGTGTTAAACATTCCGCGCAGTGCAGCCCTCCCGTATTGGCCGTCGGCATGGCGGGTTTATTGTGGTGCAAGGCATCGAAATTTCCTTCACCTTCTGCAAGCAAAATGCATAAATAAATAAATAAAATGGATTTCTCAGAAGCCCTAATGCCAATGCAGCTGCAGCAGAAGTGGGGTCAAAATATTGGGCTCGAAGCCGCTTATTTGTGAAGCACAGATCGTACTGCCAGATGAAAGATGCTGGCACGTGGCCTAGAAAAGTAATATCCCGCCGCGAGGAATATCACCTAAATACTCGTTTCTTTCTCCTGCTTATGTAACTGGAGCCTTTCGGATGTAACGCATGCCTATCACTTGATAAGCGAAATAAGCGAAGCTTAGGAATCGCGAACCGCCATGTGGTGGGGCTTATATAAAGTAACGGCGTTGTCTGCAAGTCTGTTGGGTGCCATTCCGCAACACATTTTAGGTTAGCATACAACTACATGCAATGGGCACGAATCGAAAATATATTAATAACTCATGACTGAAGCCCAGAACCTGCTGAATCTGACACGCTAATGTAGACGAAGCATTTTTTTATACAACCAGTTGACCTTTGTTTGTGTATTAGAGTATGCACAAAAGCTTCACATCATGAATTCGCAGGTAACGTGATCAACCGGGTCACCAGTACCAATGGCGAACAAAAGGAATAACTAAGCCACTAGAAAAAGAACGTCGAGAGCGTGCTTTGCATCTGAGGGCCTGCAAGGACACAGTCCAAGGCGCATGACGCAAGAAGCTTTACCATGTCACGAGGTTCATTACTTCCCAGAAACAATTTACGTGGAGCAGCCAACGAACTTGCTCATCTGAAAATTGCCTTAACCTTTGTGAGAAAAAAACGCGCGGTGAGAATCGCCGCAGGTAGTTGGCGTTTCCCCTTTTTTTCTTTCTCTTTTCAAGACCATGATTTTGGTAAACCTATCTGATATCTTTTAAACGTAATTTGTCGACCTAGCCAAATTTGGAAGCGGGGCTTATTGTGCCTTTATTATGCGATGAAATTCTGTGCCGTTTACTATAGATTATTGGCTACAAGATTTGCGAAAAAAATGATGACAACGACGCCCATGTTGTTAATGAACTTATTTCGGAGCATCCTGCAAAACGTTATTCTTGCAAAGCGTGGTCGTTATTCTTGGTAGCTCTACTTATTTACTCGAAAGAAACTTTTCCATTTCGCGCAAAGCGACGCCCCTTCTGCGAAGTACTTCAACCCTTTAACTGCTTTCTTTGTGTGCGAGGTAATTATATTATGCTTTGCATAATGGTGCGTTATTTGAAAGCTGTCTTCTCATAATGCTTTTCTATTCGCAGTGTTTACATATGGATAATTTTTCTATTTATTTCAATACCCAACCGACATGGGGAAGGCATTTGCCCGGCAGTGGGTGTAGTCAGGCTGATGATGATGATGAGCAGCAAACAGTAAGGAATCTTGGAGACGGTGCAACGCAGCAGCGTGAATTCTGCTCGCCGTAGTGCTTTGCGCAAAAAAAGCTGAGTGGGCAGCCCCACGTTCATTTCCATGCGGACCGCGAGTTTACCGCTGACGCTACATTGCAACCATCAGGAAGCCAGGGTTGATTGTCCTATATAATGAGTTCGACACGAAACTCATTTGAGCACTGCGGAGCAGCATACAAGCTGCAGTCGTCAGCAAAATAGGAAGAAAACAGAGCAGCAAGGCAGAGAGACAACCAGGCATTTTGCTGACCCAAACCGCGACAGATGGATATTTAACGCCCCAGTCCATCTCTTTCTGTGCAGCTATGGCGTCAGAAAAAAAAAGTCCGTTTCCAAGGCACCTAACGGCTCAAGGAGTTTGTGATTCATTCTGTTTCTTTCTTAGCAGCTTCTCTCGGTCGTTAAGATTAGTGTTGTGCGTTTTCTCCAAGCAGCGCCGCAGTGATTTCTCAAGACCCGGCTGCAACGTAACACAGCAGCGAGCTAACAAGGGGAGCTCTGGCTTTTCTTTCATGGAAAGAAAATGAGGATAATTAAATAAAAAAGCAGAAAATGAACGAGAAAGCAGTCTTCTTTATCGAGGCAGGAGAACCCATAAGTTAAGGAATTGCTCCGTAATGCGATGCCCAGAATAATGCGATCGATACGTGCAGTGAGGGAGAACTTGTGTTAAGCGTTGCATCATACTACGATCTTTATGTGCTTCAGAGAGTGTGAAGGCGGGAGGAGGGTGGAGAAAGACCAGATGCAAATGTAACTAAGTTGGTCTGTTTACGAGAGCCCAAGCACAGACCGCTGGAAAAAGCATCGCTGGCGAAAGGTCTCCATTTCTTGGGTGGTTATTAAGTGACGTGGATGGGAAAAGGGAACACGCATCCTTCGCATGCAGAAGTTCATGATCTGCGTGTGTGCGCGTATGTGTACATGCGCATGTGTGCATGCTTTACACGTGCAGACATTATATCTTCAAAGGGGATCTTTTTGCTCAATAATGCTTTATTTTATTTAATAGACACCCCCAACGCGAAGTTAATCTTCATTGCTCTGTAATGTGGCAGGGTTGCGTCAGCTGGAAACTACCTTAGTGCGACTAATTAGCTTAAATGAGTTTACCCTCGTAGCTGACATCACACACTTAGAGTAAATATGGCCCGAAGTAAACACCTTTTTGTAGCTTGCCGTGAGGATGATGAGCTTCGAAACGTCCACTAGGAGGTGCCCCTCAGCCGTTCTAATTACGGGCTAATTACGGGCTAAATACGGGCTTAGAGGCGGAAGCTCTCCGTAAGGCGCGAACAATGTTCGGACTCTTTGGTTTTCTTAATTCAAATTATTTAAAAGCCGATATCATCGGCGCCGGTGTAGGTAGCAGTGATGACATCGGCACTTTGCGTTTTGATGTCGCAACGACGACTGGTCGCGAGGAGCACAAGCGTAGATGATGAAGCGTACTGAAGCTTCGACGAGGGATGTCTCCAAACAGGTTTTACGATAAGTTTATAAAGCCGATAACTCTCAAGCAAATATCGTTTTCAACTACGTACAGTATACAAGCACCAGAAATAAAAGAGACCACTTCGTTCGCGCTCATGTGCTGAATTTATTTGACTTTGATGGGACGACTGATGGATTTACGGGATTAGATGATTTAAGGATGGGATTTATGGGATGGGATGGCTTTGATGGATTTATTTGATGGGACCATGCGTACGCAGGAAGGCTAGATAAAAAAATTGACGGGCGATCGATGGGATAATGCAACTGAAATGCGTAGCATTAGACTTTAATTCCCCTTTGCATGACACGACATATCACACACTTTTCTTCACATCCACCTTTATTGCACACTCAGTATTTTTTGTACTTGTTTGTACTTGCATGCTTCTGTTTGTTTTCCCCTCGAGAGCAGGATCTCCCGTCTATCACGGAAACGCTCTTCACTGTTCGCATCGCCGGCCCCGCCGCACGTCTTCGAAAGCTTGTGCCCCGCTCGTGGAAGGTACCGTTGAGACCCCCTCACAGTCACCGCATGCTCGCACACAACCACTTCAACGGAAGAGTGGCATCCGGCGCGCCCACCGCTCTGACATCTCAGCTCCTCTTCTCAACTCACTTTCCTCCTCACCCTCGACCTTCCACGGCAACCATCCCCTGGGATGTTTCTATGGCAATCATCCTCAGGTGGCGCATTCCTCCGCCCACGTCAGAAACTCCTCCGTGCACGGTAGCCACCCTCTGGGTTCTTCCCGTGACAGACACCTGCCAGCTTCTCCCCACCCCTACAAGCGGAGAGGGTATTTTCCTCTTTCCACTTTGCATCTGGCAGTCTTGTCAGGTGGCAGGTGGAAGCTTCCGATAGCGACGGACACCTTTTGTCTTACATGGGGGTTCTAATGTCTCATTAAAAACACACAAATTATGCCCATTTCAGGCGTGAAAAAAAAAAAAAAACACGAAAGAACCGTGTCAAAACTACGACAAACCATTTTTTTTTCGTTTTGTCGCAACGATAGATTTTTCTACTATTCTGTAATATTATTCTGTAGTACTGTTGTTTTTCCTGTATATTTTTGTGCATGCAGTCTGTAGTTATGTTGAACTTTTCTGTTGTAACTACTAAAAATTATATTGTTAGTACAAGCCCTTTGGCAAAAAGCGTTATAGAAAATCTGTTGTGACCACAGACAATTTTCTGTTGTGTTTTTCGACTGGGATCACTCATATCTGATGAAAAATCGTGACTGTACGCTGGCCAGTATTCCTTGCAAATGCTCAAACCGTACATGAGTGAAAAGCAATAAGAAACGTACGCGTCGTTGCTCTAACTGCGTCAAGTTTTTGTCCTCACAGCATTTAAAAAGAATCGTTTGCTCATTCGTATTTATAACGTAGATAATGTTACCCATGCACACGCATGCCTGACAGCTCGGGTTTTCTTGGGCTATATTATTGAATTATCTACTCATTCATCTCGATGATCTCGTCATTTCAGATGTTCATAACCTCACGCAACCATTTCAGAGACGCATTATGTTCTGCCGATGAGGATTGCTGGTCACTGGCCAAAGTCAATAAAGATGGAAAGACGTTTCGGGAGCGCTACGGCTCCCTTGTTCATAGAGAAACGTCTTTCCATCTTTATTGACTTTGGCCAGTGACCAGCAGTCCTCATCACCATGATTCCTGACCAGACGGTATGCCGTCAAACCCTCGACTACATTATGTTCTGCCGCCGCGGTGGCTCAGTGGTTATGGTGCTCGGCTGCTGACCCGAAAGACGCGAGTTCGATCCCGGTCGCAGCGGTCGCATTTTTGATGGAGATGCAATGCTGAAGTTCCGTATTCTGTGCGGTGTCAATGACCCTTAAAGAACCTCAAGTGCTCGAAATTATCTGGTGTCCTTCATTAGGGCGTTAATCATAGCGCAGTCGCTTTTGCGTTAAACTTCATAAAACGAACCATCTAGTGGCGAAGAAAGTCTTAAAATTTGAGGATGTATATTTCCAATCCCCAATTTTACAAAAAAAAATGGCACAGTAACTTCAGAAATTCACGCATGGCGCACACTTGCATGCTCAAAGAATTTGAGCCCTATTAAAAACAAAAAAATGCATTTCTGCTCAAGCTAAATACTCTCATAATTCGAAGGAGCTTCCGCAAAAAAAAAAAAGAGCTGCAGTGTCGTTTAGGAAAAAATTCCATAACGTAAGAGAACAAAAAAATTAACAGCACTAAATAGCACTTCCAATGCGCTCCATAAGTTTTCGCGACGTTCCTCTCGATTTCCTGTTTTTGGAAACCATTTCCTTCTATCTGGGCACAAAATGGCCCTGCCATTCACTCCAGGAGGGTCTTAAAATGTTGCCGGCATCAATCAGTCCTTGAAAACAGCTGTAAACATTTCTAAACATAGTTTGAAAAAGCGCGCAAACAATCTTGACACTGTGCCGAAAAAAGATAATGCCTCAGGGCACACTTCTCGAATTAAAAAAAAAAAAGATAATGCGGTTGCGAAGATGATCGCCTAATGATCACTAGGGTTCTTTTAGCAGCTGCGTTCTGAGAAATAAAAAGAAAGAAAAATCATCTCGTGCGTGAAAGTTATGCTAACTGCGCATTTATTACACGTACTCAGACACATATCACGATCGGGGAAAATTCTGTGAGTTCTCTCCGTGTTCTACTTGACGAAACACTAACCACCTTGAAAAAATTGCGATGGGACCAATCTGTGGGAGAAAAAGGGTGATGAACATGCAACTTCAAACAGCACACAGCCAGACAGTAAATTTTTAACCTTGCGACGTTATAAACCTGCTTTATGAGAAGAAACGGCGAGATGACTAGAAAAACAAGATTCATGAATGGTGCGACCTGAGTTTTGCTCATCGATTTCCGACTTGCAGAATGAAATCAGCAAAAAGAACTAAGTCTTTGCTCTGGACGATTGTGCTAGTAACTATGAAGTAATCAGAAATTGCAGGTACAAGTTGGGCTCATCTGTTGCGTGTTCGTCGCAGTTACCGTCGTTTTTCGCACACTATAAAGACCAAGTTTCATTTTGTTTGCTTCTTTTCCGGTCGTCCGCAGACTAGCACTGAAACACTAGATTTTAGGATCTTACGGCACACCGCCGGTCGTAGACATTATGTCCAATTGCTAGCGCGCCGGAGTTAGAGCCGATAGTTATGTAGTTCAGTTTTCGCCTCGATCAGTGGTGAATGGTTAATTTTAGCCTGTTACCTAAAGATCGGCAGTAATTAAAGCCGCATTATGCTGCCACATGGCAAACATTACGTGCGTCTTCTACGCATCACCCACGCGCCACTGGAATCGTGTCAATCAAGGCGCACTTTTGGGGGGCTTAACCACAGGCGCAGCTCAGCCGTATTTCAGCCGTGACCACCGAAGCCGTGCGGATGAGGCAGTCGGGATCCGAGGCAGCGCGAAAGCAGCGAGAATACGATGCGACGCCGTCCCGAGGTCGCGGGCCGCTTACCGAGGCAGGTGCGTGGCTCATTACGTCTTGGCAGGAGCGGGCCGTCCACCGCCTCGCGCACAAGGGCTTCGGCGTCATTATCGCGTGTGCCACGAGTGTCGCTCGTTGCGGCGTGTCCAGTGCGTTTCGGGTAACTCGGGACAGGCTGCAACCCCCCATGTCGAAAACTTGCCGAGGCGAAGCTGTCGAATCAGTAAGCGTTATTCGCAGTGGGTCCCCATTAGACACCAGTGCGGGTAAAGACGTAACTGTATACGTAACTAAGTACGCATAACTTTCAATCTTATGGTGATATTGGCGATTTTCCGGACATAGGTCGGTGTTTCATTATGGCGACGTTACGGAGAATTGCTGCGGAAGTCAGCCGAAGTACAATCGCTCTTATTTAAAAACTGCCCCGTAAACTCGGTCCTTTTTGTCGATGGTGACAACTAACGGGTGGCGAGCCAAATAGCCTCTTCTCCAGATAGTGTAAAGAATAATAAAAGAGATTTGGGAAAAAAAATCCCACTCGGTCTTATGAAAACGGCCGGCGGGGAAACGGAGTGGTAGGCTGTGGAGGCGCGCTTTGGAGATAATTAAAATCAATGACATGCACGGTTAAGACGCTTGTGAACCGGGTGAATGATAAAACCAGAAGATACGGGAAGCAGGACCTAACGATTGTAAGTTTGTCAAGCTGCTTCGCAGAAAAGCTAGAACAGTGTACCAGTAATTGTCGCTTTAGTTACTTATTAAAGAGGTAACCTTTCGCACTATTTCATGCGCATAAATATTATGAGCCAAGTGTAATTTTAAACATGAATAGATATTCATAGCCTTGTGTACAGGTGAAAACCAATGGGGTCGCCTTTTCTGCGCACTGTCCTTTCGAAGCATTTAACTGCGGCTTGTGTTCTTAGTTTGGATTGGATTGTCAATTATGGTGCTTAACGTCCCGAGGCGACACATTGGTAATGAGAGACACCGCAGTGGAGGGCTCCGCACTAATTTATACCGCCTTGGTCTTTTGAATGTGCGCTGACATGGTACAGTACTCGGGTGTCTTTTGCGCTTCGCTTCCATCGGAACACTGCCGCTATGGCAGGGATTGAACCCGGGCTCTCCAGCTTAGAAGCCGAGAGCTCTAACCACTGGGCTTTTATGAGCAGTACATATTGAAGGCATGCAGTAGATGTAAGGCTGGAATGAACAGTTCTTGTCCGTTGTTATTCTATTGTTGCCATCCGCCCGTCTATATTGTGACGAAGACGAAGCTGGCAGTGGCGCGGGACGGAGCGCTCGCGCTAGGCCAGCGGCCATTAAATCATCTCTTCTCCATCGTTCACCACGCCTCATTCTTTGGCTGGCCGCCACGTTACATTTGGTGTGAGGTGCTGGGGTTCCTTCATCGCCATCCTGGTCACGGAACTTCGGCGTCCTGCGCCTGCCGTGGACGTCGGCCGTGAGTACCTGGTCCGCCCCGCACGGCCGTGCCCGGGCCCA